>NC_042617.1:202574587-202899335 GCF_901001135.1 Rhinatrema bivittatum
TTCAATTTCTGGGGAGGCGTGGTTTACTTCTGGTCTGCCTCCTTCTCTCTCGCTCTCTCCTCCTTCCCTGGCCGGGGGTAAGTCACGGTGTCTGTTATTTTTCATTTTTTGCCTTTTAGGTTACTTTTAGCGTTGCTGCCTCGTGGAAGCCAGTGGTGTCGGCCTCTCCACGCTATCGTCCACTGCCCCGCGGCCCTGACATGAGTCTTTCCCGGAGCTGCTGCTGCAGGGAGGGGTGATTCCCCTGCTCCTTCGGGGCATTTTTAGCAGGTAGCGCAGGCCGATCGGGGCCCCCCACGGCACCTCTTCGTTCGCTGGGCCCCCCCGCGGCGTTTCTCTTCCTCCCCCGGCGGCCACGATGCCGCGGCAGTCCCGATGTTCGGCCTGCGGTGAGCCGGGATCGAGGATATCACGTGAGGGGATCTGCGCGCGATGCCTTCCCGGGGGGGAAGGCACCTTGCAGCCGCTCAGCACTTTTTCCTTCCTCCCCTCACCGTGGCCCGGGCGGCGGGGCTGGCCACTTCGCCGCCTTTGGCGGGAACGGCGGCCATTTTAAATTTTCAGCGCGCTGATGGCACGCAGACAGCGCAGGAAGGAAGGGACTATCGGCAGGTCTCCCCACCGAATTTGTCCCCGGAGGAGGGCTTACCGTACTCGGGGCCCTCGGATGGCTCCTCAGCTGGGCCCCCCCGGAGCATGCTGAGATTTTCTCCAGAGTTCATCTTGCTAATGCACAGCACATATTTACAGGGTTTGGAGGTCCCCGGTGGGCTGCCCACGGGCCCTCCCCCCCCCCCCCGCCAAATCTCCTCGTCTTCCGGCTGCTCCACAGGGCCCCCCTGACCTCGTTGGTTCGGTGTCGGGGGCCCCCGAGTCCCCACCCGGGTACGTCTTGCCCCGGGAGGGGCGGGGGCGGTTTCACCTTTGGGGGGGGGATCCCCCGAACCCTGCGCAGCTGGACGCTCAATCGGAGGGAGACGACCTGCGAGCGCTCCGCATCTTCCAGAGAGAGGAGTTGGATGACCTCATACCTCAGATCCTTCTAGAGCTGGATCTTGACCCACTGCGGACCCACCAGCTCCAGTTGCCCCAGCCGTCGCCACGTCTTCCAAGAAGGGGGACCCAGTCTTAGCCGCCCTCTGGCCGAGGTCTCGGGCGTTCCCCACCCATGATTCTTTTTTGCAGCTCCTGACCAGGGAGTGGGACACCCCTGAGGCATCTTTAAAAGTCAGTCGGGCCATGGAAAAGTTGTATCCACTTCCTGAGGATTTCCTGGAGCTCATCAAGGTCCCAAAGGTGGATTCGGCAGTATCGGCGGTCACTAAGAGGACTACTATTCCGGTGACGGGCGGAGCGGCATTGCGCGACACTCAGGACCGCAAGCTGGAAATTTTTCTCAAGCGGGTTTTTGAGGTCTTCGCCCTGGGGATGCGAGCGGTCATGTGCAGCTCGCTCGCGCAGAGGGCCAGTCTTCGCTGGGTGCAACAACTTCTCACTTCTCAAGATCTGCCGCCCGAAGAAACCGCCCAGGCAGATCGTCTGGAGTCCGCCATAGCATACGGGGCGGATGCCTTGTACGACCTCTTCCGAGTACTGGCGAGATCCATGGTTTCGGTAGTCGCGGCTCGACGTCTCTTGTGGCTCCGTAACTGGGCGGCGGATGACTCCTCCAAGCCAAGCCTGGGCTCTCTGCCTTTCAGGGGCAAGTTCCTCTTCGGAGAGGATCTGGATTAGATCATCAAGTCCCTGGGGGAGAACGCAGTCTACCGCCTTCCTGAGGATAGACAACGTACTTCACGGTCCTTTGCCTCTTCTCGAACCAGGGCCAGAGTGCAGCGGCGCTACAGGAGTTACAGGCAGACAGGGCCTCGGACACCCTCCTCCAGATCCCAGTCCTGGCCGAGGTCCTTTCGTGGGCGCAGGCCCACGCGCGATGGGTCGGAACAGGGGAACCCTCCACCCAAGCCCACCAAATGATGCCAGGCTCGCCCACTCCTCCACCCCCAGGATTGGGGGTCGCCTCGCAGATTTCTACGAGGAGTGGGTGCGTATCACCTCAGACCAGTGGGTCCTGGACACTATAAGGAACGGCTACGCCTTGGAGTTTGTCCGCCCTCCGAGGGAGAGGTTCCTCTTCTCCCCCTGTGGCTCGGACCTCAAGAGGAGAGCGATGCAGCAAACTCTGGGCCGGCTGCGGGAGATAGGGGCCATTTCTCACGTCCCCTTCGGCGAGGTGGGCTTGGGCCATTATTCTATCTACTTCGTCGTGCCCAAAAAGAACGGTTCCTTTCGGCCCATCCTGGATCTAAAGGAGGTCAACAAGTCATTACGGGTCCTCCGGTTCCGCATGGAGACGCTACGCTTAGTAATCGCAGCAGTGCATCAAGGGGAGTTTCTCCCCTCCCTAGATCTGACGGAGGCTTACCTGCACATACCCATCCTCCCAGCTCACCGGCGGTTCCTCCGTTTCAAGATCCTGGACCAACACTTTCAGTTCACGGCTCTCCCCTTCGGATTGGCGACCGCTCCCCACACATTCACCAAGATCATGGTGGTAGTGGCGGCGACCCTAAGGAAGGAGGGCATTCTTGTTCATCCCTATCTGGACAATTGGCTGATACGCATGAAGTCTTTCACACACGGACAGTCCTCGGTAGCCAGGGTTGTCCAGGTTCTTCGCTCCCTGGGCTGGGTGGTGAACTTCTCCAAGAGCTCCCTCGTGCCTTCGCAACACTTGGACTTCTTGGGAGCGAGCTTTGACACGCGTCAGGGCAAGGTCTTCTTACGCCTTCTTACGTTTTCTGCCTTGCCAGAACCCACCTCCTGGGACTATCTTCAACTCTTGGGCGTGATGGCCTCCACCATCGATCTCGTGCCCTGGGCATTTGCACACCTACGTCCCCAACAGGCGGCTCTCCTTTCCCGCTGGAAACCAGTCTCACAGGATTATCAGATGATACTTCTCCTTCCGCAGGCCGCCAAGGACAGTCTGAGTTGGTGGCTGGATCCGTCGCATCTGGCTCACGGCGTCTCCCTCGAGATTCCCAATTGGGTGGTGGTGACCACCGATGCCAGTCTCATTGGATGGGGAGCCGTCTGCGATCGAAGCGCCACACAGGGGACGTGGTCGAAAGTAGAAGCGACGTGGCCGATCAATCGCCTGGAAACCAGAGCAGTACGTCTGGCGCTCCTCCATTTACTTCTGCGGGTGCGGAACCGGGAGGTCAGGATTCTCTCGGACAACGCCACCACCGTGGCCTACATCAATCGGCAGGGAGGTACGAGGAGTCGGCACGTCTCGCTCGAGTCGGTGCTTCTGATGGAGTGGGCAGAAATTCACCTTGCCCATCTCGCGGCCTCACACATCGCGGGCGTGAACAACGTTCAGGCGGACTACTTGAGTCGCCAACAACTGGATCCCGGAGAATGGTCCCTCTCAGACGAAGCGATGCAACTTGTGGTCCGCCGGTGGGGGGCGCCGCACGAGGACCTGATGGCGACCTCCCTCAACGCCAAGGCCCCCCGCTTCTTCAGTCGCAGAAGAGAGCGCGGCACGGAAGGGGTGGATGCCCTAGTCCTCCCGTGGCCTCCACATCTGCTTCTCTACGCCTTCCCTCCCTGGCCCCTAGTGGGCAAAATTCTCCGGAGAATAGAAAGCCATCAGGGGTCCGTGATCTTCGTCGCTCCAGAGTGGCCCCGCCGACCCTGGTTTGCAGACCTGCTACAACTGGCAATAGACGGACCGATTCGACTAGGACATCTCCCACGTCTCCTTCACCAGGGTCCGGTATTTTTCGAGCAGGCAGAACTCTTCTGTCTTGCAGCATGGCTTTTGAGAGGCGTCGCCTCAGGCGCAGGGGCTACCCAGAGGCGGTAGTTTCGACTCTGCTGCGGGCCCGGAAGACGTCTACCTCGGTAGCTTACGTACGAGTCTGGAAGGTCTTCGAGATGTGGTGTTCCAACCAGGGCACTTGCCCCACGAGGGCGTCGGTACCCCAAATCCTACAGTTTTTCCAGGATGGAATGGACAAGGGACTCGCTTATAATTCGCTGCGGGTCCAGGTGGACGCCCTTGGCTCACTGGTACAGTATGGCGGCTCCCTCTTTCTCCAGCCAGACATCGCACGTTTCCTCAAGCATTTGCGACCTCCGGTAAGGGATCCCTGTCCCTCCTGGAGTCTCAATTTAGTGCTTCGCGCCTTGTCAGGGCCGCCCTTCGAACCGCTCCGCAGTGCGACTATTAAGGATCTCACTCTCAAGGCCGTCTTTCTCGTGGCCATCTGCTCTGCTCGACGCATCTTGGAACTTCAAGCTTTGTCCTGCAGAGAACCTTATCTCCGATTCACGGACTCAGGGGTCTCCCTCTGCACCGTCCCGTCCTTCCTCCCGAAGGTGGTGTTGTCCTTCCACTTGAACCAGATGGTAGAACTCCCATCCTTCGCTCCCAATGAACCAAGGGCTCTTTGTCTCTTGGATGTCAAGCGCACGTTGCTTCGCTACCTGGAGGCTACGAATGACTTCAGGGTTTCCGACCATCTGTTCGTGCTATGGTGAGGTCCAAAGAAGGGGTCACAGGCCTCAAAGACGACGATTGCTAGATGGCTAAAGGACAGCATTTCTGCATCTTACATTGGAGCGGGACGGATTCCTCCTCGCGGCATCATAGCTCACTCTACCCGCTCCCTGGCAGCCTCCTGGGTGGAGGTCCGCTCTGTCTCCTCCCATGAGATTTGTCACGCGGCAACATAGAAATCGCTGCACACTTTCTCGAGGCACTATCGGCTGCATCTCGCGTCTTCAGACTCTGGGCACTTTGGCGAGCAAGTTCTCTGAGCAGGCCTTTGGGGTAACTGCTAACCTGGGTACCCGCTCCTTGGGGGCTCTCTGCTTTATTTCAGATGCCTTACAGGGAACAGGAACTCGCTCCTCGAGGGCCTGCTCTCCCTGCCTCGGTGCCTGAACCTTCTACAACATACCTGGTGGAATCGCATACCAACAGCAAACACCTAGTGAGTACTCTAACTCTCAGTCTATCTCATCCACAGTATCTCCTCGCTGGGAGACCTGCTGTGTAAACTCCTGATGTCATCAAGGAGAGAAGGGCTCCCTCTGCTGAGGTCCTTGAGACTGGAACTACAGACTGCCTCAATACTGCCACCTCTGGTGGCTCTTTTCAAGCTGTCTAATAAAGAACTATCTTGTGTTTTGTGTAGTACGCGTCTAGCCCAGTGCTGTGGCTCCTCACAGGGCTCAACCCTGTGGGCGTGGTTATCTCCACAGCACCCAAAGATCCACCAAAACACACGTAACCATAACAGACAGCTGGTGGCTTGGCAATGAGTTCACTTGCTGTTGTTCTAGCTTCTGCTCTGCTTGTTCCAGTTTGCTCCCGTGGTGTGAGACTACTGCGTACCTGCTCCTCAGGGCCCCCTCATCTCTTGGCTACCCGCTCCTCGGAGGGCCTTTCACCTGGTTTCTAGCCTGCCTTCTCCTAAGGCTTTCTATGGGTCTTCTGCTTACTTCCTGTTGCTTTCAGAACCACTTCTGGATTTCTCTTTGATTGCTACGTGGGAATCCCTGCCGGTATACCCCCCTCTGTGGACCATTGCAGTGAGAACTCCCTTCTGGGTTCCCCCCTGCTCTGCGGACCCTATCGGTGATATCATCTTAGGAACCCTTGCTGGTGTACCCTGCTCTGCGGACCATTGCTGTGAGGACTCACTTCCAGGTTCACCCCTGCGCTGCAGACCTGTGCCATGTATCATCTGAGGAACCCTCGCCGGTGTAACCCGCTCTGCGGATCACTACCATGTTCTTCCATCAAGGAACCTCCCTGCATTCTTCACTACTGATTCAGTCTGTTATAGTGACTATAATTCTCGGCACCCCCGCTCTTCGGGTATTGCCGCTTCCTCCTTTGACTCTTATCTCAAGCAAGACTGATATAAGCAGTTGCTGCCATTCCATGGTCCACCTCCAGGGGTCAACCTTTACGTCTCTTCCTCTACATCTGCTGTATCTCCATCCCACAGTTGAGGCTCCACCTCCCAGCGGTGAGACAGCGGGGCTCCTCCCCCCTGGGTGATTCCACCTCTCACCTCAGCCAAAGGGTTCACTCACTTACTTATACTAATGTTGCGACCGTCAGTCTACGACGGCTTCGCCCCGCCTACCTCACTCTTCTTGCAACTCCTCCCACTTACCTCGGACTTCTGGCTGCTGTGGCATCTGCCTGCTGTCTCTCCGGCGTCCCTGGACCGGCTTTGGTGCTGCTTCCCGCCATGCTCCTCCAAGGTACCATAGGGCGTGCGCATGCATGCCACCCTCATCTTTATTTCCTCGTTGGCGCGAACCTCAGGGGCATCCCCCTGAGATGACGTCACGCTGCCCGGATATTTAAGCCTACAACTTTTGCTAGCTAATTGAGTTAGCAACTGGAACTCTACGGATGGTATTCGCTCTCCGTACCGAAGCTACTCTGCCACTCCAGCGTTATCTGGAACTCCTCGGGTGCCTCTTCTGCTTCTTTAAGGTGCTATCAGGAAACCGGTACTCGCTCCTCAAGGGCCTATGTTTCCTAAGTCACTGCCTGCATCTACAACCCTTTCTACTTGGAAGATTTCATTAACAGTTTCCATCTGTGAGTACAACTATCATTTATTCCACAGTACTGCTTCCCTGGAACCAGGTACTCGCTCCTCAAGGGCCTGCCCTCTGTTCCAGTGCCAGACCTCTCATCTAGTGGAATCGCTGTGTGAGTATTATTTATTATTTAAAGCTTTTTTATACCGACTTTCGTGATACAAATCAAATCAAATCGGTTTACAGGGAACAAAGATCTTAACTATAACAGTCCACATTAAACAATAACTAGAAGGAGAAAAAAGTTACAATAAAACAAGGGAGTACAATACCACTGAGTCTCTCTGCTCTAAGGGATCAGGTACTCACTCCTCGAGGGCCTGCTCTCCCTGTTTCGAAGCTTCTCCTATTCTACTTGGGACTCTGTATGTTTCTCACTGTGTACTTATAACTCTCAGTCTCTCTCCACTACAGCACAGCCAAGCAGAGGATTCGCTGTTCCAGCATCCTGTGGGATACTCGCCCAGTCGGGCTCAACATCTACTACTCACTACTACCACGTCTGGTGGTTTCCAAAACTGTTTAAATAAAGATTCAAATCTATGTTTGTTTGTCCAGAGTCTAACCTGACACCATGGTCCCTCATGGGACTGCCCTCTGTGGGCGTGGTTAGCTGCCACAGTGTCCTAGGATCCACCCAAACATCAATAACCATAACAGATTGCTAACTCCATGGATCCGGCTCAGCTCCATGCCTTGCAGGTCATCCCAGGCCTGGCCGTGTGCATTGCTGAACAACATGACACATTGGAGAAACTCACTACTGCATTTCATCAGCTGCACGCACAGAAGAATCAAGGCTCTACTTCCAGTAATGAAGGTCAGTTACCTGAAATAACTATAAAGACTACAGTGCCTCTTGCTGCTCCAGTTCATTTCTCTGGGGAGATTCAAAGAACTAGAGGCTTCGTAAACCAGTGCTGCATGCATTTTGCATTACAACCCTCTCACTTCCATACAGCCTAGCCAAGACCACTTACATTCTGTCTTATCTTGATGGAAGGGCTTTGTCTTGGGCTTCCGCGCTGTGGAAACACAAGATCATATACTCCAGGATATTGATGGATTTATGGACTTGTTCAAATCTGTTTTTGATGATCCTGCCCGACTCACTGTTGCCGGTTCTGCTTTGGTGGACATGAAGCAAGGCAACCAACCACTGGCTGATTTTGCTATAGAGTTCAAGACTCTTGCTACTGAACTATTTTGGGACCCTAGATGCCTAAAAACTCTCTTCTTCAGAGGTTTGGATTCCCTCTTGAAGGATGAGCTGGCTGCTCGTGAGACGCCTGACTCACTGGATGAGCTAGTGGCCTTAGCTACTAGAATTGATCACCAGCTTTGTGATAAGGTGCAAGAACTCAAGCCTGGTAAAGGACCTGTTCAGAAAGAAGTTCTTGCTAAGCCTGCACTCAGGATGGTTCCTGTAATGCCTGTTGCCAGTGGTGAAGAACCGATGTAACTTGGTTGCAGTCACCTGACATCCAAAGAGAGAAGACTTCGGAAGAGGAATGGTTTGTGCATGTATTGTGGACAAGCTGGTCATGCAGTCCGAACATGCCCCATCTGTCCAGGAAATGGACAGGCCTAAGTCCTGCGGGAGGGCTTTTCTTAGGCCTTACTAGGCCCTCTACTCTGCTCTCTCTCCCTGTCTCTCTGATCTGTGAACTGTTGGAATTCCAATCCCTTGCCCTGGTGGACTCAGGGGCAGGAGGTAATTTTATTCTATGACGACTGGTGGAACATTTGAGGATTCCCTTCACCACCTTGAAGATTCCACTACTCCTATCATCTATTCATGGAGAGCCGTTACCGGGTGATGTTACCTGTTGTACCGAATCGGTAGTCCTCCGCACCGGAGCTCTCCATAATGAGTCAATTTCCTTCTTTGTGTTAAAGGCCATGCACCCTATCATTCTGGGGTTACCCTGGTTGCAGCTGCACATGCCACAATTCAACTGGGCTACATTGGAACTCTCCCGTTGGGGTCCAGAATGTCATGGCAAATGCCTAAAGGAGGTCTCTCCTATTCTCTGCATGCCTACAACTTCAGTGATGCCAGGGCTGCCGCCTCAGTACGCATCATTCCATGATGTTTTCTCCAAAGAAGCTGCTGACATCCTTACACCACATAGATCTTATGACTGTGCCATAAAACTGAAACCTAATGCTGAACCTCCTAAGTGTTGCGACCGTCACTGCTTGACATCTTCACTCTGCCTTTTTTACTTCTGTGGCGACTCCCTCCGGGTCTGATGGATGGCTGGCTGCCATGGCGTATCCATGCCGTCTCCCTCCGGCATCCCCGGACCGGCTTGACGCTGCAACTCCGCCATCTTGTCCTGATGTCTAGGGCGTGTGCGCATCCCGACTCTTGTACCAGCAAGGGCGTGAACCTCAGGGGTGTCCCCCTGAGATGACATCATCTGCTTCCAATATTTAAAGGTTTTTGAAAAACGCTAACAAACTGAGTTAGCAAGGAAGGGATAAGGTTACGGACCTGGTTTCCCTATCCAAGCTACTCTGCCTCCTCGGACTTACCAGGCCCGCTCCTCAGGGGCCTCGCTCTTTTCTTTATTTTAAGATTACAGATAGGAACCGGTACTCGCTCCTCGAGGGCCCATGTTCCTGAACACTCTGAAGATTCTCTACAGCCTGGAAGCTATCAGCACTACAAACAAATGTGAGTTACCATCGCTCTCTCAGAGCTTTCCCTGGAACTAGGTACTCGCTCCTTGAGGGCCTAATCCTTTCCAGCTACTGAGCTTACTTGAGACCTTATGTGAGTTTTGTCATCTAGTTCTGTTCATGAACTCTGCCTAATCTGCCTACTCACTTTCTATAGTTTCTCAACAGCTCAGCCATCCTGGGATCGTTGTTCCAGTACCTGAGGGACTATAGCCCTGCTGGGCATATCAGCTCACTATTGCCACCTCTGGTGGTTTCTAATATCCTGTTTAATAAAAGAACTATGTGTATCTGTCTCCATACTCAAGCCTAGCCGGTGGTCCCTCTCAGGGTAGACTCCCGGGAGCGTAGTCATCTGCCATCGGCCCAGGGATCCACCCACTACTATATCAGATTCATTACAGATTGCTACTCCTTAGCAAGATGATATCTGAGACTCTACAAGATTGCTGACTCCTCCCTCTCCAGGATCCCGCTACACAGAGCCTTCTCTACAGATTGCTCCTCCTATCTGACTGCTCCTCCCACCAAGCATCAGATTGCTAACTCCGCAGTCTAACTGACATCAAATTCCTAACAGATTGCTAACTCGAACAGCAGATCCTCACAGATTGCTAATTCCCTAGCAAATCTCTAATAGATTGCTAACTCCAGTGGATCCGGTTTAAAAATTGAATGCTGTTAACTCCAGTGGATCCAGTTTAACAATGTAATGCTGTTAACTCCAGTGGATCCGGCTAATTATGGGATGTTGTTAACTCCAGTGGATTCGGCTTCAACTTTGGGATGTTGTTAACTTCATGGATCCGTCACAACTCCCTGCTTTGCACGCTATACCGGGCCTGCCTCAATGCATCTCAGAGCAGCAAGAAACTTTGGAGAAATTTACTGCAGCAATTCATCAGCTACACACCCAGAAGATACAAGGCACAGCTTCTAACCAAGAAGGTCAGTTACAGGAGGTAACTTTAAAGACTGCTATACCACTGGCGGCTCCTATCCGCTTTTCCGGAGAAATCCAGAAGACCCAGGGCTTTCTGCACCAGTCCTGCATGCACTTCACCTTACAGCCAACTTTATTTCCTACGGCTCTTTCGAAGACCACCTACATCCTGTCATATTTGGATGGAAGAGCCCTGTCGAGGGAACGCAAAGACCATATCTTGCAGGACATAGAAGGATTTGTGGACTTGTTTAAATCCATCTTTGATGACCCTGCTCATAATTTTGTTGCCGGTTTTGCCTTAGTGGACTTGAAGCAAGGCAACAGATCACTGGCTGAATTCGCCATAGAATTCAAGACTCTTGCAGCGGAACTATGCTGGGACCCCAATTGTCTCAAGACTCTCTTCTGCAGAGGCCTGGACCTGCTTAAAGGACGCTTGCCAAACACTTTACTCGCTGGACGAATTCATAGACTTGGCTACTCAGATTGATCACCGGCTCCGAGACAAGGTGAAGGAACTCCGGCCTAAGGTGTTACCTGGGTTGAAACAGGCTAGTACTACCACTGCACCTCTGATGGTTCCAGTAACTTCTGCTGCTGATAAAGATGAACCGATGCAACTTGGTCATGGACCCTTAACCTCCAAGGAGAGAGGATTTCAGAAGAAACGCGGCCTGTGCATGTATTGTGGTCAGCCCGGCCATGATGTCTCTGCATGCCCTATTTGTCCGGGAAATGGATGGGTCTAAGTCCCACGGCAGGACTGTTCTTGGGCCATACTGCATTCTCTCCTCCGCTCTCTCTTCCGGTTTCCGTGATCTGCGAACCGGCTATGGTTCAGACTCCTGCCCTGATGGATTCAGGGGCAGGAGGTAATCTTATTCTCAGACGTCTGTGGAAGACCTGAGGAGTCCCTTCGTCAAACAAGAAGATCCTTTACTGCATCACAATTTGAAGTGGGCTTTGGACGTTCCTTTACATTGCCACTTCTCCTGAAGATCTTAGTGACGTTCACAGTAGTTCAACTCATTGCTGCTCTTATTCATAGCACCTTCTACATTTACCTTGGCTCAAAGGCGTTCAACATTAACCATCTTCACGGATCTCAAGAACTTTATGTATCTCCGCCTCGCACACTGATCTGGAGATCGAAACACCAGAGCAAATGCGCTGTCACGCTCGTTCACTCAGAATATGTGCCTGGTGTACCAAAGCACATTATAGATCTGAAGAAGATACAATATCTATCCGCATTCATGGATTATAACCCTAGAGATATCTGTCACGTTCCATACGGAAACAATCTCCTTCTTTGTACTGGAAAAGGCTATGCACCCTATCGTCCTGGGGTTACCCTGGCTGCTGATGCACCAACCCCAATTGACTGGGCATCCCTGGATCTCTCACAATGGGGCCCAGAGTGTTTGGGAGGTGCCTTAAGGAGATCTCATCTATCATATGTATGCCTACAACTCCAGTGAAGCCAGGACTGCCGCCCCAAGATGCATCCTTTAGAGTTTTCTCCGGAAGCGGTCGGTGTACTTCATCCACATGGGGCTTGTATGGTACCCTGGGTCTGAGAAGCAATTCGGTGCCACCAGAAGGATGAGTGTATCCTTCCTCAGTTCTCACCAAGGAAGCAATGTGGAAAGACGTGTCTGATGAGCCACAGTACATAAAAGATCCGAAGAAGATATCTCTGGCAACCAGCTAGTCTGTTTCCGCTGGTAATGCCACTATCTAAGAAGTGGATTTTGGACGTATCCCAACATCACTACTTCCGCTGAAGCCTCAGTGACGTCCATAGCAGCTACTTATTACTGCTGAATTCTACTTCATCTTTCATCCAGCTGCTTTTACTGGAGAGTCATCTTTAGAAGTGGATTTTAGATGTACTCTAACATCACCACTTCCACTGAAACCTTCAGTGACGTCCACAGCAGCCCCATCCATTGCTGCTGATATCATCAATAACACTCTGCAAGATTCTTCCATATCTCAAGATCCATCTGTCATCGTTGCAGAAGATGAATTAGAAATCAAGATCAAAGAGATTCTGGATGTTCGTAACAGAGGCAAGACTTTTGAATACTTTCTGATTTGGGAAGGATTCGGCCCCGATTTTATCACTTGGGAACCTCAGACCAATATGCTGGACAAAGAGATGCTTCATCAGTTCCACCTCGCACATCCTTCCAAACCTAAGCCTGGTACCCGAAGAGGAGATCGCCCTTTGAAGGGGGGTACTGTTGTGACCGTCACTGCTCGACTTCTTCACTCCGCCCTCTTTACCTCTAGGAGACTCCCTCCTGGTCTGATGGACAACTGGCTGCCGCGGCATATCCATGCTGTCTCCCTCTGGTGCCCCTGCACCGGCTCGATGCTGCAACTCTGCCATCTAGTCCTGATGCCTAGGGCGCGCCTGTGCGTGCGTCCTGACTCTTGTACCAGCAAGGGCGCGAACCTCAGGGGCGTCCCCCTGAGATGACATCATCTGCTTTCAATATTTAAAGGTCTTTGAAAAACGCTAACAAACTGAGTTAGCAAGGAAGGGATAAGGCTATGGACAAGGTTTCCCTATCCAAGCTACTCTGCCTCCTCGGACTTACCAGAGGTACCCGTTCCTCGGGGGCCTCCCTCTTTTCTTTATTTTTAGATTACAGATAGGAACCTGTACTCACTCCTCGAGGGCCCATGTTCCTGAACACTCTGAAGATTCTCTACTGCCTGGAAGCTATCACTACAAACAAATGTGAGTTACCATCGCTCTCTCAGAGCTTTCCCGGGAACCAGGTACTCGCTCCTCGAGGGCCTAATTCTTTCCAGCTCCTGAACTTTCTAAAGACCTTATGTGAGATCTGTCATCCAGTTCTGGCTATGAACACAGAATATCTGTCTACTCACTATCTATTGTTTCTCTACAGCTCAGCAACCCTGGGATTACGGTTCCAGTACCTGAGGGACTTCAGCTCTGCCGGGCATAGCAGCTCACTATTTAATATATTTTTTATTGAGTGATTACGTAGAAAGAAAACACAATCAAGTCAGCAGTGAAACAACAGAACAGGAGACAAAACAAAACAAGGTGGCCCCACTGGGAGGCTAGTAGCAATACACTCTTTTCACATTACACAAAAGATCCCAGCTGCAGCCCCACCCAACCAGCAGCTCACTATTGCTACCTCTAGTGGTTCTACTATCCTGTCTAATAAAAGAATTATCTGTGTCTGTCTCCATACTCAAGCCTAGCCGGTGATCCCTCTCAAGATGTCCTCCTGGGGGCACAGTCATCTGCCATCGGCCCAAAGATTCACCTATCTACATTCCTCTACAGCTGAGTGTCCTCTCCAAGCACTCCGCTGGTAACAGATGGCTACACCTTTCCTACCAGGAGACTTCAGCAACAGATTCATTAACAGTTTGTTACTACTCCCTCTACAGGAGCTGAGCATATCACTTTACTACTTCTCCTTCCACAGGAGCAGATTCCTACAGATTGCCAACTCCATACGGAGATTCATAACAGCTTGCTAACTCCACCTCCTTCAGGAGCTAGTACACAACAGATTGCTACCTCCTAGCTCTAACACAGAACTTTCCTAACAAGATTGCTAACTCCTCCCCTTCATAGGAGTTTAACCATAACAGATTGCTAGCTCCTCCCTCCAGAGGAGCTCGCACATAACAAGATTGCTAACTCCTCCCCTCTCAGGAGTCGAAGCATAAGAGATTGCTAACTCCCTAGCAGATCCTTAACAGATTGTTAACTCCAGTGGATCCGGCTTTTAAATTTGGAGAAGCAGTAACTCCATGGTTCCGATACAGCTCAATGCCTTGCGGGCCATACCTGGTCTGGCCAGGGGCATTATGGAGCAGCGGGAGGCTTTGGAGAAACTTACTGCAGCATTCCATCAGCTTCACACACAGAAGAGACAAGGCACAGCTTCTACACAAGAAGGTCAGTTACAGGAAGTAACTATAAAGACTGCTGTTCCATTGGCTGCTCCTATTCGCTTCTCGGGAGAACTCCAGAAGACTCGGGGCATTTTGAACCAGTGCAGCATGCATTTCACTTTACAGCTTTCATTATTTCCCACGGAACTGTCCAAGACTACCTACATCCTGTCGTACTTGGATGGGAAGGCCTTGTCGTGGTACCTTGTGGGAATGCAAGGACCCTATATTGCAGGACATAGAGGGATTTATGGACTTGTTTAAATCCATTTTTTATGACCCTGCTCGTATGTCTGTTGCTGGGTTTGCTTTGGTGGACTTGAAGCAAGGCAACAGATCATTGGCTGAATTTACCATAGAATTCAAGACTCTTGCAGCAGAACTTCGTTAGGACCCCAGATGTCTCAAGACCCTCTTCTGCAGAGGCCTGGATACCCGCTTGAAAGACGAGCTGCTCGCCAGACACCTGACTCACTGGAACAATTGATAGCCTTAGCTACTCGGATTGATTGTCGGCTCCGAGACAAGGTGAAGGTACCCCAGCCTAAGGTGTTAACTGTGTTGAAACAGGCCAGTACCCCTGCACCTCGGATGGATCCCGCAATTCCTGCTGTTGATATAGATGAACAGATGCAACTTGGTCATGGTCACTTGACCTCAAAAGAGAGAAGATTTCGGAAGAAACACAGTCTGTGCATGTACTGTGGTCAGCCTGACCATGATGTTTCTACTTGCCCCCTTTTATCCGAGAAATGGATGGACTTAAGCCCGGCGGGAGGATTGTTCTTGGGCCTGACCGCATCCTCTCCTCCGCTCTCTCTCCCAGTCTCCCTGACCTATGGACCAGTCACGGTTCGGACTCCTGCCCTGGTGGACTCAGGGGCAGGAGGTAACTTCATTACTAGAGGTTTAGTGGAATACTTGAGGATCCCTCTCATTAAATTAAAAGATCCACTACTGTTGTCTTCCATTCATGGGGAACCCTTGCCGGGCAACGTGACTTGCGAGACTGTATCAGTTACGCTCCGCACCGGAGCACGCCATACAGAAATAATCTCCTTCTTTGTACTAGAAAAGGCCATGCACCCTATTGTCCTGGGGTTACCCTGGCTGCAAGTGCACCAACCCCAATTTGACTGGGCATCCTTGGATCTTTCATGATGGGGCCCAGAATGTCAGGGGAAATGCCTCAAGGAGGCCTCATCTATCATTTGCATGCCTACGACTCCAGCTATGCCAGGACTGCCACCTGAATATGCATCCTTCGGGGATGTATTCTCCAAAGAAACAGCTGATCTTCTTCCTCCACATAGGTCCTATGACTGTGCCATAAGACTGAAGCCCAATTCGGAGCCCCGAAAGGACGGGTGTACCCTCTCTCAGCTCTGGAAAATAAAGCAATGTCTGAATACATTGAAGAAAATCTCCAGAAAGGGTTTATTCGACCATCAAAGTCGCCAGCAGGCACAGGCTTTTTCTTTGTGGGGAAGAAGGACGGTACCCTACGTCCGTGTATCGACTATCGAGGTGTAAATGAAATCACGATCAAAGACTGTTACCCCTTGCCGTTAATCTCGGAGCTGTTTGATAGGCTGCAAGGGGCCAAGATATTTTCTAAGCTTGACTTGAAAGGGGCCTACAACCACATCCGCATTTGAAGTGGCGATGAATGGAAAACAGCCTTCAACACGCGAGACGGCCATTTCGAGTATCTTGTAATGCCATTCGTATTGTGCAATGCACTCGCTACATCCTAAAATATGATGAATGACATCTTGCGGGACCTGCTATACAAGAACTTGGTGGTCTACCTGGATGATATGCTAATCTTCTCCAAGGATTTACAGACCCACAATGCAGATGTCAAGCAAGTGCTTTACCGTCTCCGCGAATATCAGCTGTACGCCAAACTCTCGAAGTGTGAATTTCACAATAGAGATGTGAATCGTGTCCTCGATCGTCTTAACGATCGATTTCGGCTGGGAGGGGGAGGGAATTGTATTGTTGCCATTTGGGTTTTAAAAATATCATGAAAAATCGTTAAAATCGTGAGCCAACCCCCTAAAACCCACCCCCGACCCTTTAAATTAAATCCCCCCCTCCCGAACCCCCCCCCCCCAAATGCTTTAAATTACCTGGGGATCCAGCGGTGGTCCAGAACGGCGGCGGTCCGGAACGGCCCCCTCAATTGAATCCTTTTGTCTTCAGCCGGCGCCATTTTGCAAAATGGCTGCCGCAAAATGGCGGCGGCCATAGACAAAAACGATTCGACGCAGGAGGTCGTTCCGGACCCCCGTTGGACTTTTGGCAAGTCTTGTGGGGGTCAGGAGGCCCCCCCAAGCTGGCCAAAAGTTTCTGGGAGTCCAGCGGGGTTCAGGAAGCGATTTCTTGCCGCAAATCGTTTTCCATACGGAAAATGGCGCCGGCAGGATATCGACTGCAGGAGGTCATCAGAGGGGGTTCCGGACCGCCGCTGAACGACCTCCTGCAGTCGATCTCCTGCCGGCGCCATTTTCCGTACGGAAAACGATTCGCGGCAAGAAATCGCTTCCTGAACCCCGCTGGACTCCCAGAAACTTTTGGCCAGCTTGGGGGGGCCTCCTGACCCCCACAAGACTTGCCAAAAGTCCAGCGGGGGTCCGGAACGACCTCCTGCGTCGAATCGTTTTTGTCTATGGCCGCCGCCATTTTGCGGCGGCCATTTTGCAAAATGGCGCCGGCTGAAGACAAAAGGATTCAATTGAGGGGGCCGTTCCGGACCGCCGCCGTTCTGGACCACCGCTGGATCCCCAGGTAATTTAAAGCATTTGGGGGGGGGGTTCGGGAGGGGGGGGGATTTAATTTAAAGGGTCGGGGGTGGGTTTTAGGGGGTTTTAGTGTGCCGGGTTTTCCTGCCCTCCCCCTTCCCCCGATTTACGATTTTTTTAACGATAAATCGGGGGAATTGGTATTGTATCGTGGCCCTAACGATTTTTGACGATTTAAAATATATCGGACGATATTTTAAATCGTCAAAAAACGATTCACATCCCTATTTCACAAAGACTCAGTGCCTTTTCTAGGCTACATCATGTCTAAGGAAGGTTTTTGAATGGACCCTCACAAACTTGAAAGTATCCAGAAGTGGTCCCAACCCACCAGCCTCAAGGCCTTGAGGAGATTTTTGGGGTTTACCAATTATTATCACAGTTTAATTAAGAACGATTCTTCTTTGACTGTACCCTTGACTGCGATGACCTGTAAGGGTGAAAATGCTTCAAAATGGTCAACGGAGGCCATTTCCGCGTTCGAGAAATTGAAGACTGCCTTCTCCACTGAACCATGCTTGCGGCATCCAGACCCCAACAGTCCCTTTATTGTCAAAGTTGATGCTTCAGATGTAGGGGTAGGGGCTGTGCTGAGCCAAGCGGGAGACTCCAAGATCCTACGACCCTGTTCATTCTTCTCACAAAGATTTTCTCCAGCCGAGAAGAACTATGGAATTGGTGACAAGGAGCTCCTAGCTATAATGCTTGCATTTGAGGAGTGGCGGCCATGGCTCAAAGGCACTCCACATCAAATAACCATCTTCACGGATCACAAAAACCTTGAATATCTCCGCCATGCACAACGTTTGAATTACAGACAGGCCAGGTGGTCTTTATTCTTCAACCATTTTGATTTTGTGCTTACGTACGACCGGGAGATTGGAACACCCGAGCAGACGCGCTGTCATGCTCACTTTATTCAGAAGATGTGCCTGATGAACCACAGCACATAATTGATCCGAAGAAGATATCTCTCACAACCAGCCAGTCGGTTCCCGCTGGTGATGCTACCATCCCTTATCCAGCATCATCTACTGGAGAGTCATCTTTAGAAGTGGATTTTGGACATTCTTCAACATCACCACTTCCACTAAATTCCTCAGTGACGTCCACAGCAGTTCTACCCATTGCTGCTGATATCATCAATAACAGTATGAAAGATTCTTCCGAATCTCAAGATCCATCTGTCATCCTTGCAGAAGATGAAATAGATATCAAGATCAAAGGGATTCTGGATGTTCGTAACAGAGGCAAGAGTTTTGAATACCTTCTGATTTGGGAAGGCTTCGGCCCCGATTTGATCACTTGGGAGCCTCAGACCAATATCTTGGATAAAGAGATGCTTCATCAGTTTCACCTCGCGCATCCTTTGAAACCAAAGCCTGGTACCTGAAGAGTAGATCGCCCTTTGAAGGGGGGTACTGTTGCATCCGTCGCTGCTCGACACCCTCACTCCGCCCTCCTTACCACTGTGGTGACTCCCTCCAGGTCTGATGGACGGGTTGCTGCCGCGGGGTCTTCTTGCCGTCTTCCTCCAGCGTCCCCAGAGCAGTATGATGCTGTGGATCCGCCATGTTCCTGATGACGTAGGGTGCGCGCACGCGCACGCTCCGAATGATGTACCAGCAAGGGTGCAAACTTCGGAGGTGTCCCCCTGAACTGATGTCATCCGCTTCCAATATAAAAGGTCTCAGAAATTGCTAACGGATCGAGTTAGCAAAGGGTTTCGCTACCTAAGCTACTCTGCCTCCTCGGACTTACCAGGGGTACCCGCTCCTCTGGGGCCTCGCTCTCTTTTCTCTATTTCAGATTGCCGATGGGAACCGGTACTCGCTCCTCGAGGGCCCATGTTCCTGAACACTCTGAAGATTCTCTACTGCCTGGAAGCTATCATAGACACAGACAATTGTGAGTTACCATCGCTCTCTCAGAGCTTTCCCTGGAACCAGGTATTCGCTCCTCGAGGGCCTAACCCTTTCCAGCTACTGAGCTTTCTAAAGACCTTATGTGAGATCTGTCCTCCAGTTCTGGCTATGAACTCTGCCTACTCTGCCTACTCACTATCTATAGTTTCTCTACAGCTCAGCAACCCTGGGATTACGGTTCCAGTACCTGAGGGACTTCAGCCCTGCCAGGTATAGCAACTCACTTTTGCCACCTCTGGTGGTTTTACTAACCTGTCTAATAAAAGAAATATCTGTGTCTGTCTCCATAATCAAGCCTAGCCGGTGGTCCCTCTCAAGATGTCCTCCTGGGGGCACAGTCATCTGCCATCGGCCCAAGGATTCACCTATCTACATTCCTCTATATCTGAGTGTCCTCTCCAAGCACTCCGCTGGTAACAGATGGCTACTCCTTTCCTACCAGGAGTCTTCAGCAACAGATTCATAAACTGTTACTAATCCCACTACAGGAGCTGAGCATATCACTTTACTACTTCTCCTTCCACAGGAGCAGATTCCTACAGATTGCCAACTCCTTACGGAGATTCATAACAGCTTGCTAACTCCACCTCCTTCAGAAGCTATTACACAACAGATTGCTACTCCTAGCTCTAACACAGAGCTTTCCTAACAAGATGGCTAACTCCTCCCCTTCATAGGAGTTTAACCATAACAGATTGCTAGCCCCTTCCTCCAGAGGAGCTCACACATAACAAGATTGCTAACTCCTCCCCTATCAGGAGTCGAAGCATAAGAGATTGCTAACTCCCTAGCAGATCCTTAACAGTGGGCTTCACCTCTATCATCGAATGCTGTGCCTGCCTGTATGTCCAGGCCTTATGTCCCTACATAGGCTTGACCTCTGTCCTCGAAGGCTGTGCCTGCCTGTCTGTCCAGGCCTTATGTCCCTACAAGGGTTTGACCCCTGTCCTTGAAGCTGTGCATGCCTGTCCGTCCAGGCCTTATGTCCCTACGGTGGGTTGATCTCTGTTCTCGATTGCTGTGCCTGTCTATCCAGGCCTTATGTCCCTACGTGGGCTTGGCCTCTGTCATCGAATGCTGTGCCTGTCCATCCAGGCCTTATGTCCCTACGTGGGCTTGACCTCTGTCCTCGAATGCTGTGCCTGCCGGTCCGTCCAGGCCTTATGTCCCTACGGGGCTTAACCTCTGTCCTCGAATGCTGTGCCTTCCTGTCAATCCAGGCCTTATGTCCCTACGTGGGCTTAACCTCTGTCCTCGAATGCTGTGCCTGCCTGTCTATCCAGGCCTTATGTCCCTCAAGGGTTTGACCTCTATCCTCGAATGCTGTGCCTGTCTGTCCAGACCTTACGTCCTTACGTGGGCTTGACATCTGTCATCAAATGCTATGCCTGCCTGTCCGTTCAGGCCTTATGTCCCTACGTGGGCTTGACCTCTGTCCTCAATTGCTGTGCCTGTCCATCCAGGCCTTATGTCCATACGTGGGCTTGACCTCTATCCTCAAATGGTGTGCCTGTCCGTCGAGGCCTTATGTCCCTACGTGGCTTGACCTCTGTCCTCGATTGCTGTGCTTGTTTGTCCAGGCCTTATATCCCTACATGGACTTGACTTCTGTCATCGAATGCTGTGCCTGATCATCCAGGACTTATATCCCTATGTGGGCTTGATCTAAGTCCTCGATTGTTGTGCCTGTCCATCCATGCCTTATGTCCCTATGTGGGCTTGACCTCTGTCCTCGATTGCTGTGCCTGTCTGTCTAGGCCTTATGTCCCTACGTGGGCTTGACCTCTGTCCTTGAATGCTGTGCCTGTCTGTCCAGGCCTTATATCCCTACATGGGCTTGACCTCTATCCTCGATTGCTGTGCCTGTCCATCAGGCCTTATGTCCCTACAAGGGTTTGACCTCTGTCCTTGAAAGCTGTGCCTGTCTGTCTAGGCCTTATGTCCCTACGTGGACTTGACCTCTATCCTTGATTGCTGTGCCTGTCCATCCAGGCCTTATGTCCCTACGTGGGCTTGACCTTTATCCTCGATTGCTGTGCCTGTCCGTCCAGGCCTTATGTCCCTACAAGGGTTTGACCTCTGTCCTTGAATGCTGTGCCTGTCTGTTCAGGCCTTATATCCCTGTGGGCTTGACCTCTGTCCATGAATGGTGTGCCTGCTTGTCCATCCAGGCCTTATGTCCCTACGGGGGCTTGACCTCTGTCCTTGAATGCTATGCCTGCCTGTCTGTCCAGGCGTTATGTCCCTATGTAGGCTTGACCTCTGTCCTCGAATGCTGTGCCTGTCGTCCAGGCCCTATGTCCCTACAAGGGTTTGACCTCTGTCCTCGAATAGTGTGCCTGTACGTACAGGCCTTATGAACCTACGTGGGCTTGACCTCTGTCCTCAAATGCTGTGCCTGTCCGTCCAGGCCTTATGTCCCTACAAGGGTTTGACCTCTGTCCTCGAATGCTGTGCCTGCCTGGCCGTCCAGGCCCAATGTCCCTAAGTGGGCTTGATCTCTGGCCTCGATTGCTATGCTTGTCCATCCAGGCCTTATGTCCTACGTGGGCTTGACCTCTGTCCTCGAATGCTGTGTGTGTCCGTCCAGGCCTTATGTCCCGTCCTAACGGCTGAACCCTCGAATCTCTGGCAATTCAAACTAGTAATCCTTCACAGCATGGATCCTTAAATAAAACAAACAATTTTCTTTAGTTTCAGGGCAGCGAAAAGAACTTCCTCCATCTTGCTTATGAAGTCATGATCTGTTCGCAAATGCTTACATCTTAACAATTTGTACCATTATATACTCTAGAGGACAACCCATTTCAGGGAGCCCTTTCATGCTGAAAGGAAAGGGAACTCTCCCCGGATGTAGCAGCCTATCTCTTAGCACCTGTTTATCCATGTTCAGAACAAGAAAAGAGCTCCAAGGTAACTGTGGCAAACACAGTGAGACCATGCTCACAGTGAGACCCTGCTCCACGTTGCCACGCTTTGAAGGCTCGTGCTCCACACTAGGGGCCAACCCATTCTGAGGTGTTCAAAGGAAAGGGAACTCTCCCCGGGTGTAGCAGCCTATCTCTTAGAACCTGTTGACCCATGTTGAACCGCTGTTCACAGTGAGACCTTCTCCATGTTGCCACGCTTTGAAGGCTTGTGCTCCACTCTAGGGGCCAACCCTTTCCAAGGAAGCCCTTTCCTGTGCAAAGGAAAGGGAACTCTCCCCGGGTGTAGCCAGCCTGTATCTACCCTCTGACCCATGTTGAACCGCTGTTTACATGGAAACCTCCTCCGCCTCAGCCTTGAAAATTCTCGTTTGTATATCTGCTAACTCCACCAGATTTTAAAAGACCAACGAGATCTCACTAGACGCCAACGGAAACACCCCACTCTAGGGACGAACCCATTGTAGGGTGCCCTTTCCTGTGCAAAGGAAAGGGAACTCTCCCCAGGTATAGCCAGCCTATGTCTACCCTCTGCCACTCTGCCTTGCTGCCACACAACGGACAGCCACCTCAGGACCCACAACGGACTCACACACAACGGACAGCCACCTCAGGACCCACAACGCGGCACACAGTCTAGTGCATTCAACTAGCATTCACCCAGCGATACCAGCTCTCATCCGCACATCATCCACTCAGCGTTACAAACTCCCATCAAAGCAGCATTCACCCAACATTACTAGCTTTCATCATCACAATATTCACCCAGTCTGATCCAACGTTTGTCAGCCATTTCAGCATCCACCTTACCTACATACACAATTATCTACGCACTCAAATTCAACTGAACATTCCTAACTCTTCAGGTCAGAATGACCTTGAAACTTCCTATCCCAGTTCTTCAACACAATCCCCTCCACACAGGAAAAACCACAATGACACAAAGATCTCGCAACTACACAGCCCTCATCCCTATTATGATTTCTCCTCTCACACAACTATTAGGTCTAACACTATTTTCCCTTACGCTATTCAACGCTCAATCTCTCACCAAAAAATCCCTGATCCTCAATGACTATCTCTTGGACTCCAACCCAGACATATGTACCATAACAGAAACCTGGCTCAAACCAACAGACATAGCAATAATAAACCAACTCCCCACCGATCTCTACGACTTCTTCTCCCTTCCCCGTCTCAAAAAAAGGGGAGGGGGCATCCTTTTGGCAGCTAAAAAAGAGCTGAAATTCACCCAGCTTCCAGTCAAGTCAGATTCTAAACTTGAAGTAGGACTTTTCAAAACAGCCGATCTCCAAGTCCTACTCATCTACGCCCCTCCGGGTCTCCTGGACTCAGATGCCTCCCCTTTGATAGAAATCATAACAACACACTTGAATTTAGACTCCCCGACTATTGTTTTAGGAGATTTCAATTTACATGTGGACAACCCTATTCTTACCACCAATTGCGAGGCTCTACTCATGGCCCTCTCAGCTATGGGCTTTAATCAGATTGTCAACAAGCCTACCCATAAAGCCGGCCACACCCTGGACCTCATTTTCGTGAATGCAGGAATCAAATACACTTCCCCTCCTTCTTGCACTCCGGTCCCATGGTCAGATCACTCACTAATCACCGCTACTTTCTCCCTGACACAATTCAGAAAAAATCCCCCACCGAAATCCTCATTTCTCTACAGAAAATCCTGTTCTTCTAACGACCTCAACAACCAGCTCACCTCAGAGCTTCCCCATCTTAACCTCTCTGACCCTAACTCAGCCATCCTATCCTGGAACAACATCACCGAGACAGTAGCAAACAAACTATGTCCTCTTTCAGCAAAAAAACTAAACACAAACTCAACAAAAAGACAACCATGGTTCTCAAACAACCTCCATACGCTTAAGCAGAGCCTTAGACACAAAGAAAACAAATGGCGCAAGGCCCCAAGCCCCAGCACCTTAGCCGCTTACAGACTCGCTTTACATCACTACAAGAACTCCACACTAAAATCAAAAAGGGATTACTATGCGAGCAAAATACATGACCTTGTATTTGATGCAAAAGCTCTTTTCGCTTACGTATCCAACCTGACTCACATCAACACTCCAGATATACCCATAGACCTAGCTCAATCCAAAGCCGAGGAATTAGCTACTTTCTTCCAAGATAAAATATCTAACCTACTAAAGCGATTGACCCCTAGTAACAATCCTATCACCGCTGACCTACAGATACTAAACAAAGGAACCTCCTTGGAATCTTTCGAACCCATCACAGCCTCTGACATCCTTCTGTTACTTAAGAAAATGAAACCCTCCTCCCACCCCTTCGATCACTTACCTACAAAGTTCCTCCTTCTTATACCGGAAACAATCTCCAAAACCCTGGCAGATATCATAAACTGCTCATTATCCCAGGGAATTTTCCCAGAAGAACTTAAACTAGCTTCTCTAAAACCACTCTTAAAGAAACCCAATCTTGACCATAAAGACCCCAACAACTTTCGCCCGATTTCAAACCTTCCTTTTATTGCCAAGATAATGGAAAAGCTGGTCAATACTCAACTCTCCAACTACATTGAAGACCACAAAATACTTTACCCCTCTCAATATGGATTCCGTAAAGCATCAAGCACAGAAACTCTACTCATATCCCTGACTGACAACATCATCATGGGACTAGACAAAGGCCAATCCTTCTTACTCATCCTTCTAGACCTTTCGGCTGCGTTTGATACTGTCAACCATTCGACCCTCCTCAACCAACTGTCGAACATAGGAATATCAGGAACTGCCCTATCATGGTTCAACTCATTCCTCAGCAACAGAGGATATAAGGTAAAGATCCACAACAAGGAATCTTCCCGACATTCCTCATCTTTAGGAGTTCCTCAGGGCTCCTCCCTCTCACCCACACTCTTTAATATTTACCTCCTTCCGCTCTGTCAACTATTAACCCGCCTGAAACTAATCCACTTCCTATACGCGGACGACGTGCAGATCCTGATCCCTATCAATGAAACCATTGCCAAAACTCTTGAATTCTGGGAACTCTGTCTTAAAGAAATCAATCTCCTCTTATCGAATTTAAACTTGATATTAAATTCGGCTAAGACGGAACTTCTGATCATCTCACCTGACAATAGTAACCCACTTCTGAGTCTTCCAACCAACCCACCTACCACCCAAACAAGGGACTTAGGAATAATTATCGACAACCATCTCAACTTAAAATCGTTCATCAAACAAACTACTAAAGATGGATTCTACAAACTCCAAGTACTTAAAAGAATCAAACCGCTCCTGCACGTTAGAGACTTCAGAACGGTACTTCAAGCAGTTATCTTTTCTAAGATAGACTACTGCAACTCTATCTTACTTGGTCTTCCTTCCGCTTCCATCAAACCCCTTCAGATGCTCCAGAACACAGCTGCGAGAATTCTGACCAACACCAGGAGAAGAGATCACATCTCACCCATTCTCAAGAACCTGCACTGGTTGCCTATACACTTCAGAATCATCCACAAATCCATCACTATTATCCACAAGGCCATACATCACCAAACAACGCTCGATTTACAAATTCCTCTCAGACAACACACTTCCACCAGGCCCATCAGAGAAGCCTACAAAGGATCACTCCATGTCCCCCAAACCAAAACCACTCACTACCTAACTTTCAGAGACCGAGCCTTTTCCACAGCCGGCCCTTCATTATGGAACTCTATCCCTCCGGAGCTGAGACAAGAACCATGCCTACCGACTTTTAGAAAAAGGCTTAAGACTTGGCTATTTAAACAAGCCTTCCCAGACCCGATCTAAATGATAGTAATTTTACAAGAGACAGCAAACTATACAATAGATTTCATATCATAATGTAAATAATGTAAATATTTTAATCTCTTCCGTTCGTCTCTCTTATTCTAATTTCTCTTCCCAGTTTTAAGACCCTGTTGTAATGTAACTTTTGTTCTCCTTGCACTTGTTTTTCGTTTCTTGTTCTCACCCCTTGTTTTATGTAAACCGGCATGATGTGGTTTCTAATCATGAATGCCGGTATAGAAAAACGCTAAATAAATAAATAAAATAAATATACCAGATGACTCACTCAACTCCTTGTGGTGTTCTGGCCACTATCATGGTTGCTCAGTGTATTGGTGCTAGTCTTTCTGCTTGCTATGTTCCCCCTTCATTGTGCTGTAGGATGTTGATGCCACTTGTCTTGCCACTTTGCCTGTCATGCTGCCTTTGAGGGTTCATGTATCTGTTATCGGTGCTCTCTTTTGAAAGTGTGGTTTGTTTTTGACACTCTTGCTGCTGCTTTGCACCTCTATTAAAGCACTGGTACCCCTTTGCCCCTTTACATTGCCTTAGGCTATTCATGCCACTTTGGTGCCACTTTGCCACAGTCTAAATATCTTGGAGCTCTTTTCTTGTTCTGATGATTGCTCCCCAGACGTTTCATCAAAATTGATAAGAAAACCCCAATTCTGCAGCCAAAAATAGGCTGCAAATACTTCTCCCATTGACTTTAATAGGAACGGAAAAAGAATGAAATGTATCAACACATCGGGGCCACCACTGAACGAATGCAACGTATTTGGCCCCCGACGAATACGAATACCGAATCGGACGAATCCGTACCTTCTACACATCCCTAGTGCTTTGCATAGATATTACCGCAAAGTGTGTTAACTTTTTGCACTTTGCGGTAATACCTACATAATTGCATTTTTTCTACTTGTAAAGTGGTCATTTCACCACTGGGAGAGAGAGAGAGAGAGCGAGAGCGAGACTACAAGTCTATCTAGCTAAATGGTGGCTGAAATATTGTAAAGATTCTACATTTGGAGAAAGCGAGAAGCAGAACTGGGCCATAGGCCTCTTCACTTTTTTTGTTGTTTCTTTGACAGCACTAATTACTCAGATATCTTTGAAGATTTTATTTTTTATTTATTTAAAGTTTCTTTTATACCGATGACCGTTTACACATCGCATCGGTTTACAGTTAAAAAGGAACAAATGGGCAGAACCCTTACATATAACATTGAAAAAACAGGTTAACTTTTGGGCAGGGCCCTTACATGTAACTGAGAACAAGGTGGTTAAAAGTGGGATAGGGTATAGAGCTGACTATGCCGCGAGCGTCCGTGATATCAATAAATAGATACAGCAAAATCAGTAAAATCACAACTATTTTACAAAGCTAATTACATAAGTAGCCGAGTCAAAGTACAAAATCGATGGGCATGAGACATATTCCGAGAAATAGATTCCTAGTCATGTAGCAAATTCTTAGTTACTCAATTTTTAGTTAAACAGTGGGGGTTTATGTAATGGCAGGTGATGTGTGGTAAGCTTGCTGGAAGAGCCATTGTTTTCAGTTTTTTCTTGAAAGTGGGTGTGTATGTTTCCAGGCGTTATATCGGGAGGCAGGGAGTTCCATATGGAGGGGCCAGCGAGAGAGAAAGCTCTGCTTATGGTAGATGATAATTTGAAAGATTTGATGGGTTGGGCACGTAGGGTTCCTTGGAGGGCTGTACGTGTGGGTCTATTCGAGGTACGGGGGAGGAGTGGGGGGTTAATCCAATTGAGGTTAGAGTTCAACAGACTTTTGTGGATGATGGAAAGGGCTTTATAGAGAATTCGGGAGTGTATAGGGAGCCAATGAAGTTCGATAAGTGTGGGGGTGATGTGATCTCTTTTTTTTGAATTTGATAGTATCCTAGCGGCAGCGTTTTGTAGTAGTTGTAAGGGTTTGGTATAGGTGGCGGGAATGCCTAGAAAGAGTGCATTACAATAGTCTACCTTAGATAAAATGATAGACTGGAGTACAGTGCGGAAATCAGAAAAGTGTAGCAGTGGTCTGAGTTTTTTTATGGTTTGGAGCTTGAAATAGCATTCCTTGATGATAGATTTGATGAAGGGTTTGAAAGTAAGATGGTTATCAATAAGGACACCAAGGTTGCGAACGTTGTGATGGGAAAGATTGTGGATGAGTATGCAGGTGGGATGTCTGGGAGCGGTGGCCTATTAGATATGATTAAGAGTTCAGTCTTGCTGGGATTTAGAGCTAGTTGCATGTCATTTAGTAATTTGTTGATAGAGGAAAGACAGGCTTCCCAGTTAAGCAGAGCAGTATGGAGAGAGTCAGAGAATGGGAAGATGAGTTGCACATCGTCGGCATAAATGAAATGCTTGATGTGGAGGTTAGTGAGGAGGGTAGTGAGGGGAAGCATGTAAATATTAAATAGGGTAGAGGAGAGGGAGGAACCTTGGGGAACACCTTGGGGAAGATTAATGGGGTCAGATTCATTGTTATCTACTAATACAGTGAAAAGGCGATCCTGGAGATATGATCGTATCCAGGATAGGGCATTGCCAGTGATCCCGATACTCCTGAGTATGTTGAGGAGGACATCGTGATTGACTGTGTCGAATGCCGCCGAGATGTCAAGCATGGCAATAAGATAAGAGGTACCTGAGTCGGTTCCTTTAATGAGGGTATCGTGTAGGGAGAGCAGCAGGGTTTCAGTACTTAAGTGCTTTCTGAAACCGTGTTGTGTAGATGGGAGAATGTTGTTTTGTTCCAGGTGATCGGAGAGACGGGAGTTGACAACTTTTTCAATAACTTTAGCTAGGAGGGGTAGGTTAGAGACAGGTCTGTAATTGGATAAGGTGTCTGGGTCAAGATTGGGTTTTTTGAGTAGGGGTTTTACTACTGCTTGTTTAAGAACTTTAGGGACTGTGCCATGCTCTAGGGAACAGTTAAGGATATTTGAGAGGGGTTTGGCAATCACCTCGGGGATAGCTAGCAGGAGTTTTGTGGGGATGGTTTCGGAGGGATGAGATGATGGTTTTAATTTTTTAAGGATGTTTTGTACTTCAAGAGAGGATGAAGAGTCAAAAGATGAGAGGGAGACTGGAGAGTTGATGGTGGGCAGACAGATATTGCTGTTATTCTGTGAAAATTGTGCAGTGATGGAAGAGACCTTGTTTTTGAAAAATTGGGCTAATTCATTGCAACGATTTTTAGAGGGATTAGCAGGTAGTTGTTTGAGGGTAGGAGAAGTGAGGTCCGCAACCATGGTGAATAGGGCCTTAGGGTTATATTGCATACCATGTATTTTTTTAGCATAGTAATTACGTTTAATCTGAAGGATGGAATTTCTATATTCATGCATTTGTTGGTAGTATAATGTTTTAGTTGCGGGGGATTGGTATTTGCGCCATGACCTCTCAGCTGTTCTGAGTTGGGTTTTAAGATTCCTAAGTTCAGGCGTATACCAGGGTTTTCTGTTTCTACGGTTTGGGTTGATAGTTTTTATCCAGATAAGTAGCTAGTTATCCAGCTATCCAGATAAGTAGCTATCCAGATAAGTAGCTATCCAGATAAGTAGCTAGTTATCCAGCCACATAAGGCTGGATAAATTTAGACCAGCTGTGAAGCAGGCCTAAAGATATCTGGCTAACCTAGCCAGATATACCCAATATTCGGCTAAGTTAGCAGGTTAACTCAAACCCTTCCCAGAATTCCCCTTCATAATCCACCTAAACTATAGCCAAATAACTACTTACGATATCTATCCAGTTATAATTTATCTGGATAAATGACAGAATATGCTACAATTGCCATTTAGATGGATAACTTTTGAGCTATCCATCTAAATGGCTTTTGAATATGGACCTCTTTGATTTTAAAAATTATTCCGGTGTGTGTATCCATACAAGTTATGCCCTCCATAGAAGAGCTTTAACTTTGTGTGAATTATTTTGTGAACATAGCAGACCAAGTATCTATGAATTTTCAAAGTGAATTTAGGCACCTAAATTTGAGGTCAAGTCTGTATGTAAAAGGTATGCACAGATTTTTTCTGACTGTGCACAATTATAAAATTATCCTCCCTGTGCAGACTAACAAACTTTAGAATATTAGCTACAAATATAAATAGGAAATTGTTCATGCCTTTTCATTATATTAACTGTTTTTAAAAAATCACCATCTTCTGATATTAGTTTACTCTTCATACTGTGACTCATAATTAATTGGTTGCTTAATCTTTTTATTTTCTAGCTGACTGGGATGTCATAATTATGATGTTTAATCTGAAAAATTCACAGGTATGCAACAAACTGTGCACGGAATAAACCTCCATGGCAAAAAGCTATCTATCCCTCAAATAGGCTGGAATGTCTTTTTTGCAACTTAAAAAAAAACTGCTGTGAGCTGAATATTTCTAGAAAATAGAGTATTTATAAGGGTCAGGAATTTTGCAGAATACAAGGATGTGTGATTGATCTCCTTGTTTACAGGCAAAACTTGCTCATTTACATACTGGATGCTTGTGAACTGCAATGTGATAAGAAAAATGCCTTTATCTAAACTAGCAGGATTGTGCATATATCTGATAGGTGGCTTATTTAAAGTAGTATCACATGACCACATGTATCCTGTGGGTTTTATAGAAATCCTAGATCAACCAGTCAGACATTTCTGGAGCTTCTTCATTATATTAACACCCTCCAACTGAGTTACATTTGTTATGATTTGTGGGTATGTGGGCCCTTGGCCTGAAGTGTAAGTTGTTGCTACCTGTCGGAAGGACCCCCACAGGCCCACACTCTCGGGAGGCGAGGTCATAGACAGCGAGGAGTTTTGGGTGAGACAATGGAGAGGTCCTGAATAGCCAGGAGTGGACCGCCGTGGAGTGTTAGGCTGGAGGTAGTACCTGGGCAGGGACCCCGAAGGGAGAAGTGCCAGACAGGCCGCAGAGCGGGGGATGCGAGGCTGACCAATTATTTATTTATTTATTTGTTTATTTATTTTGAACTTTTTTATACCAACATTCATGTAAAAATACATATCACATCGGTTTACAATGAAACAACTTATTGGAGGAAAAAAACATTACATAGAACAGGGGTTACATCGAACTGGGACCTGGGAAGATAAATGCAAATTGATAACATATAGTTTAAATAATATACAAGTCCCTATCCAGAGTCAGAGGAACTTCGGAGGGCAATTCCAAGGGGAGGAGCTGCACAGCATAGCGGGTGGTGATGTAACGCCATAGGCCAACCCCTTAGGACAGGAAAGCCCGAGCTGAGCCTCTGGTGGTGACTTAGCACAGCCCCGAGGAGTGGAGAAGTGTTTGCAGTCTCGATATAGTATGTAGACATGACCCCGAGGAGCGGGGAAGCTCTGATAGTCACTTAAGAAATATGTAAACACGGTCTCGAGGAAAAGGAGGCACGGACAGTCTTGTTCAGGCTGCGGGCGCAACCTCGAGGAGCGGGGGAGCCCCACTGTAGAACTCACAGATGGCAGAGGTGTCCCAGAGGAAGTCCTGAGGAATGGGAGGCCTTGCAGGTTAGAACCCAGGAGACGCAGAGTCAGCCCGAGGAGCGGGTAGGTGGGGAGAACAAGTCCCCAATGCGTAAACTGGCCCCCGAGGAGTGGGTATGAGACAGGGTCAAAGTCTAGAGGCATGAAGCGCAGTAGTCAAAGACGTACGGAACTTGTTGCCAAGTCGGCTAGCTGAGGGTGAAGGTGGAGTTTAAATACACCAGACTGATGATGTCATCAACCGGAGACGCCCCTGAGGTTCCCGCCGAGGAGGCTTCAAAGGAAGGCCCCGTGGCACGTGCACATGCCTCGGAAGGCCCGAAGTTGAGGAGGATGGCAGCAGCGTCCAGGCCACCATGAGGAATTCCAGGGAACACAGTGGTGAATGCTGGCCCGAGCCGCGAGCAGTCCCAGGGAGGGCAGGAAAACAGTGCAGGAAATAAGTTCACGCGGTCGCATCCATCTGCAACCGACGAGCATAACACATTTACATATTCTCGACCATATAAATCAATTTCAGGCATAATTATGTAGAGATATCATGACAACCCAAACAGTTTTCAACCCTCAGGGACTGGAGGTTTCCCACTCTGACAGAGTTTTATGTACATACATTTCATTGAAAATCAAGCCCTATTAGTTCTTAATGAGCAATTCCAATCTTTTTACACTGGCCCTGATTTTCAAAAGCATTTACATTCTTAACACTGGGTTTTACACATGAAAATGCACTTTACCCTTGTAAATGGGATTTTGGAAATCACTACAAGCATTGAATTTCAGTAGGTTTTACCCGCGTTAAGTGCAATTTAAGGATGTAAATGGGCTTTTGAAAATTGTTAGAATAGTATGTTACATTTAATTGCATAACTCCTTTGAAAAGTCACCTGTAAATATACAGTTCTGTTGAATTGTGGAAACTTAAGTGCACTCAGTGTGAAAAGGTTGGAATTGCTCATTGAGGACTATTAGGGTTTGACTTTCAATGCAATTTATGTGTGTAAGATGCATTTTGAAAATCAATTAGTGGTTTGCACATGTAAAAGTATGTGTGAAGCGCCATTCTTCACATTTTTTACCTGCTCTAGAAAGAGGTGCTCTAGAAAGAGGCAGAGAAAGCATTTGAACGCATACTTCCAATTTTCAAAAGTATGCACTCCAGTGTACACACAGAAATTTATACCTGGTCAGGAGTAGGCCTGTATCACATCCCCCCCCCCCCCCCTTCCCTCAGCAAATTTTAAAGCTGAATTATGCACATCATCAGTTTGGAAAATTTGTGTTAAAGTCAATAGATGCAAAGTACCCCACAAGCTGTAAATTACCCTCCCGTATTTACAGATTCAAATATCTGAAAAAACAAATATTAACCATGTCTGGTAATGTTTGGACAGAAATAAAATTGATTTGTGTTTTTTACCAAACTAAAATAAATAAACTTACAATAGGACGATATCACAATATACAAAGTCAGTCTGCAGTGTGAACTAGATACAAAATGATTCAGAGGGGCCCAAACGCTCAGGTATTGCATTAGAGTCACATGTCTTTCAGCAGCTGTTGCGCTCCTCCCACAGCTGGAGCCACGGGAGGTGCTAATCTGCAAGGCTCAGAGGCTGCAGAAGCCGGGGCCTTGCCTGCTGACTTCCCCGACACCGTGTGTTCCCGTGGCCCGACCGCCATCTTGCCGGCGTGGCAGGAGCCATGCCGGGATCCCTCAATGCGGAAGGAGGCCGCCGACACTCCCTGCTCCCTCCGGGGGGGTGGGCCCTCGTCCCTGGTCCTTCCTGCAGCAGGGATGCCGCTCCTTGACCTGCATTTGTGGCTTGGATACCGCTGCTCCCTCGTCGGGTCTGTTCTGAGGCCTGTTCCAGCTCCTCTTCATGCTGCCCTGAATGCCACTGTCCAAGGTCCTGGACTTCCTCTTCCTGCTCCTCCTAGGGGGCACGCCCGCGGCTCTTCCTCTTTTGAAAAGTTACAGTGCAGATGTGGTCCTCGTGGACTCCTCCCAGGGCATAGTCTCTTCAAGCCCTACAAAAGGGCCTCTTTGCCACTTCAAGCTTGCCTTCACAAGGAACTAGACCTCCAGAGCAAGTTCTCTCCAGGACTTCCTGTCTTCTGCTCCAGCCTGGCAACTCCTTGATGTTCCTGTTCCAAGTTCCTTGATGTTCCAAGTTCCTGTTCCAAGTTCCGTGATGTTCCAAGTTCCTTGATGTTCCAAATTCAGGTTCCAAGGTCCGTGATGTTCCAAGTTCCTTGATGTTCCAAGTTCCTGTTCCAAGTTCCTGTTCCAAGGACCATGATGTTCCAAGTTCCTTTTCAAAGGTCCGTGATGTTCCAAGTTCCTGTTCTAAGTTCCATGATGTTCCAAGTTCCTTGATGTTCCAAGTTCCTTGATGTTCCAAATTCCTGTTCCAAGTTCCTTGATGTTCCAAGTTCCTATTCCAAACTCTGTGATGTTCCAGGTTCCTGATGTCTCATGTGGCTCCACTGTCCCGTCTCTGTGTGGTTCACAACCAACCTGGTGGGGTCGGGTAGGGCGTGCAGTGGCCGAGTGGTCCGCAACCACCCCTGCTGGGGTGTGTAGGGTGCTCGGTGGGATTCCTGTGGTTGTCCCGAGGAACCTCCATATCTCTGATCTCCTCAGCAGTGCAAGTCTCTGAGACCTTGTTTTAACCTGAACCTGAATCTGAATCAGAACTCTGCACTCTCCTGGTTCGGAGCTCCTTGCACTTGCTCATCCTTCACGTCTGAGTCTTCCTAGCGCTCAGAGTCCTTCCAAGTCCTCATCTGAGTCCTCGTCTCATCGGATCTTCAATTCAAGTCCTCATCTCATCTCCTGTGTCCTTCCCAGACTTGGACTTGTCTCACCGCAGGGGCACACACCACTTGTCCCGCGCTAGGGAGCACCCCCTAGCACTCCCTTCCAATGCAGTACAACAGCTGTGATCTCAAATTTAAGAAACAGTGATATCAAGTTCTTTCCAATGAAGCAATGTCAAATGAAGGGCTACAGAAAGGAGGAAGTCAAAAGGTTTACATCCACATTTAGGTAGTGTAGCAGTCAAAGCCTGAGATTTCTAAAAGATTTTAATTTTAAAAGACAGTTCTTCTACAATATTAAAAATAGCATGCACACTATCCCAAATCAAAGACCAATATTAAATTTTGGAAAGAGAGAGAGAGAGATTCTGTTAGAAAGACAATCTGACACTATACATCTCCCACAATAAGAGGGGCACTTTCAACTCAGGGTGGGATTTTTATTTATTTATTTTTTTGAGGGGGGAGTGTTACAAGGGTCTATAGATCCCTGTGCCCTAGGCAGACCAATGTAACACCACACCTCCCAAAACCCCACCTTGAGTTGAAAGTATCCCTCTTACAGTGGGAAATATATAGAGTCTCTCTCTTTTTCTCTCTCTCACTTATGGGAGCACTGTGAAAGTGAGGCCGTGTGTGTTTGGTATGGAGAGCTGTGCTCAGTTTGGGTACAAGCAGATGTTTCTGCTTCTTTCTTTTTCTTTTTTCTGGTTTAGTTTTTGGTTGTTTGGTGGCTGGAAGTAGTTGGCTAAGTTCAGTCAGCAACCCTAGCCAGAATGGCCAGTTCAGGGGGGAAAACCTCCACCTAGTGAAAATGGAGAAGATTTAACTCGCAGACATAGGGTTAGATTCCTGCCTCCAGAAAGTGCTTCTGTAGAGGATTGTGTGCTGGCAGTAGGTGAGTTGTTGATTGTAAGAACATAAGGATGCTTCTAGAATGAATAAAGCTGCTGTTTTTGTAAATAGGTCTGAATTAGCAAACCAAGTCATTTCAAAGGGTATTGTTTAGATACTTTTGTTTCCGATATGCCTCTGTCATCTTCTTCAGTTAGAGTTGTTATTTCAAATGTGCCACCATTTTTGAGCCATGAACAATTAGCAAGAGACTTGGCCAGGTACGGGATGCTAACAGGTCCTATTAAAAAGATTTCTGCAGGCTTTAAAACAGAGAAAATAAAACATGTTCTGTCTTTAGAAGGCAAGTTTTCATAATTTTGCATAGTGCTAACAAAATTTTAAATGTTTCTTTGAAATATAGAATTGAGGACTGATTACATTGTGTTTGTTAGCACAGAAGATATGAAGTGTTTTCACTGTGGAAGTGTGACTCATTTAGTGAAACAATGTCCAGTCAAGAAAAGGAAGCTAGGACAGAGGTGGTAGCTAAGAATGAAGCTGCTTCAGATGGTGAATCAGATTGATGCTGAAGGCAGTTAACTTGGGTCAGGGAATGAGTCTGGGGCTGGTTCAGAAGCAGAAAGTGTAATGGAGGCTGGGAATACTGATAGAGCTGCAGCATCACTGCCAGAATTTTGTGTTTAAAATTCCTGAGCTGCTACCTCCTCAGACTCAACAACTGTTGTGCAAGGTCATGTTGTAGCTCTGTCTCTCAGCTCTGTCACAGAGAATTGAGAGAGCTGGATTTTGAAAGTGATGAGGATCTCACTGATTCTCAGAGCCATGATCTACCTGCTGGGCAGCACATTGATGGTGCTTATTCATTAGAGAGCATTAAAACTTTTCTCAGTGAAACCAAGGGGAAATCTCATGTGGATGTAAAAATGACTTTCCCACATTTGAATTTATTCCTGATTTCTGCTCAGCATATTTTGTGCAGAGCTTTGTAAGTAATAGTGATACAGATTGAAAAAAAATAATGAGCAAAGTTCGTAACTCTTTAAATAGTATCAATGATGGGGATTAGTAAGCAGATAACGTTTCTATTTTCTGTCCTATGCATTGTTTCTTTGGATGCTTTGTGCAGCATGTCATAACATTCATATACAATGATCATAAGAACATAAGAAATTGTCATGCTGGGTCAGACCAAGGGTCCATCAAGCCCAGCATCCTGTTTCCAACAGAGGCCAAAACCAGGCCACAAGAACCTGGCAATTACCCAAACACCAAGAAGATCCCATGCTAATGATGCAATTAATAGCAGTGGCTATTCCCTAAGTAAAATTGATTAATAGCCATTAATGGAGTTCTCCTCCAAGAACTTATCCAAACCATTTTTGAATCCAGCTACACTAACTGCACTAACCACATCCTCTGGCAACAAATTCCAGAGCTTTATTGTGCGTTGAGTGAAAGAGAATTTTCTCCGATTAGTCTTAAATGTGCTACTTGCTAACTTCATGGAATGCCCCCTAGTCCTTCTATTATTCGAAAGTGAAAATAACTGAGTCACATCTACTCATTCAAGACCTCTCATGATCTTAAAGACCTCTATCATATCCCCCCTCAGCCGTCTCTTCTCCAAGCTGAACAGCTCTAACCTCTTCAGCCTTTCCTCATAGGGAAGCTGTTCCATCCCCTTTATCATTTTGGTTGCCCTTCTCTGTACCTTCTCCATCGCAACTATATCTTTTTTGAGATGCGGCGACCAGAATTGTATACAGTATTCAAGGTGTGGTCTCAACATGGAGCGATATAAAGGCATTATGACATTTTCCGTTCTATTAACCATTCCCTTCCTAATAATTCCTAACATTCTATTTGCTTTTTTGACTGCTGCAGCACACTGAGCTGACGATTTTAAAGTATTCTCCACTATGATGCCTAGATCTTTTTCCTGGGTGGTAGCTCCTAATATGGAACCTAACATCGTGTAACTACAGCAACGGTTATTTTTCCCTATATGCAACACCATGCACTTGTCCACATTAAATTTCATCTGCCATTTGGATGCCCAATCTTCAAGTCTTGCAAGGTATTCCTGCAATGTATCACAGTCTGCTTGTGATTTAACTACTCTGAATAATTTTGTATCATCTGCAAATTTGATAACCTCACTCGTCATATTCCTTTCCAGATCATTTATATATATATTGAAAAGCACCGGTCCAAGTACAGATCCCTGAGGCACTCCACTGTTTACCCTTTTCCACTGAGAAAATTGACCATTTAATCCTACTCTATGTTTCCTGTCTTTTAACCAGCTTGTAATCCATAAAAGGACATCGCCTCCTATCCCATGACTTTTTAGTTTTTGTAGAAGCCTCTCATGAGGGACTTTGTCAAATGCCTTCTGAAAATCCAAATACACTACATCTACCGGTTCACCTTTATCCACATGTTTATTAACCCCTTCAAAAAAATGAAGCAGATTTGTAAGGCAAGACTTCCCTTGGGTAAATCCATGTTGACTATGTTCCATTAAATCATGTCTTTCTATATGCTTTACAATTTTGTTCTTGAGAATAGTTCCCACTATTTTTCCCGGCACTGAAGTCAGGCTCACTGGTCTATAGTTACCCGGATCGCCCCTGGAGGTTTTTTTAAATATTGGGGTTACATTGGCCACCCTCCAGTCTTCAGGTACAATGGATGATTTTAATGATAGGTTACAAATTTTAACTAATAGATCAGAAATTTCATTTTTGAGTTCCTTCAGAACCCTAGGATGCATACCATCCGGTCCAGGTGATTTGCTACTCTTTAGTTTGTCAATCTGGCCTACTACATCTTCCTGGTTCACAGTGATTTCATTCAGTTCATCTGACTCATCACCCCTGAAAACCATCTCCGGAACTAACTGGTATCTCCCCAACATCCTTATTAGTAAACACGGAGGCAAAGAATTTATTTAGTCTTTCTGCAATGGCCTTATCTTCCCTAAGCGCCCCTTTAACCCCTCTGTCATCTAATGGTCCAACCGACTCCCTCACAGGTTTCTTGCTTTGGATATATTTAAAAATGTTTTTATTATGAGTTTTTGCGTCTATGGCCAATTTCATTTCAAATTCTCTCTTTGCCTGTCTTCTCAATGTTTTACACTTAGCTTGACAATGCTTATGTTTTATCCTATTTTCTTCAGATGGATCCTTCTTCCAATTTTTGAAGGATGTTTTTTTGGCTAAAATAGCCTGTTTCACCTCACCTTTTAACCATGACGGTAATCATTTTGCCTTTCTTCCACCTTTCTTAATGCGCGGAATACATATGGACTGCACCTCTAGGATTGTATTTTTAAACAATGTCCATGCCTGTTGAACACTTTTAACCTTTGCAGCTGCACCTTTCAGTTTTTTTCTAACTATTTTTCTTATTTTATCAAAGTTTCCCTTTTTAAAATTTAGTGTTAGAGCTGCAGATTTACTTATTGTCCCCCTTCCAGTTATTAGTTTAAATTTGATCGTGTTATGATCACTGTTGCCAAGTGGCCCCACCACCGTTACTTCTCTCACCAAATCTTGCGTTCCACTAAGAATTAAATCTAAAATAGCTCCCTCACTTGTTGGTTCCTGAACCAATTGCTCCATGAAGCAATCATTTATTACATCCAAGAACTTTATGTCTCTAGCAAGTCCTGATGTTACATTTACCCAATCAATATTGGGGTAATTGAAATCTCCCATTATTATTGCACTGCCAAATTGGTTTGCTTCCCCGATTTCTCTTAGCATTTCATCATCTGTCTGACCATTTTGTCCAGGTGGATGGTAGTAGACTCCTATCACTATACTCTTACCCAACACACATGGGATTTCTACCCATATAGATTCTACTGAGCATTTAGTCTCTTGTATGATCTTTATCCTGTTGGAATCTATAACCTCCCGGACATAAAGTGCCACACCCCCACCAAGTTGATCCTCCCTATCATTGCGATATAATTTGTACCCTGATATAGCACTGTCCCATTGGTTATCCTCCTTCCACCAAGTCTCTGTGATGCCAATTATGTCAATCTCATTATTTGCTGCCATACACTCTAACTCTTCCATCTTACTTCTTAGACTTCTGGCATTGGCATACAGACATTTCAAAGTGTGTTTTTTGCTTGTTTTAACAACCTGCTTTTCAGTTGTTTGGGATAATTCGGAAATCATTAGCTTTGGTGATTTTTTACATATAGGTATATGAACTATGTTTGCATTTAATGGAACCTCTCTGTTGGGATGCCCTAACTCTCCTGTTTCATTAGTATCCTTCAAGGATTCATTTCTCCGAACCATGCACTGCTGAGTGACTGTCGGCTTTCCCCCTTGTTCTAGTTTAAAAGCTGTTCTATCTCCTTTTTGAAAGTTAGTGCCAGCAGCTTGGTTCCACTCTGGTTAAGGTGGAGCCCATCCTTTCAGAAAAGTCTCCCCTTTCCCCAAAAGTTTCCCCAGTTCCTTACAAAGCTGAATCCCTCTTCCCTGCACCATCGTCTGGAGCTCTACCTGCCTCTGGGGACCTGCACGTGGAACAGGAAGCATTTCAGAGAATGCCACCCAGGAGGTTCTGGATTTCAGCTTCCTACCTAAAATCCTAAATTTGGCTTTCAGAACCTCTCTCCCACATTTTCCTATGTCGTTGGTGCCCACATGTACCACGACAGCCGGCTCCTCCCCAGCACTGTTTTTAATCCTATCTAGGTGACGCGTGAGGTCTGCCACCTTCGCACCAGGCAGGCAAATTACCAGGCAGTCTTCACGTCCACCAGCCACTCTGCTATCTACATTTCTAATAATCAAATTACTAACTATGATGGTCGTCCTAACCCTTCCCTCCTGGGTAGTAGCCCTGGGAGATTTGTCCTCAGTGTGAGAGGACAATACATCACCTGGAGAGCAGGTCCTTGCTACAGGATCACTTCCTGCTACACCAGGGTGATGTTCTCCTACTGGGAGACCTTTCTGATCCAAGGCAGCACTGGGGCTGCCAGAATGGATTCGGGACTTGGCTACTATGTCCCTGAAGGTCTCGTCAATGTACCTCTCTGTCTCCCTCAGCTCCTCCAAGTCTGCTACAAGTCATTAAACTAACCTGTGCCACCCTGAATGTTAATGGATGTAAGAACATTAACAAACAAGCCATTGTTTTTGAATACTTGGTTCAGAAGAAAATACATATTTCCTTGTTACAAGAAACACATATTGATGAAGAAAATTGGGCAGGTTGGTACAAAGACTGGAAAGAAATGTTTTTCAGTCATGGCTCATCTATAAGTGCAGGGGTTGTTGTCTTATTCTCTGTGAACTTGAAGCCTGAGTCAGTTGTAGTCTCGATATAGTATGTAGACATGACCCCGAGGAGCGGGGAAGCTCTGATAGTCACTTAAGAAATATGTAAACACGGTCTCGAGGAAAAGGAGGCACGGACAGTCTTGTTCAGGCTGCGGGCGCAACCTCGAGGAGCGGGGGAGCCCCACTGTAGAACTCACAGATGGCAGAGGTGTCCCAGAGGAAGTCCTGAGGAATGGGAGGCCTTGCAGGTTAGAACCCAGGAGACGCAGAGTCAGCCCGAGGAGCGGGTAGGTGGGGAGAACAAGTCCCCAATGCGTAAACTGGCCCCCGAGGAGTGGGTATGAGACAGGGTCAAAGTCTAGAGGCATGAAGCGCAGTAGTCAAAGACGTACGGAACTTGTTGCCAAGTCGGCTAGCTGAGGGTGAAGGTGGAGTTTAAATACACCAGACTGATGATGTCATCAACCGGAGACGCCCCCGAGGTTCCCGCCGAGGAGGCTTCAAAGGAAGGCCCCGTGGCACGTGCACATGCCTCGGAAGGCCCGAAGTTGAGGAGGATGGCAGCAGCGTCCAGGCCACCATGAGGAATTCCAGGGAACACAGTGGTGAATGCTGGCCCGAGCCGCGAGCAGTCCCAGGGAGGGCAGGAAAACAGTGCAGGAAATAAGTTCACGCGGTCGCATCCATCTGCAACCGACGAGCATAACACATTTACATATTCTCGACCATATAAATCAATTTCAGGCATAATTATGTAGAGATATCATGACAACCCAAACAGTTTTCAACCCTCAGGGACTGGAGGTTTCCCACTCTGACAGAGTTTTATGTACATACATTTCATTGAAAATCAAGCCCTATTAGTTCTTAATGAGCAATTCCAATCTTTTTACACTGGCCCTGATTTTCAAAAGCATTTACATTCTTAACACTGGGTTTTACACATGAAAATGCACTTTACCCTTGTAAATGGGATTTTGGAAATCACTACAAGCATTGAATTTCAGTAGGTTTTACCCGCGTTAAGTGCAATTTAAGGATGTAAATGGGCTTTTGAAAATTGTTAGAATAGTATGTTACATTTAATTGCATAACTCCTTTGAAAAGTCACCTGTAAATATACAGTTCTGTTGAATTGTGGAAACTTAAGTGCACTCAGTGTGAAAAGGTTGGAATTGCTCATTGAGGACTATTAGGGTTTGACTTTCAATGCAATTTATGTGTGTAAGATGCATTTTGAAAATCAATTAGTGGTTTGCACATGTAAAAGTATGTGTGAAGCGCCATTCTTCACATTTTTTACCTGCTCTAGAAAGAGGTGCTCTAGAAAGAGGCAGAGAAAGCATTTGAACGCATACTTCCAATTTTCAAAAGTATGCACTCCAGTGTACACACAGAAATTTATACCTGGTCAGGAGTAGGCCTGTATCACATCCCCCCCCCCCCCCCTTCCCTCAGCAAATTTTAAAGCTGAATTATGCACATCATCAGTTTGGAAAATTTGTGTTAAAGTCAATAGATGCAAAGTACCCCACAAGCTGTAAATTACCCTCCCGTATTTACAGATTCAAATATCTGAAAAAACAAATATTAACCATGTCTGGTAATGTTTGGACAGAAATAAAATTGATTTGTGTTTTTTTACCAAACAAAAATAAATAAACTTACAATAGGACGATATCACAATATACAAAGTCAGTCTGCAGTGTGAACTAGATACAAAATGATTCAGAGGGGCCCAAACGCTCAGGTATTGCATTAGAGTCACATGTCTTTCAGCAGCTGTTGCGCTCCTCCCACAGCTGGAGCCACGGGAGGTGCTAATCTGCAAGGCTCAGAGGCTGCAGAAGCCGGGGCCTTGCCTGCTGACTTCCCCGACACCGTGTGTTCCCGTGGCCCGACCGCCATCTTGCCGGCGTGGCAGGAGCCATGCCGGGATCCCTCAATGCGGAAGGAGGCCGCCGACACTCCCTGCTCCCTCCGGGGGGGTGGGCCCTCGTCCCTGGTCCTTCCTGCAGCAGGGATGCCGCTCCTTGACCTGCATTTGTGGCTTGGATACCGCTGCTCCCTCGTCGGGTCTGTTCTGAGGCCTGTTCCAGCTCCTCTTCATGCTGCCCTGAATGCCACTGTCCAAGGTCCTGGACTTCCTCTTCCTGCTCCTCCTAGGGGGCACGCCCGCGGCTCTTCCTCTTTTGAAAAGTTACAGTGCAGATGTGGTCCTCGTGGACTCCTCCCAGGGCATAGTCTCTTCAAGCCCTACAAAAGGGCCTCTTTGCCACTTCAAGCTTGCCTTCACAAGGAACTAGACCTCCAGAGCAAGTTCTCTCCAGGACTTCCTGTCTTCTGCTCCAGCCTGGCAACTCCTTGATGTTCCTGTTCCAAGTTCCTTGATGTTCCAAGTTCCTGTTCCAAGTTCCGTGATGTTCCAAGTTCCTTGATGTTCCAAATTCAGGTTCCAAGGTCCGTGATGTTCCAAGTTCCTTGATGTTCCAAGTTCCTGTTCCAAGTTCCTGTTCCAAGGACCATGATGTTCCAAGTTCCTTTTCAAAGGTCCGTGATGTTCCAAGTTCCTGTTCTAAGTTCCATGATGTTCCAAGTTCCTTGATGTTCCAAGTTCCTTGATGTTCCAAATTCCTGTTCCAAGTTCCTTGATGTTCCAAGTTCCTATTCCAAACTCTGTGATGTTCCAGGTTCCTGATGTCTCATGTGGCTCCACTGTCCCGTCTCTGTGTGGTTCACAACCAACCTGGTGGGGTCGGGTAGGGCGTGCAGTGGCCGAGTGGTCCGCAACCACCCCTGCTGGGGTGTGTAGGGTGCTCGGTGGGATTCCTGTGGTTGTCCCGAGGAACCTCCATATCTCTGATCTCCTCAGCAGTGCAAGTCTCTGAGACCTTGTTTTAACCTGAACCTGAATCTGAATCAGAACTCTGCACTCTCCTGGTTCGGAGCTCCTTGCACTTGCTCATCCTTCACGTCTGAGTCTTCCTAGCGCTCAGAGTCCTTCCAAGTCCTCATCTGAGTCCTCGTCTCATCGGATCTTCAATTCAAGTCCTCATCTCATCTCCTGTGTCCTTCCCAGACTTGGACTTGTCTCACCGCAGGGGCACACACCACTTGTCCCGCGCTAGGGAGCACCCCCTAGCACTCCCTTCCAATGCAGTACAACAGCTGTGATCTCAAATTTAAGAAACAGTGATATCAAGTTCTTTCCAATGAAGCAATGTCAAATGAAGGGCTACAGAAAGGAGGAAGTCAAAAGGTTTACATCCACATTTAGGTAGTGTAGCAGTCAAAGCCTGAGATTTCTAAAAGATTTTAATTTTAAAAGACAGTTCTTCTACAATATTAAAAATAGCATGCACACTATCCCAAATCAAAGACCAATATTAAATTTTGGAAAGAGAGAGAGAGAGATTCTGTTAGAAAGACAATCTGACACTATACATCTCCCACAATAAGAGGGGCACTTTCAACTCAGGGTGGGATTTTTATTTATTATTTTTTTGAGGGGGGAGTGTTACAAGGGTCTATAGATCCCTGTGCCCTAGGCAGACCAATGTAACACCACACCTCCCAAAACCCCACCTTGAGTTGAAAGTATCCCTCTTACAGTGGGAAATATATAGAGTCTCTCTCTTTTTCTCTCTCTCACTTATGGGAGCACTGTGAAAGTGAGGCCGTGTGTGTTTGGTATGGAGAACTGTGCTCAGTTTGGGTACAAGCAGATGTTTCTGCTTCTTTCTTTTTCTTTTTTCTGGTTTAGTTTCTGGTTGTTTGGTGGCTGGAAGTAGTTGGCTAAGTTCAGTCAGCAACCCTAGCCAGAATGGCCAGTTCAGGGGGGAAAACCTCCACCTAGTGAAAATGGAGAAGATTTAACTCGCAGACATAGGGTTAGATTCCTGCCTCCAGAAAGTGCTTCTGTGGAGGATTGTGTGCCTGCAGTAGGTGAGTTGTTGATTGTAAGAACATAAGGATGCTTCTAGAATGAATAAAGCTGCTGTTTTTGTAAATAGGTCTGAATTAGCAAACCAAGTCATTTCAAAGGGTATTGTTTAGATGATACTTTTGTTTCCGTTATGCCTCTGTCATCTTCAGTTAGAGTTGTTATTTCAAATGTGCCACCATTTTTGAGCCATGAACAATTAGCAAGAGACTTGGCCAGGTACGGGATGCTAACAGGTCCTATTAAAAAGATTTCTGCAGGCTTTAAAACAGAGAAAATAAAACATGTTCTGTCTTTAGAAGGCAAGTTTTCATAATTTTGCATAGTGCTAACAAAATTTTAAATGTTTCTATGAAATATAGAATTGAGGACTGATTACATTGTGTTTGTTAGCACAGAAGATATGAAGTGTTTTCACTGTGGAAGTGTGACTCATTTAGTGAAACAATGTCCAGACAAGAAAAGGAAGCTAGGACAGAGGTGGTAGCTAAGAATGAAGCTGCTTCAGATGGTGAATCAGATTGATGCTGAAGGCAGTTAACTTGGGTCAGGGAATGAGTCTGGGGCTGGTTCAGAAGCAGAAAGTGTATGGAGGCTGGGAATTAGGGATGTGAATCGTTTTTCAACGATTAAAATTATCGTCCGATAATGTTTATATCGTCTTAAATCGTTATAGAACACGATACAATAGAAATTCTAACGATTTATCGTTTAAAATCGTTAAATCGTGTTAGTGCGCACTAACTCCCCGTTAGTGCGCACTAACTCGATTTAGTGCGCACTAACTGAAAATGATACAAATAAACACTTTCCAGGTCACTGAAGGTCAGTTAGGAATGAATATGTGTTCCTATTGGCTGGCTGCCCTCTTATCTATTGATGTTACCAAGGTTACCACTGAGGTGATGGTTGGGGGGATGGGAAATGGAACTGGAAACTAACGAACACCAACAGAAAATGAAACAAAGTGTTCACACTTCCCAGGTCAGTAAAGGTCACTTAGGAATGAATATGTATGTATGTATTCCTATTGGCTGGCTGTGCTCTTATCTATTGATGTTACCAATATGGTTGGGGGGATGTGAAATGGAAACAGTTGGAAGCTTGACAAAAAAAGTAATGTAATGATCAGCACTCACGTGACTAGAACTTGTTTGTTTATTATTTTTGTTAGCAGGCACCTGAAATGCTAGTGCATGTTGAATTTGCCAATCACTGTGCATTTTAGAAAGGTGGTCCTGGCTGGAACTGTACACAGTTCAAATATATGTAATTGATTGTTGGTAAGTGTATTTTTTAAGTAGCCACACTGGCACCAGTATGTTTACTTTTCCTCCTACTTAACTCACTAGCTCAGCTTTGTAAGAAGGGCTTCTCTGCTTGTGTGTTGTTTTTGTTTGGTGTGAGGAGAGCAGAAACATCAGATCTTTATTCAATCTACTACAGTCATCTCTTACAGTGCCCTATCCCTATTAATACCAGGAGTGTTGTGATCTTCCTGCACACAGTGCCCTAACCCTGATACCAGTCTGAGACAGCTCCCTCCCTGCATTACTAGTGAGAGGCTGGCTTCACAGACAGGGGGGAGCTGCCTGACCCTCACTCCTGACTTCCCCCATGTCCCAGCTAGTGAATGGTGTGTGGGTGAGGGGGGGGGGGGGGAGGATGGTGAAGTCTGAGACAGCTCCCTCCCTGCATTACTAGTGAGAGGCTGGCTTCACAGACAGGGGGGAGCTGCCTGACCCTCACTCCTGACTTCCCCCATGTCCCAGCTAGTGAATGGTGTGTGGGTGAGGGGGGGGGAGGATGGTGAAGTCTGAGACAGCTCCCTCCCTGCATTACTAGTGAGAGGCTGGCTTCACAGACAGGGGGGAGCTGCCTGACCCTCACTCCTGACTTCCCCCATGTCCCAGCTAGTGAATGGTGTGTGGGTGAGGGGGGGGGGGGGTAGAATGGTGAAGTCTGAGACAGCTCCCTCCCTGCATTACTAGTGAGAGGCTGGCTTCACAGACAGGGGGGAGCTGCCTGACCCTCACTCCTGACTTCCCCCATGTCCCAGCTAGTGAATGGTGTGTGGGTGAGGGGGGGGGGAGGATGGTGAAGTCTGAGACAGCTCCCTCCCTGCATTACTAGTGAGAGGCTGGCTTCACAGACAGGGGGGAGCTGCCTGACCCTCACTCCTGACTTCCCCCATGTCCCAGCTAGTGAATGGTGTGTGGGTGAGGGGGGGGGGAGGATGGTGAAGTCTGAGACAGCTCCCTCCCTGCATTACTAGTGAGAGGCTGGCTTCGCAGACAGGGGGGAGCTGCCTGACCCTCACTCCTGACTTCCCCATGTCCCAGCTAGTGAATGGTGTGTGGGTGAGGGGGGGGGGGAGGATGGTGAAGTCTGAGACAGCTCCCTCCCTGCATTACTAGTGAGAGGCTGGCTTCACAGACAGGGGGGAGCTGCCTGACCCTCACTCCTGACTTCCCCCATGTCCCAGCTAGTGAATGGTGTGTGGGTGAGGGGGGGGGGGGAGGATGGTGAAGTCTGAGACAGCTCCCTCCCTGCATTACTAGTGAGAGGCTGGCTTCACAGACAGGGGGGAGCTGCCTGACCCTCACTCCTGACTTCCCCCATGTCCCAGCTAGTGAATGGTGTGTGGGTGAGGGGGGGGGGAGGATGGTGAAGTCTGAGACAGCTCCCTCCCTGCATTACTAGTGAGAGGCTGGCTTCACAGACAGGGGGGAGCTGCCTGACCCTCACTCCTGACTTCCCCCATGTCCCAGCTAGTGAATGGTGTGTGGGTGAGGGGGGGGGGAGGATGGTGAAGTCTGAGACAGCTCCCTCCCTGCATTACTAGTGAGAGGCTGGCTTCGCAGACAGGGGGGAGCTGCCTGACCCTCACTCCTGACTTCCCCCATGTCCCAGCTAGTGAATGGTGTGTGGGTGAGGGGGGGGGGGAGGATGGTGAAGTCTGAGACAGCTCCCTCCCTGCATTACTAGTGAGAGGCTGGCTTCACAGACAGGGGGGAGCTGCCTGACCCTCACTCCTGACTTCCCCCATGTCCCAGCTAGTGAATGGTGTGTGGGTGAGGGGGGGGGGGGGAGGATGGTGAAGTCTGAGACAGCTCCCTCCCTGCATTACTAGTGAGAGGCTGGCTTCACAGACAGGGGGGAGCTGCCTGTCCCTCACTCCTGACTTCCCCCATGTCCCAGCTAGTGAATGTTGTGTGGGTGAGGGGGGGGGGGGGTGGATGGTGAAGTCTGAGACAGCTCCCTCCCTGCATTACTAGTGAGAGGCTGGCTTCACAGACAGGGGGGAGCTGCCTGACCCTCACTCCTGACTTCCCCCATGTCCCAGCTAGTGAATGGTGTGTGGGTAAGGGGGGGGGGAGGATGGTGAAGTCTGAGACAGCTCCCTCCCTGCATTACTAGTGAGAGGCTGGCTTCACAGACAGGGGGGAGCTGCCTGACCCTCACTCCTCCGGGGTATTGTGATCTTCCTGCACACAGTGCCCTATCCCTGATACCAGGGGTGTTGTGATCTTCCTGCATGCAGTGCCCTATCCCTATTAATACCAGGAGTGTTGTGATCTTCCTGCATGCAGTGCCCTATCCCTATTAATACCAGGAGTGTTGTGATCTTCCTGCATGCAGTGCCCTATCCCTGATATCGGGATGTGTGCAAGAAGATCACAACACCCCCGGTATCAGGAATAGGGCACTGTGTGCAGGAAGATCACAACACCCCCAGTATCAGGAATAGGGCACTGTGTGCCGGAAGATCACAACACCCCTGGTATTAGGGATAGGGCACTGTGTGCAGGAAGATCACAACACTCCTGGTATTAATAGGGATAGGGCACTGTGTGCAGGAAGATCACAATACCCCTGGTATCAGGGTTAGGGCACAAGTTCTAGTCACATTGACTGATCACATTACTTGTTTTGTCAAGCTACCAACTGTTTCCATTTCCCATCCCCCATATACTGTCAGTAGGAAACTTGGTAACATGAATAAATAAGAGGGCAGCCAATAGGAATACATATTCATTCCTAAACTGACCTTAACTGACCTGAAAAGTGTCAAATTGTATCATTTTCAGTTAGTGCGCACTAACTCCCAGTTAGTGCGCACTAACTCGAGTTAGTGCGCACTAATCGGAAAAAACGATTTTTAACGATTTTTTAACTAAAAAATCGTGCCTAAGACGATTTTCTTGCCCTGCCACACGATTTCTATCGTTAAGACGATATGGAAAACGATTCACATCCCTACTGGGAATACTGATAGAGCTGCAGCATCACTGCCAGAAGCCGTGAGAGAGGGGCTGATAGTATAGGCTGTTAGCAAAAAAAGACCTCTGAAACCAGGATTGTCCCAAGCTACTAAGATAACTGTAAAAGGACCTAATTGAATTCCTGATAAAGGAGAAAATATAGTACCCCAAACTCCCAGTACTGATCCAGATAAAATTATTGTGCAATTAGAGAAATTGGGTGATCCTGTTGAGGTGGCAAGCACCTCAGAGAGAAATATCTTTTGGATGGTGTGTTTAAAATTCCTGAGCTGCTACCTCCTCAGACTCAACAACTGTTGTGCAAGGTCATTTGTAGCTCTGTCTCTCAGCTCTGTCACAGAGAATTGAGAGAGCTGGATTTTGAAAGTGATGAGGATCTCACTGATTCTCAGAGCCATGATCTACCTGCTGGGCAGCACATTGATGGTGCTTATTCATTAGAGAGCATTAAAACTTTTCTCAGTGAAACCAAGGGGAAATCTCATGTAGATGTAAAAATGACTTTCCCACATTTGAATTTATTCCTGATTTCTGCTCAGCATATTTTGTGCAGAGCTTTGCAAGTAATAGTGATACAGATTGAAAAAAAATGATGAGCAAAGTTCGTAACTCTTTAAATAGTATCAATGATGGGGATTAGTAAGCAGTAAGTTTCTATTTTCTGTCCTATGCATTGTTTCTTTGGATGCTTTGTGCAGCATGTCATAACATTCATATACAATGATCATAAGAACATAAGAACATAAGAAATTGTCATGCTGGGTCAGACCAAGGGTCCATCAAGCCCAGCATCCTGTTTCCAACAGAGGCCAAAACCAGGCCACAAGAACCTGGCAATTACCCAAACACTAAGAAGATCCCATGCTAATGATGCAATTAATAGCAGTGGCTATTCCCTAAGTAAAATTGATTAACAGCCATTAATGGAGTTCTCCTCCAAGAACTTATCCAAACCTTTTTTGAACCCAGCTACACTAACTGCACTAACCACATCCTCTGGCAACAAATTCCAGAGCTTTATTGTGCGTTGAGTGAAAAAGAATTTTCTCCGATTAGTCTTAAATGTGCTACTTGCTAACTTCATGGAATGCCCCCTAGTCCTTCTATTATTCGAAAGTGAAAATAACTGAGTCACATCTACTTGTTCAAGACCTCTCATGATCTTAAAGACCTCTATCATATCCCCCCTCAGCCGTCTCTTCTCCAAGCTGAACAGCTCTAACCTCTTCAGCCTTTCCTCATAGGGAAGCTGTTCCATCCCCTTTATCATTTTGGTTGCCCTTCTCTGTACCTTCTCCATCGCAACTATATCTTTTTGAGATGCAGCGACCAGAATTGTACACAGTATTCAAGGTGTGGTCTCAACATGGAGCGATATAAAGGCATTATGACATTTTCCGTTCTATTAACCATTCCCTTCCTAATAATTCCTAACATTCTATTTGCTTTTTTGACTGCTGCAGCACACTGAGCTGACGATTTTAAAGTATTATCCACTATGATGCCTAGATCTTTTTCCTGGGTGGTAGCTCCTAATATGGAACCTAACATCGTGTAACTACAGCAACGGTTATTTTTCCCTATATGCAACACCTTGCACTTGTCCACATTAAATTTCATCTGCCATTTGGATGCCCAATCTTCAAGTCTTGCAAGGTCTTCCTGCAATGTTTCACAGTCTGCTTGTCATTTAACTACTCTGAATAATTTTGTATCATCTGCAAATTTGATAACCTCACTCGTCATATTCCTTTCCAGATCATTTATATATATATTGAAAAGCACCGGTCCAAGTACAGATCCCTGAGGCACTCCACTGTTTACCCTTTTCCACTGAGAAAATTGACCATTTAATCCTACTCTATGTTTCCTGTCTTTTAACCAGCTTGTAATCCATAAAAGGACATCGCCTCCTATCCCATGACTTTTTAGTTTTCGTAGAAGCCTCTCATGAGGGACTTTGTCAAATGCCTTCTGAAAATCCAAATACACTACATCTACCGGTTCACCTTTATCCACATGTTTATTAACCCCTTCAAAAAAATGAAGCAGATTTGTAAGGCAAGACTTCCCTTGGGTAAATCCATGTTGACTATGTTCCATTAAATCATGTCTTTCTATATGCTTTACAATTTTGTTCTTGAGAATAGTTCCCACTATTTTTCCCGGCACTGAAGTCAGGCTCACTGGTCTATAGTTACCAGGATCGCCCCTGGAGTCTTTTTTAAATATTGGGGTTACATTGGCCACCCTCCAGTCTTCAGGTACAATGGATGATTTTAATGATAGGTTACAAATTTTAACTAATAGATCAGAAATTTCATTTTTGAGTTCCTTCAGAACCCTAGGATGCATACCATCCGGGCCAGGTGATTTGCTACTCTTTAGTTTGTCAATCTGGCCTACTACATCTTCCTGGTTCACAGTGATTTCATTCAGTTCATCTGACTCATCACCCCTGAAAAGCATCTCCGGAACTAACTGGTATCTCCCCAACATCCTTATTAGTAAACACGGAGGCAAATAATTTATTTAGTCTTTCTGCAATGGCCTTATCTTCCCTAAGCGCCCCTTTAACCCCTCTGTCATCTAATGGTCCAACCGACTCCCTCACAGGTTTCTTGCTTTGGATATATTTAAAAATGTTTTTATTATGAGTTTTTGCCTCTATGGCCAATTTCATTTCAAATTCTCTCTTCGCCTGTCTTCTCAATGTTTTACACTTAGCTTGACAATGCTTATGTTTTATCCTATTTTCTTCAGATGGATCCTTCTTCCAATTTTTGAAGGATGATTTTTTTGGCTAAAATAGCCTCTTTCACCTCACCTTTTAATCATGACGGTAATCATTTTGCCTTTCTTCCACCTTTCTTAATGCGCGGAATACATATGGACTGCACCTCTAGGATTGTATTTTTAAACAATGTCCATGCTTGTTGAACACTTTTAACCTTTGCAGCTGCACCTTTCGGTTTTTTTTCTAACTATTTTTCTCATTTTATCAAAGTTTCCCTTTTTAAAATTTAGTGTTAGAGCTGCAGATTTACTTATTGTCCCCCTTCCAGTTATTAGTTTAAATTTGATCATGTTATGATCACTGTTGCCAAGTGGCCCCACCACCGTTACTTCTCTCACCAAATCTTGCGTTCCACTAAGAATTAAATCTAAAATAGCTCCCTCTCTTGTTGGTTCCTGAACCAATTGCTCCATGAAGCAATCATTTATTACATCCAAGAACTTTATGTCTCTAGCAAGTCCTGATGTTACATTTACCCAATCAATATTGGGGTAATTGAAATCTCCCATTATTATTGCACTGCCAAATTGGTTTGCTTCCCCGATTTCTCTTAGCATTTCATCATCTGTCTGACCATTTTGTCCAGGTGGACGGTAGTAGACTCCTATCACTATACTCTTACCCAACACACATGGGATTTCTACCCATATAGATTCTACTGAGCATTTAGTCTCTTGTATGATCTTTATCCTGTTGGACTCTATACCCTCCCAGACATAAAGTGCCACACCCCCACCAAGTTGATCCTCCCTATCATTGCGATATAATTTGTACCCTGATATAGCACTGTCCCATTGGTTATCCTCCTTCCACCAAGTCTCTGTGATGCCAATTATGTCAATCTCATTATTTGCTGCCATACACTCTAACTCTTCCATCTTACTTCTTAGACTTCTGGCATTGGCATACAGACATTTCAAAGTGTGTTTTTTGCTTGTTTTAACAACCTGCTTTTCAGTTGTTTGGGATAATTCGGAAATCATTAGCTTTGGTGATTTTTTACATATAGGTATATGAACTATGTTTGCATTAGGGATGTGAATCGTGTCCTCGATCGTCTTAACGATCGATTTCGGCTGGGAGGGGGAGGGAATCGTATTGTTGCCGTTTGGGGGGGTAAAATATCGTGAAAAATCGTGAAAAATCGTGAAAAATCGAAAAATCGAAAAACCGGCACATTAAAACCCCCTAAAACCCACCCCCGACCCTTTAAATTAAATCCCCCACCCTCCCGAACCCCCCCCAAATAACTTAAATAACCTGCGGGTCCAGCGGCGGTCCGGAACGGCAGCGGTCCGGAACGGGCTCCTGCTCCTGAATCTTGTCGTCTTCAGCCGGCGCCATTTTCCAAAATGGCGCCGAAAAATGTCGGCGGCCATAGACGAAAAAGATTGGATGGCAGGAGGTCCTTCCGGACCCCCGCTGGACTTTTGGCAAGTCTCGTGGGGGTCAGGAGGCCCCCCACAAGCTGGCCAAAAGTTCCTGGAGGTCCAGCGGGGGTCAGGGAGCGATTTCCCGCCGCGAATCGTTTTCGTACGGAAAATGGCGCCGGCAGGAGATCGACTGCAGGAGGTCGTTCAGCGAGGCGCCGGAACCCTCGCTGAACGACCTCCTGCAGTCGATCTCCTGCCGGCGCCATTTTCCGTACGAAAACGATTCGCGGCGGGAAATCGCTCCCTGACCCCCGCTGGACCTCCAGGAACTTTTGGCCAGCTTGTGGGGGGCCTCCTGACCCCCACGAGACTTGCCAAAAGTCCAGCGGGGGTCCGGAAGGACCTCCTGCCGTCCAATCTTTTTCGTCTATGGCCGCCGCCATTTTTCGGCGCCATTTTGGAAAATGGCGCCGGCTGAAGACGACAAGATTCAGGAGCAGGAGCCCGTTCCGGACCGCTGCCGTTCCGGACCGCCGCTGGACCCGCAGGTTATTTAAGTTATTGGGGGGGGGGGTTCGGGAGGGTGGGGGATTTAATTTAAAGGGTCGGGGGTGGGTTTTAGGGGGTTTTAGTGTGCCGGCTCACGATTCTAACGATTTATAACGATAAATCGTTAGAATCTGTATTGTATTGTGTTCCATAACGGTTTAAGACGATATTAAAATTATCGGACGATAATTTTAATCGTCCTAAAACGATTCACATCCCTAGTTTGCATTTAATGGAACCTCTCTGTTTGGATGCCCTAACTCTCCTGTTTCATTAGTATCCTTTAAGGATTCATTTCTCCGAACCATGCACTGCTGAGTGACTGTCGGCTTTCCCCCTTGTTCTAGTTTAAAAGCTGTTCTATCTCCTTTTTGAAAGTTAGTGCCAGCAGCTTGGTTCCACTCTGGTTAAGGTGGAGCCCATCCTTTCAGAAAAGTCTCCCCTTTCCCCAAAAGTTTCCCCAGTTCCTTACAAAGCTGAATCCCTCTTCCCTGCACCATCGTCTGGAGCTCTACCTGCCTCTGGGGACCTGCACGTGGAACAGGAAGCATTTCAGAGAATGCCACCCAGGAGGTTCTGGATTTCAGCTTCCTACCTAAAATCCTAAATTTGGCTTTCAGAACCTCTCTCCCACATTTTCCTATGTCGTTGGTGCCCACATGTACCACGACAGCCGGTTCCTCCCCAGCACTGTTTTTAATCCTATCTAGGTGACTCGTGAGGTCTGCCACCTTCGCACCAGGCAGGCAAATTACCAGGCAGTCTTCACGTCCACCAGCCACTCTGCTATCTACATTTCTAATAATCAAATCACTAACTATGATGGTCGTCCTAACCCTTCCCTCCTGGGTAGTAGCCCTGGGAGATTTGTCCTCAGTGTGAGAGGACAATACATCACCTGGAGAGCAGGTCCTTGCTACAGGATCACTTCCTGCTACACCAGGGTGATGTTCTCCTACTGGGAGACCTTTCTGATCCAAGGCAGCACTGGGGCTGCCAGACTGGATTTGGGACTTGGCTACTATGTCCCTGAAGGTCTCGTCAATGTACCTCTCTGTCTCCCTCAGCTCCTCCAAGTCTGCTACAAGTCATTAAACTAACCTGTGCCACCCTGAATGTTAATGGATGTAAGAACATTAACAAACAAGCCATTGTTTTTGAATACTTGGTTCAGAAGAAAATACATATTTCCTTGTTACAAGAAACACATATTGATGAAGAAAATTGGGCAGATTGGTACAAAGACTGGAAAGAAATGTTTTTCAGTCATGGCTCATCTATAAGTGCAGGGGTTGTTGTCTTATTCTCTGTGAACTTGAAGCCTGAGTCAGTTGTAGTAGACAAAGTTATTAAAGGAAGATAACTAAAGGTTCAAACAAAATTCATTCACCATCAGATTTGTATAATAAATGTCTATACACCTGTTGCTGGAAAAGAAAGGGTTCTGTTTTTTCAAAGTTGAACACTCATAAAAAAAACTGTGTGACAATTTTCTTATTCTTGGGGGAGATTTTAACTGTATTATTGATGAAAGTAATGATAGGAATCATTTGGAACACTATCCTATGTTTGCTAAACAGCTACTGTCTATTATACATGTTAATGATTTTACAGATGTATGGAGCAATTATAATCCAAAGACAAAATAATTCACATGGTTAAGCAATAGCACCAGACACCTATCCTTAGCAGGGCTTGACAGATTTTGCATTTTGAGAAATCAATTAAATGTATTATTTGGCTCTAAAATTGTTCCTATTGGGTTTTCTGACCATAGCATGTTGTCGTTCATGCTAATTTACCCTCCATATATTATCAAAGTTGCTACTGGCACTTTAATACATGTCTGCTACAAGATTTGCATTTTGTAGAATGCTTTACATTATTTTGGAATGAGTGGTCAAAGACAAAAGAAACATTCTTTTCTTTAAGGCAATAGTGGAATGTTTTCAAAGCTCAAATTAGTTTGTTTTGTCAATAATATACAGAACAGGTGACAATGAGCCTAAATCAAAGCATGAAGGACTTGGAGGAAAAAATAAATGGAATTAAAAAATCTCTTGAAAATAAGTATTTAGGCTATATGAGAATTTGAATGTAAGAAGAAATTATTAATGAATCTGTCAGCAAGGTACAGGATATACTAGTATGAACTCATTTTCAAGGACTGAATGAAATGGATGGTCCTACTCAATTCCTTTTTTGGGCTGGAAAAGAAAGTTATAGAACAAAAGATTATTATGAATTTGAAAACACCAATGGGACAAGAATTGTTAGAACCTAAGGAGATCTGGAGATATACTGCAGTTTTCTACTCAGAGCTGTTTTCAGTGGAGGCATAAACACCTCTGATACTTGGCATTTCCTTCAGGACCTCCTGAAGATTTCATCAGAAGAGGCAGAGGGACTTGAAGACTTTCTCACCATCACTGAGCTATCGGTTTCCATTTAAGAAATGACTAACCATAAAGCACCAGGCATTGATGGACTGCCAGCAGAGTTTTATAAGCACTTTTGGTCAGTGCTGGGACAGGAACATTTTTGTGTGTTTGAGGAAAAGATTAAGGAGAATAGGTTACCTCTAAGTTGCAGAAGAGCTGTTATCACATTATTACCCAAGAAAGGAGATCTTAGTAACATTAAGAACTGGAGGCCGGTGTCTCTCCTCTGCTCTGATATAAAATCTTTTCCAAAGACCTGGCAAACAGACTAAAGAAAGTTATTGGATCAGTGGTACAATTAATCAAAGCTATTGCATACCTATCAGATCCAGTTTTGATCATTTATTCCTAATGTGAGAAACTGTAGCTGTATATCCAAACTTTTTAATTTGAATTTTGGTCTTATTTCCTTAGATCAAGAAAAGATTTTTGATTATGTTGATCATGCTTATCTCCTGAAAACTCTGAATGCATTTGGTGTTGGGCCCAGCTTTGTCCTTTGTATCAGATTATTATATTCAATCATATATAGTCTGATTACAGTAAGTGGAGGTATGTCTCCCTTTCCCAGTACAGAGGGGTGTTCAGCAAGGCTGCTCTTTATCGGGGATGTTATATTCCATATCCATTGAACCTTTACTTTGTAAGTTGAGGAAATATCTTCCTGGAATCTCTTGGCCTTTTCCAGGGTGTGAATCTTTGAAGGTGTCAGCATATGCTGATGATGTTACGGCTTTTGTAAAAAAATGAAAGGGAGGTGAAGATTCCAACAGAGTGCTGAAAACCTTTTGAAAAAGAGTCCTCAGCTCATATCAACTGGGAGAAAAGTGAAATTCTTTTATTGGGAGATTGGAAAAATGTTCAGCTTACTGGGCTACCAGGTGGCTAGAATGCAATACAGTAGGTTTTAAAATGCCACGAGTCTATCTAGGGAGTGATGCAGAAGTGGGAGGAAATCCTAGACAAAGTGAAAGGAAGGTTACAGAGATGGCAGTGGCTTTTATCCAATCTATCTTTTAAGGGGAAAGTCCTAATAATAAATAATTTAGTCTCATCAATGTTGTGGCATAGAATTACTGTTTTAGATCCACCTCCTTTACTTCTGAGAGCATTCAGAGAATTTTACTGGATTTTTTTCTGGGATAGTAACCACTGATTAAAACAGAGTATCCTGTATTTGCCTGTACTGGAAGTTAGTCAGAGGCTGATTGATGTGAGCAGAACAGCAGCTTTCAGGCTTCAGTCCCTGCAAAGATTATTGTTCTCTGAGGAGCCTCTCTATTAGAGACAGTCAGCTTTCACCTTCTTGCAGAGAGTAGGGCAACTAGCATATGATAGAGAGCTGTTCTTGATTGTTATTGAAAAGGTTGATGAGGCTGGACTACCTGTGTTTTACCAATCTGTTTTAAATACATGGAAACTCCTGAAGGTTAGGAATGAGGATAGGAGTTTAAGTTTACCAGAACTCCTAGAGGAATCTCTTTTCCATACATCTTTTCTGGGTATAGAAAGTTTCACTTCTAGAAGCCTGGTATCACTCTTCATTGCTACAGAAATAACCAAAATTCAGCATCTGGTAAATTATGATAATTTCAGGTGGATGTCAGAGGATTTATTATCTAATGTATTACACATTAATGGGTTGATTTTCAAAGGTTCGTGCGCACGTCCATGTGTGCACGGTTCCCAGCGTGTGCGCACATGGACGCGATAATGTTATAACATGCACGCATCGGCACATGCATGTTATAAAATACGATATCCGTGCACACACACGTATTTTAACATCCAGGTGTACATGTGCTGGCGGCCCACAACTTGCGCGTGCAGGGGGAGAATTTTCTATAGTACGCGCAGCGACGCAATCGGGCTTTTGCCCAGTTCCCTCCCAGTCCACTCCAATTAAGGGAAGGATATTTCCTTTATTCCTACCTACCCTTCCTCCCTTTTCCCCTTTCCTCCCCGACCCTTAAACTAATTCTACCTGTCCCCATTTTTTAAATTTTAATACTTACTGCACCTCTAATGAGCCCGCACCCCTGCACATCCTTCCCCGCCCAGGCCACGCCCCCCCCCAACCCATCCCTTTTGAAAGGCCTGGCACTTCGGCACATAACAGGAGTTACACATGTGGCCGAGCTCTTTGTAAAGTGCGTGCAGCACGCGCAAGGCCCGAACGAGCAAATAACCCATATTTTTTATGTTCATGGGCCTTTTAAAATCAGGCCTTAAATATATTTGTTATGTTAAAAATCTCTTGAAAATAAAGTCTGCTCTTCCTAATGATTGTTTAGAGGAGTTAGAAACATGTTTTTCAGAGAAGCATTTTCCTGACAGATTCTCTGTTTTGCCTTCTCTAATATTATCACCTAGAATAGAGCAGGCTGCTGATAAACCTGCCCATTTATTAGTTTTTAAATATATGTATAAGCTCTCTTTTGATATAGTACAAAAAAAGAAGCTCTACATGTGTGCTGTAAAAGGCAGACGCTATCAACAGCTCAAGAGTACTCCAGTCTCCAGATACCATTTGGAGAGATGAACTAAGGATGGATATGTCTATAAAGCCTGCCTGGAGAACTCTGTATAAGCCTCCAATCCCAAAATGCCCCGGTGATCTCCAGTGGAGAATCCTACATGGGATCATTGCTACCAATGCATTTGTGAAGCACCTAAACCCTGTGGATTTCAGAGACTTGTCCTTTTTGCTCCGATAAGGAAATCATTTTTCACATGTTCCTGTAGTGTCCTAGGTTAAAGCCTCTTTTTGATCTTATGAAGAACATTTTTGTCCTTATTTGCTATTGATGTTTTAACTGTTTTTATATTTGGAATTAATTGTCAGCATCAAAATAGAGATCATGTATGTTTTGCCAATCTTCTGTTGGGACAATACAAACTGACTATTTTAAAAAGTAGAAAAAACAAAATTGCTGGTTCAGGACTAGAGAATGCTCTTGTTGTTTTCCATTTCTTAATTGTCTCAAGAATTAAATTAGAATACAAATATTATAAAATAGTTCATAATACTCAAAAATTTAAAGCAAGATGGGCTGTTAATAATAGGGATGTGAATCGTTTTTTTGACGATTGAAAATATCGGAAGATATTTTCAAACTCGTCAGAATTCGGGGGGCCCCCGAACCTGATAGGAAAAACCCATTACATTTTTCGAGGGGTTCTCTTATCATTTTGGGGGTGGGTGGGAAGAAAGGGCACTTAAAAATAACCCCCAAACCCACCCCGACCCTTTAAATCTAATTCTTTCTAATCCCCACCCTCCTGAGCCCCCCAAACTTTTTTAAAGTACCTGGTGGTCCAGCGGGGCCCCGGAAGCGATCTCCCGCTCTCGGGCAGTCGGCTGCCACTAATCAAAATGGCGCCAATGGCCCTTTGCTCTTAGCATGTGACAGGGTATCCGTGCCATTGGCCGGCCCCTGTCACATGGTAGGAGTAATGGACGGCCGGTGCCATCTTTAAAAATGGCACGGGCCATTTTGGATAATAGAAGGATTAGGGGGACTCCATGAAGTTAGAATGTAGCACATTTAAAACTAATCGGAGAAAATTATTTATCACTCAACACACAATTAAACTCTGGAATTTGTTGCCAGGGGATGTGGTTAGTGCAGTTAGGGGCAGATTTTAAAAGCCCTACGCGCGTAACTCCAGCTGGACTTACGCGCACAGGGGTGTTACGTGCGCCGAGCCTATTTTGCATAGGCCCAGCAAAGCTCGCAAGCCCCAGGACGTGCTTATGACCCAGGGCTTGAAAAAAGGAGCGGGGAATGGGTGGTCTAGGGCGGGGCATGGCCAGAGGCCTTCGTGGGGCCGCTAGGCTGGGAGATTGCGCGCCGGCACTTGGCTGGAACGCGCAACCTACACCTGCCCAGAGGCAGGCGCAATTTGTAAAACAAAGGTGAGGGGGGGGTTTAAGTAGGGCTGGGGGGCGAGTTAAGTAGGGGAAGGTGTGGGGGGGAGGAAGGAAAGTTCCCTCCGAGGCCGCTCCGATTTTGGAGCGGCCTCGGAGGGAACAGGGAAAGCCATCGGGGCTCCCATAGGTCTCGGCGCGCGCAAGGTGCACAATTGTGCACCCCCTTGCATGTGCTGGCCCCGGATTTTATAACATGCGTGCGGCTGCGCGCGCATGTTATAAAATCGGGCATACATTTGTGCGCACTAGGTTGCGCACACAAATGTACGCCCGTGTGTACCTCTTAAAATCCGGGCCTTAGTGTAGCTGGGTTTAAAAAAGGTTTGGATAAGTTCTTGGAGGAGAAGTCCATTACCTATTATTCAAGCTGATTTAGAAAATAGCCACTGCTACTACTAGCATCAGTAGCATAGGATATACTTGCCAAGTATTTGTAGCCTGGATTGGCCACTGTTGGAAATAGGATGCTGGGCTGGATGGACACTTGGTCTGACCCAGTATGGCATGAATATGAGATTTAACAAAAAGTACATATTTACACTGCTTTGGAAATCTTTGTGGATGGAGGTTTATACATAATCCCAAATTATTATTATTATTCTTTTCACAATAAAAAAACAACACATTTATCAAGTTAAATAATTATACTATTTTATTTCTGGTTGGTTCTGACAAATAAAAAAAAAAAAATTCCAGACTGAGGTTAATTATTGCCCATAGGAAGCAATGTACTAAAATGTGTTAATGCTATCACAAGTGTTAGTACATGTTAAACAACTGAATTATCAATTGTAAGCAGTACAGGCTCAATTTTAAAAGCCCAGCGCTTGCAAATCCCGGCGGATACAAGCGGCTGGGTTGTGTGCGTGCCGAGTGCATTTTCAAAATGGCCTGGCCACACGCGTATCTCCCAGTACGCGCAGAAGTGCCAGGCTGCAAAAAGGGGTGGGCCGGGCCAAGATCTGTGGCCCGGCCCGGGGGAGAGGCGGGGGGTGGGGCAGTGGCCGGCTGGTACTTGGAACTTACTCCTGCTCTGTGGAGCAGGTAAATTCAGGGACAAAAAAAATTAGAGTAGGTAGGTGGGGTGTAGAGGTTGGGGAGGAGAGGGAAAGATGGAGGAAGGATAGGGCTAGGGTTAGGGAGGTTCCACCCCCCCACCCCCCAGTCTGCTCCTTTATTGGAGTGTACTGGGAGGAAGCTGGGGAACTGGGGAAATTCTCTCCCCTGCGAGCGTGAGTGTGGCACCCACATGCATATGCGCCCCGATACAAAATCAGGTGCACATGTGCACGGGATTTGGATTTTATAACATGCACACTGCGACGCACCCATGTTATAAAATCAGCATCCCTGTGTGCATGCCAGGAGCCACGCGCACCTGGATGCGTGTGCATGGGTTTTACAATTAACTCGTTAATGTGCATAAATTAGGTTATGATAGTGGTGAATTAAAATTTCTCCTAATAAGCTAATAGGATGCAAGAGAATGAAAAATTGCTCATTATTAACACAGCAAAAAGCTATGCATGCTGATACATTCAAAATCACAAACTCATTAAAGCAAAAACTTTATTATAGCTCGGGAACATGGAGATAAGTTGTTACATCACTATCTGCATGTACATACACACTTGTGTGCATATACATTACCATCTGCCGTAATTCCTCTCATTAACAATGGCCAGTGATAATAAACACTGAATTTCCATGCATTAATGCCTATGTTACCATTAGGTAGTACATTGGCCCACTATTGTTGACTTAAAGGAAATGAAATTTGATGTGTGTCATGCCAATGGTAAATAATACCAGTTGTTGAGCAGTGATAGTGTTGAGGGGAAAATAAGACGATTCAAAGCTGTTCAGCTTTTACAGAAGGCCCAAATTTTCCTCTTTGCAATGAAGATAGGTTAAACTTCAGGACTGTCTTTGCATCCCAACAGTTAATGTAATTGTCACCAGTAATTATTCTTTTGATTTTACTGGAAAGGTCTGTAATTACACAGCAGAATGTGAGGCATAAGATCAGTTCACATTAATAAGCCATAAGAGAAATTTGCTTTTGAAACTACACTGTCAATTTCTATACTTTGGTTCAGTAATTCAGAGAGATAGTCATAAGGGAGACTCATTGTTAAAAAAAAAAATTAGACCTTCATTTGTGGGCCTTTGAAATAAAACTCACTTTAAATTCTTTTAGTATGAGAGATTTGATAAAAATATAAAATGCACAGTAAAATATCATGTGACATGGTATGCAATAGATTTTACTAATTGCAGGTTATATTTTTGCCACACTAGCCTGGCCACATTAGTAGCCTATACAGTAACTTAAAAATACTATACCATGTATGATAGTTACTTGCTGAAAATTCCTTTCCTAGCCATTCCAAAGTGAAAGGGCCCCTTAACACAGCAGAATCCTCCTAAATTTGCCAAACAGAACGTAGTCCTGTTCTGAATCCTCCTCACCAAGCACTATCCTCCCAGCGTAGCACAAACTCCTGCACCAGGAGAAGCTTCACCCTGTCCCCCAGAGGTGACCTCCCCCAGTGCATATCAGCAACATCCATTGGAGACTTTATCCCTCCCAAAGACATCCCAGCATTAGACCCCCCACAGCAGTGTCTTCCCATCCAGGGCTGCTGCAAGGGTTTAGGTGCTCTCGGTGAACCTTCTGCCTTGGGCCCCCTCCCCAGTCACGCCCGCCCCCTGGGGCCAAAACCCACCACACCTTGGCTAGTTGTTACCCTCCCCTCCCCCGACCCCCCATTCCCTTGTTATGGTTACGTGTGTTTTGGTGGATCCTTGGGTGCTGTGGAGGTGACCACGCCCACGAGGAGGAGCCCTGTGAGGAGCCACAGCACTAGGCTAAACTCGTACTACACAAAAACACAGGAATAGTTATTTTATTAGACAGCTGGATGATAGCCACCAGGTGGCAGTAGTGAGGCAGTCTGTAGCAGTCTCAAGGATCTCGGCAGAGGGAGCCCTTCTCTCCAAGATGACGTCAGGAGGTTCCGCAGCAGGTCTCCCAGCAAGGAGATACTGTGGCTGAGATAGACTGAGAGATTAGAGTACTCACTGAGAATAGCTGTTGATATGCGATTCCGCCAAATAAGTTGTAGAAGGTACAGGCACCGAGGCAGGGAGAGCAGGCCCTCAAGGAGCGAGTACCTGTTCCCTGAAAGGCACCTGAAATAAAGCAGAGGGCCCCCGAGGAGCGAGTACCCAGATTAGTTGATAACCCGAAGGGCAGAGAGAAAGCTTCCAGCGGTAGCACGGAAGCGGCAGAGTAGCTGATTTAAGTCTTTGCTAACTTGGGGAGCTAGAAAATCAGTGAGGCTGATATGCTCGGATGGTGTGACATCAGCATGAGGGAATGCCCTCGAGGTTCGCGCCAAGGGTTGTACAAAGATGTGGGTTGTATGCACCCTAGTAGGTACCTGGGAGGAGCAATGGTGGGTGGCTGCACCATAGCCATTCTGGGGACTCCAGGGAGGTCAGCTTGTAGACGCTGTGGTATCCATCTTGCCCAGATAAGCGGGAGGAGCCGAGATTAAGGTGAGGCAAGTGGGGCGAAGCCATCGTCGAACGACGGACGCAATATCCCTGGGCTCTCCGGTACCCCGTGCTTGATCCTCTTTGCAGCGAATGAAATAGGCTCTGTTCACAGCCCCACATGGCTGCTCTTTGTCTCCCCCCTTAGTCAGTACCAAGGCGACTGCCTAGTTTACCTAATGGGATGCGCCGACCCTGTTCTCATTCCCTACTTACCCCCTCAAGAACACGTTTCTTATCAGTCCAAAGAGGCAAGATCTTCCCAAGCAAGAGAGAGATAGCAGAGGCCTTCTGTTGTGCCATAGCTGCTGCTGAATGACCCAACTCCTGCCTGGGTAAATGCTGTCCCTCTGGACTCGTAAGGGAGTTTGGCTATGTTCAGTGCTAGTAGAAGTGTGTCCAGCCACTCTAGGCGGTGATGTCGTCACATGATCTCACTCTCTCTTTCTCTCGCTCTGTCTATCTCATCACATACGACAAATGACCCCAGCTCCTCAAAGAAATAGTACCCCAAAACGGAAAATGCCTTCCAGCTCATACCTCACCTGCGCCACTTTTCATCTAGTCTGTCCTTTCAAAACTGCTGCCCTTACTGGCTGCCCCGCCAACTTCCAGCACCTTAGGCCACTGCTTACCCTGCCTAATGTTTCTGCTGACCCTGGCTTATGTGTGTGTTTTTGAAAGGTTCTGGATATAGTTGCAGTGGAGAAGGTACAGAGATGGGCGACCAAAATGATAAAGGGGTTGGAACAGTTCACCTTTGAAGAAAGATTAAAGAGGTTAGGACTGTTCAGCTTGGAGAATAGATAACTGCGGAAGGATATGATAGAGGTCTTTAAAATCATGAGAGGTCTAGAACATGCAAATTTGAATCAGTCATTTACTCTTTTGATAATAAAAGGTCTAGGGTGCACTCCAAGAAGCACATTTGAAACTAATCGGAGAAAATTCTTTTTCACTAACACACAATTAAGCTCTGGAACTTGCTGCCAGAGGATGAGGTTAGTGCAGTTAGTGTAGCTGGGTTTAAAAAAGGTTTGGATAAGTTATTGGAGGAGAAGTCCATTAACTGCTATTAATCAAGTTGACTTAGGGAATAGCCATTGCTATTACTGGCATCAGTAGCATGGGATCTACTTAGTGTTTGGGTACTTGCCAGGTACTTGTAGCCTGGATTGGCCACTGTTGGAAACAGGATGCTGGGCTTGATGGACCCTTGATCTGACCCAGTATGGCAATTTCTTATGTTCTTATATGATGCCTTTTGTTGAGGCCTCTTGATGGATAGAGGGATGACTCCCTCCAGATGAGTAATGTCGATTAAGGGTGGAAGATGTCCATCTTGGAGGTATAACACTCTATTGTGGCACCTTTGAAGTACATAAATGCTTCTATTTATCCTCTCTATTCTCTAAGGTATATGTATTCATTTTCTTATGCCTCATTTGATAGCTCTTATTGGCCAGTTTCTGCAAAACCTCTAAAACTGGTGCAATACTCCACTTTTTCATTTATCTATTGTTCCATTAGTCAGGCTTTTTAATTTATGTTTGTTTCACATTTTTTTCTGTTTGGTGTATTCTATTTTACAATAGCATGCACTGAAAACAAAAAGTATGCAAGCAGAATTACTAATGATCAGCAGAGAAAAGGATGTGATATTACCGCATTATAAGTCCATGGTGAGATCTTATTTGGAATACTGTGTACAGTTCTGGAGACTGTACCTTTCAAAGGATTGTGAAGGAGTGTCCCTGAAAATTCTCCTTAATCAGTGGTGGACCAGACATTTAGCCTGGTCCACCTTAAAAGCTAGTCACAGGTAGCTCAGTCGTCAGATTCCCAGAAAGTAGGAATAAGAGTTTGGGCCCAGATGGGAACAGACAGGTCCCAGGACTCCAGGAGAAGGCAGTTCCTATAAGAAGGTGAATAATGATGGTTAAGGATGAATGTGAATACTGAAAGTTAATGCTGAGAAGTGAATAGTGAATACTGAAGATACATGTTGAGATATAAATACTGAAGATAGATGTTGAAATGTGAATACTAGGGGTGTGCATTCGTATTGAACATAAATGTAAAACGCTACTTATTTATTTTTTTTAACTTAAAAAAGTGATAAGACATAAACGATCGGATTTCCAACTTATTCAACATAGCTATGTTGAATAAGTTGGAAATTGCGATTGTTGATCCAAAATAAAAATTTAAACCCCTCACCTTCCTTAATCCCCCCCCAAAGACTTACCACAACTCCCTGGTGATCCAGCAAGGAGTGAGGCGCCACGTCGGAGTGACGCGGCGTCACGTGATTCCCCGCGGGTTCGTGCCGGAACGCTCGTTCGGCCCAAAGGAACTTTTGGCCAGCTTGGGGGGGTCCCCCCAAGCTGGCCAAAAGTTCCTTTTGGGCCGAACGAGGGTGCCGGAGGGAACTCGCGGGGAATCACGTGACGCCGCGTCACGCCGACGTCACGTGATTCCCCGCGGGGTCACTTCCGGGATCCTCGTTCGGCCCAAAAGGAACTTTTGGCCAGCTTGGGGGGGCCTCCTGACACCCCCAAGCTGGCCAAAAGTTCCTTTTGGGCCGAACGAGGATCCCGGAAGCGACCCCGCAGGGAATCACGTGACGTCGGCGCCACGTCGCAGTGACGCGGCGTCACGTGATTCCCCGCGAGTTCCCTCCGGCACCCTCGTTCGGCCCAAAAGGAACTTTTGGCCAGCTTGGGGGTGTCAGGAGGCCCCCCCATGCTGGCCAAAAGTTCCTTTTGGGCCGAACGAGCGTTCCGGCGCGAACCCGCGGGGAATCACGTGACGCCGCGTCACTCCGACGTGACGCCGACGTCACGTGCTCCTTGCAAAGTTGGTCAGAAATGGCGTCCTGACCCCGCTGGACCACCAGGGAGTTGTGGTAAGTCTTGGGGGGGGGATTAAGGAGGGTGAGGGGTTTACATTTTTATTTGCACATATGGACATATACTCAACTCATTGAATTCTGTTTATGTCCATATTGACCGCAAATGGGACCCCCTTTGGACATATGGACATATGAACTTAAACTTTTGCTCTGCACATCCCTAGTGAATACTAAAGACAAATGCTGAGTATGAATGTGGCTGAAGGTAAGCCACTTATGTAAAATTCATATAAGAAAAGGAGTCAGAGAGTGTTTCTGTCCTCTAGACAGTAGTTCTCAACAGGTGTGTCGGGGCGCACTGGTGTGTCTCGAGGTTCTGGGAGGTGTGTCGCTTATCTGCCTGGTTGGAGTCGGTTAACTTCTTATAATGCACTTGATAGGAAGTTATCACTTCCTTTTTTTCTTTCTGGCCTACCTAATGGTAGGCTGTTTCCTCTTTCACTTAGATCAGAGTGAGACATTGCCAACTCCTGCTATTCTGGTACCCAATAGGACACAACTCTCTTTCCCTGCTGAGTCTGGGAGTGATGCTGCTGCTGATCTCTGTGGAGGGTGGGGGAAAGGAGGTTGAAGATGCTGGACAGATAGAAGTGGAAGGGAGAGGAAGTGTGGGGGCTGCTGAGCAGGAAGGGATGGGAAACAGGGGGTCAAGGTAACTAGGCAGGGAGGGGGTAGAGAGAGTCAAGCAGGGAAGAGAGGAAATACAGGGAAGAGGATGTGGGGGTGGGGGGGGGTCAGGAATGCTGGGCAGGGATGTGAGTGTGAGCGGATGATTGAAAGGGAGTAATTGGGAAAAGTGAATGAGGATGGAGGCATGGAAGGGGAGTGATGGGGTGCAATAGCCATAATATGTCAGTTTTGGGAATGTGCATTTCTTCTATCTTTGTACTTTGCTTAGTGTAGAAGGATATGTATTTCTGTTTCTAGCCCTCCGGTTTCACCCTGCATGCAGAGTGGCTTTTTGAGGTTTCCATTCCAGTTTTGGTCTCCACATTTGTAATTTGTGGTCTTTTATTCCATATTTGGTGAAGATTAGAAATGTATGTGTGAGTGAGGTGAGGTATTTTACTAGTATTTAGGGATATGTATGATTCTTATTTGTTGGGTTTTCTCATTCTCAACAGGACAATGCACTGGTTCTGCACTGCTGCCTTTTCATAGGTAGGGATATTGCTATCTGAGTTTGGAGTTAGTATTGCTATGATATAGAAGATTTGCAACACTGGTGCAGAGAGGTTTTTTCAGGTATTGTATTTTACAATGCACCTGGTAGCAAGAGAATTTGTGTTTCTGTTACTGAGAGAGAACCTGAATCAGAATATATTTTTTATATGGCGAGTTGTATGGGGAAATCTGCTCTATATCCATTGTTTAGGGACCTGGGGGGGGGGGGGAGGGGGTGGTGTCTTATGGATGCAGAATATATGTGTATATTTAGCCCCATGATGGTCAAGTGTTCCATGTGTCATGCATGTAAGCATTATCTATCAGGTGTGTCCCAATAGAAAATAAGTTGAGAACCACTGCTCTAGAAGTTACAGACCACTTGTGCTATCTCACAAGGATATAAAAGGATTCCAGAGGGCGTCTACTAAAATGGTCAGTCATCTTCATGCTAAAGCATATGGGGGCAGACAAAGATCTAAACATGTTTGCCCTAGAAGAAAGGTGATATAGGGGAGATATAGTGGAGACAGTTAAATACCTCCAAGGTATCAATGCACAAGAGATGGGTCTCTTTCACCTGCAGGAGCTGGTCATCCAGGGCAATCATTTCCGTGATGGCTCATGTCAACACATTTGATGCTGCCTGCCACTTCACTGCTGCTGTGATATAGGGCACCACCCCATCCGCCCCAAGGTAGCTTGCTGCTGATATGGGATATGAGGCTGCTGGCCTGCAACCTCATTAAGGGGGAGGACTGGAGGTTTTGCTCTGGCTTTTGTGTGCTGCTTTACATAAAGAGGACAGGGTCCTTAGAATAGTATCATTCTTCACTGAAACCAACACTAACAGGTGTTGGTTATGTAAATGATGGAGCATGCCACTGTTTAAATGGTGGCCCAGACTTTTCCTCTACCGATGGTCTTTGAAAAGCGAATTCATTCTACAGGGACCTCATACCTCTAATGTCTTGCAGGATCCCTCTAGAACCTTGGATCCTGCTGGGGCTGCGATTGTTGGCAGACCAGGAAGTAAAAGACCAGGGGCATCTCTTATGTGCTTGACTACCTACTGGCCCCTGACAAGATCGTTTATAATCTCTGGGACTATTCTACTCACCTGCCACTATTCACTGGACATCACACTAGTATGTGTAATTAGATTCTTCAAACCCTCCTCAGCCATTAGATTTTCAATATCCTTTCATCTAATTTTTCACATCATTCATATGATTCATGTAAATCAATAGGTTATGAAAAGATCTGCTGCAGAAACTGGTCAGAATGAAACAAGGAGCACTGTGCTGGTTTTGTTTGATGCTCTCCTACTAATGAATCATCTCTGCTGCTGCAATCTTTGATTAAGTTTGCCTTTTTCTGCTCATGCACAGTATTAATAGTGGGATGGGAGCACACAGCTGCTGTTCCATCTTCTTTGTCAACTCTGCCTTTCTAGTGAGGTTTCCCACTCCAAAAAAAATAGCTCTTCAACTTAGCAGGTGGTATCTTTGTCCTCATGGTTCTATGCCTCTCTTCATCAACACTGCTATTTATGATTGCACCAGGTCTCTCTGGGGGAAGAAAATGATGGTAACTTTTAAACCGATGTGCGGGAGCAGATGAACGTGTGTTCGTCGGCCCACACCCAGGGACGTGCCAATTTTATAACATATGCACATATATGCACGCATGTTATAAAATAGCATGACTGCATGCACATGTATGTGCAATTTTAAGTGGATAAACGCTTATGCATGCAAATGCCTCTTCTACCACATAAGTGGTGGGATTTTAAAAGACACATGCGCGGCGGCTGAGCAGAGGTGAGGACTTGCCTGGAAGCAGGAGAAATATCTGCCCCTGAAGTGGTACTTGTGCTTGCTTTCGGAGCCTGCCCGCGACCAGAGAAGGGACCAGAGCCCCGCCCCCGACGCTCTTGACGTTAACGGAAGGAACACCGGCGCCCATAAAATCGGCGCTGGAGAGAGACTCTGTTGCGGCTGAGCAGAGGTGAGGACTTGCCTGGAAGCAGGAGAAATATCTGCCCCTGAAGTGGTACTTGTGCTTGCTTTCGGAGCCTGCCCGCGACCAGAGAAGGGACCAGAGCCCCGCCCCCCGACGCTCTTGACGTTAGCGGAAGGAACACCGGCGCCCATAAAATCGGCGCTGGAGAGAGACTCTGTTGCGGCTGAGCAGAGGTGAGGACTTGCCTGGAAGCAGGAGAAATATCTGCCCCTGAAGTGGTACTTGTGCTTGCTTTCGGAGCCTGCCCGCGACCAGAGAAGGGACCAGAGCCCCGCCCCCCGACGCTCTTGACATTAGCGGAAGGAACACCGGCGCCCATAAAATCGGCGCTGGAGAGAGACTCTGTTGCGGCTGAGCAGAGGTGAGGACTTGCCTGGAAGCAGGAGAAATATCTGCCCCTGAAGTGGTACTTGTGCTTGCTTTCGGAGCCTGCCCGCGACCAGAGAAGGGACCAGAGCCCCGCCCCCCGACGCTCTTGACGTTAGCGGAAGGAACACCGGCGCCCATAAAATCGGCACCGGAGCGGCGCACCACCGCCGCCGGCGCACCACCAAAGCCGCGCGCCCTAAGGGGCGCGCCGGCTTGTTCCGGCTTAGTCCGGAGAAGGACGGGAGGACGGGGACCCCTCCTCACGGATTATGCCAGCTCGCCATAGGGAGTGACGGACCTAAACAGTACTTTGTCAGGGCGTATCGTCGTGAGTTCCTGACTCCAGTTTCTACTATACTTTATTTGTACTATCAAAAATGCCTCATAAAAGGAAAGGCAAAGTTCGAGTCTATCCACCAGACCCGAGCCTAGCTATCGGGCAACGATTGATTTCAGATTTCGCCCTGCAACCACAAGAAATAAGGGCTTCAGTCCCCATTGGTGAACAGGCGGGAGGAGAGCTCTATTCACCTGGGGAACTTTCACTAAGCCCCCCCGAATGTAGAACACCACTGAGAACTTTGCCTCAAAAAACCAACCGAGGAGTTGTGCAGCTTGCTGAAAATACCATCAGCCAGAGCCTACTGGGTGGCCCAGACGTCGGTCAAATGAGTGGAGAGGAAGGAGCCTCTTCCAATCCCCAAAGACTGGAATTATCAGGAGGGGAAGGAAGGAGTAGATGTGTATCCCCCAAGACACCAACTGAAGCTGATGAAAGCTTCATTCATGGGGTAAGGAACCCTCCTCAGCAATTGAATAAACCTGCAGTGATAACCCTAGAGAACATCTGGGAACTTGTAGCAGGAATGTCCCTTAAACTAGATATTCAGACCCAAAAGCTGGACGAGATAGCGGCTAAGGTCAGGGTCCTCGAAACGGACACAAAAACTAAATTTATTGAACAAGGTAACTCTATTAAAAAGATAAATGAAGATATAGAAAGCCTGCAGAATGCAAACGCTGTAATAGTCTCAGAAAAAATATCATCCTTGAGAAGGCTTGAGTCTATTGAAAATTATATGAGACATTTAAATTTGCGTTTACTTAATTTTCCCGTTATTGCTGGGGAAATACCTCTTTTGTCTTTTAAGAAATATGCAATCGAGGCATTAAAAATTCCAAATGATATGATACCACCAATAAAAAAACTTTTCTTTTTACCTAAAAGAACCAGTACACCCTTATTATTACCTCCACAGTCAGATTTTCAGAATCTGACAGACTATTTGGAAAACTCTAACGTAGAAATAATGGATAGGGCGGTCCTGTTTGTTACTTTCTTTGACGAAATGGCGGTATCATTGATAATGAAGAGCTACTTTAAGAATATGAATATTTCCTATTTAGGTGGTCAAATTCGAGTGTACCCTGACCTAGCAAAACCTACGCAGCAGCGTAGGAAAGAGTTCCTATTAATGAGAACCGAGGTCCTAGCATTAGGGGGTAGTTTTAAGTTAAGATACCCCTGTAAATGCATAATTCAACTGGCCAGGAATACTTATGTTTTCTTTGTACCTGATCAGCTGAGGGCCTTTATTTCTGGGAGGAGGCTTCCTGAAGCAACATAAGGGTATAGAATAGATTATAAATTGTGGTCAAAGTACCTTTCTTAAAATGCTTGCAGTATTAAAATATCTCCTTGTAGATTACAGTCTGCCTCTCCCTGTTTTTCCTATGTAATATGAGATTGAGATATCAATTATGTTTTTTGTTAAGTATAGACAAGTTTTCTTAGTCTAAATCTGTTTGAATGAATATCTCTGTATTTTCCATACAAATGTTTCGTTTGTAATATTTGTAAAATGATTATAAATAAATATATTAAAAAAAAAAAAAAAAAAAAAAGACACATGCGCCGACACTATTACCAGCTTCCCTAGTTCGTTCCCAGTTGGCCTAGATAAGGAACAGGACTTCCAAACTCCCCAACTTTAATAGTCCCTCTTCTCCACTATTAGCTCTGACTCTTATAACCCCACTAATTTGTCTATTTTTCTTTATTTTACAATTTGCATGTCATCCATAGCAGCAGTAAAGTTACATGACAGGGGACTGCGGCAGGCATCTGTGCACGTAAGTATTTATGTGTTAATTTCAAGTTGAAAACCAGAAATGCCAATGCCCTGCCAAAACCCCGCCCATGATTTGCTCCTTTTTTGAATTTTTCATTTGTGCGCGAAGCAGTAAGAATGCATGTATCCAGGTGCACCGGCCTGACTTGTGTGTATATCTCCCAGTTTTGGCTCACATCAGGCTTTTAAAATTCACCTTTAACCTTCCATATTCCTCTCCCATTATTTTATTTCCCTCTTGATGGTAGTGATATGATGAAATGTATTAAAACAGATCACTAATCGGTAGGGGCTTTTAGTATTATAATGTTTTTATACCCTAATGTGGACACACACAGACAGCAGAACAAGTAGTCACTCACAGAGTACAGTGCTTGAACTGATGATGCTTGCTGAATGACTGGACACCTAAGAGGGCAATATTCAGTGTGACTTATCTGGTTAAGTATGGATTTATCCAGCTATGTGGCAGCAGCTGAATATTTGCCTGGATTAGCAGCCACCACTTAGCTGGATAAGTACTTATCCATATATGTTTTTAACTGGAGAAGCAATGGGTAGAGCAAGGGTGTTCCAGGGATGAGCTGAGTTAGCTGGATAATTTAGCTGGCTAACTCTAGTCCATCCATAGACCTGGCCTAAAGTTAGCTAGATGAACTTATTTGGCCATCTGTAAGATAGCTGGGAATATTCAGCAGAGCAGCCATGCCACCGAATATACCAGTTAGGTTAGTCGCATAATTAGCCAAGCTGCATAGTGGGTCAATATCTACCTCCATGAAAATAAGGCAGGCTTGGGGCAAGAATCCCACACACACACACACACAAATTAGTATACATTCACAATGACTCTTTTACACAAAGGAAGCAGTAGGCTGCCTCTAAGTCAGTGCAGTATACATATGTGCTGTCAGAAACAGACAAACATTCTCTCTGTATATTTTGAGCATCCACTGATTCAGTGTCAAATATAGTGATAGTCTTACCCTGAAGATACACCCTGAACCTCTCACAGAGATTAAAGATTTTCTCCTGCTACTAGGGAGTACCTTAAACTACAGCTAGGCACGGTGTCAGTAAATGACTAACAGTATACTTCGCTTTTTCCTGTAAATTGTAATTTTTCTAAATTTTTCTTTCACATTAAGTTCTGAATCAAGGAACTTAGGACTCTCTGCTTTCTCTCTGAGATCCAAAAGAGGAATGACTAAAAAAAATGGTGACTGCTCAAAGTGCTCTTAGTTTCACCTTCACCTTAAGAAGTGATGAAGTCATGACATCCAGCTGCCAGCTAGGACTAGCTGGTGAAAAAGTGCTCAAACGTGGTTGGGCATGTTCCTTTCTCGCCCCCATACCAACTGTCTCTGCTCTCTTTGGCATCAAGACCAAAAAATGTAATGCTTTTCTTCCCCTATAGACTTTCATGAGACTGAACAAATGAACTGAAAAAGATTGATTTGTTCAAGGATCAAGTCCCCAAACCAAACCAATAATCAACTCATTGATCACGGATTTCTATTCAGATCAAAATGAATGCTCATCCTTAAATTAGTACTGAATAGAATCAAACCCAGAAATGATCCCTAAAGCAATCTACTGGTCCCTTATCCTTGGTACTCTCTTGCCTATCACTCAAACATTTCATTATCAATTACTCATTCCTATCAATAAAGAAGGCAATTTTCAATGTCATTACCTAGGTACATAGTGATTTACCAGATACATTGGCTTCTCTGAAAATTGTCCTCCTCTATCTAACTAAAAGTATGCATGGGCTTCCATTGAATACATATTTTTAGTTGGCTTATGACAGAGGCATTCCTATGGGTGTGTTTACATTCCAAATTTTGTATTGTTCTATTTCCAGAATAAAATAAACTGCAAAACAATGGAAAAGAGCAAAAAAAAGAAAAAGAAAATTCAATAACCATAACAGATGAAAGTTAATATACTTACAATTATTATTAAAAAATTTCTAATCATACCTAAACTTTTCTGCTGACAGGGATAAATGCCTACGAATGCTTCCACTGTTTTCCATACTTTTTGAAACTGACAGTTTATTATACTTTTTTTACTGCTACTGCTTCATATTTATAAGGCAAACAAAATGTTCTACCAGGCATGAATATCCATGAACTTACTTTCTTGATGCTTAAATCTTGTTTTAATTCAATAGATTTCCATATAAAAATTTTGCAAGACAAGTTTTCTTGAATGTTTAAAATACTGCAAATTCATTCCCTTACTGAATGCCAACAAACCTTCAGGAATGGACATTAACATAAAATATGAGAGAATGTTTCTAGCTATGTATAAATCTCCCCTCCCCCTTTTCAGAGGCTACCTTTGGGGAATGCAGGGGGTTGTATTTCCTTCTGCAGCTCCAGGTTGAGTCTGGATACACCAGGGATTGCTACTCGGGGACCAGAAATGAATCTGGAAGGCCCATGGGAAGACTTAACCGGCTTCGACAAAGCTCACTGTCTACACCAAGGATTGGTTCCAAACACAGAAAAGTTTATTGTAAATCCAAAAGGGAAAACAGACAATCAGATGAATCTTGCAATATTTGACTGACTGGACACTGTCCATTTGAAACAATTTCTTCAGCCAATTCCCAATCTTCTCCGAGTAGGAGGGAGCCCACTCTCAGCTACCTTAAGACCCTAATCCTTCAAGGCAACTTATTCAATTCACAGTTGACTCTATTGGAGCAGTCCCAGGAATAATTTCATCCTTTTTCCTTCAGAGGTATCTTATCCTGATAAGCCCCACAATATTAAATTGCAACTTGGAATTTCTTCTGTTTCTTGCTGCACCAAACCTGGATGCCTCAGAAGCCCCTTCTATTCCCAAGACTCCTGAGAACAACAACCCTAGGTGCCTGAGGGGGTACCATATATAGATTCTCAAACCTTTCCCATCCCCACCTGGAGGGAATGCACCGTCTCTCACATCCCCCTATGATCTCCCTCTCTCAACTGCAAAGCACACAACTTCTGCAGTCTGCCTGAGCTCTGAAATAGCATGATATCTTTCCCCTCAATACCTCTCCTTCCAGGGGATGCTTGCAGAGGGAAAAAGTTCTGCACTTCACACAGAACTCTCTAAAATTTGATTGAACCCTGGACAGCAGGAACCATCCAGAAAGCTTTATAACCTATTGAAGAGCACTAGTAACCCAAGGTAGGGTTACATATATCAAACACAATCAGTACATTTTGCTGTTTATAAGACATTCACATTGCTCTGTGTGCCACAAAAAAACAGAGAAGTCCATATTTGAAAGGGGTTTCTGCAGGTAACTTTTGAGCCAAGTGGACGAATCCCGAAGATGAAATTTCTGGCCTCTATTACCAAATTAATTTTATCCAGGTAATTCAATAGCCAGATAAAATGTATCTGAATAAATTAGAGGCATCACAAGAGCATTCAGGGCCAAAGTTTAACTGGATAACTTATTTGCCTGACTCCAATATTCAGAGTTCAATTATCTGCCTATGCCTGATTACAGTAGGGATGTGCAGAGGGACGCCATACGTTGCATTCGAGATTTGTATTCATCGGGGGGCAGATACATTGCATTTGGCAAAGGGGCCCCCCGATCCATTTATAAGTTAATTTCTATTCGTTTCCCCGCTAAAATTAAATTAACTACACTGCCCACCCTCCTGACCCACCCCCAAGACTTACCAAAACTCCCTGGTGGTCCAGCGGGGGGTCCGGGAGCCATCCCCTGTACTCACATCCTTGGCTGCCGGTTTCAAAATGGTGCTGATAGCCTTTGACCTACTATGTCACAGGGGCTACCAGTGACCAATGGCACTGGTAGCCCCTGTGACATGGTAAGGGCAAAGGCTATCGGCACCATTTTGATTACTGGCAGCCGACGGCCTGAATGCTCCCAGACCCCCGCTGGACCACCAGGGACTTTTGGCAAGTCTTGGAGGACCCTCCTGACCCACACAAGACTTGCCAAAAGTCCAGCGGGGGTCCGGGAGTGACCTGCACGCCATAGCCTTTGCCAGTATTCAAAATGGCTATCGATGGCCTTTGCCAGTATTCAAAATGGCCCCGATAGCCTTTGTCCTCACTATGTCACAGGGGCCGGACATAGTGAGGGCAAAGGCTATCGGCGCCATTTTGAATACTGGCAAAGGCTATCGATAGCCATTTTGAATACTGGCAAAGGCTATGGAGTGCAGGATGTCGTTCCCGGACCCCCGCTGGACTTTCGGTAAGTATTGGGGGGGTCAGGAGGGTGGGGGGTTTGTTTAAATTGGCTCCTTTACGTGGCTGAATTATTCATCGAGATTCGTTGTATTCGGGGGGAATCGCGATATGTTTCGCTTCTCCACGAATACAACGAATAAGGCCCTATACGTTGCAGATTCTCAATTCATAGGGAATGAATGCACACCCCTAGAGAACAGTCCTACAGTTATCTGGATATATTTACTCAAATAAATTTAACCTTAACCAGCTATATTCAAAATATAGCTGATTAAGTTGTGAAAATAAAAATCCTTCCTAGTCAACAGACCCAATCCACCACCCATTTCAACCCGCAACTTCACTAAAAATGTTATCTAGCTTAGAGCTTGATCCCCTTAGAAACTTTTCCAAGCTAAAAAATATTTTGCAGGTAATATTGGCCCAGAAAAACTTCCCACAGCACCCTACAAATTTGCAAACAAACATTCAGGCTCTGAGCCCTCTCCTTAGCCCTAACATACAGTCTCCCCTCACAACCCCAACTCATACTCTCTTGTTCCACCTGAAAACCCCCAAAAGCACTAGGGCCTTCAGAAATATAGTACACTCTTTCCACTCTGGCATTGTCCTGTATTGCTGGGAGTATTTGAAAACTGTCGATTCTATTTGCACATAAAGTTAAACCATTATGCATAGCAAGGAGAGGCATTCCCGGAAATGGGATCTATGGAGGAGTTAGCACGGGTGTGGATTGCTATCCGATGAAGCCATAAAAGAATGTTGTTTCTTTTCAAAGCTAGTACCTTCCCAGGCAGATGATACAAAATTATTCAGAGTAGTTAAATCACAAGCAAATTGTGATAAATTGCAAGAAAACCTTGTGAGACTTGAAAATTGGGCATCCAAATGGCAGATAAAATTTAATGTGGATAAGTGCAAGGTGATGCATATAGGGAAAAATAACCCATGCTATAATTACACAATGTTGGGTTCCATATTAGGTGCTACAACCCAAGAAAGAGATCTAGGCGTCATAGTGGATAACACATTGAAATCGTCGGTTCAGTCTGCTGTGGCAGTCAAAAAAGCAAACAGAATGTTGGGAATTATTAGAGAGGGAATGGTGAATAAAACGGAAAATGTCATAATGCCTCTGTATCGCTCCATGGTGAGACCGCACCTTGAATACTGTGTACAATTCTGGTCGCCGCATCTCAAAAAAGATATAATTGCGATGGAGAAGGTACAGAGAAGGGCGACCAAAATGATAAAGGGGATGGAACACTCCCCTATGAGGAAAGGCTGAAGAGGTTAGGACTGTTCAGCTTGGAGAAGAGATGGCTGAGGGGGGATATGATAGAGGTGTTTTAATTCATGAGAGGTCTAGAACGGGTAAATGTGAATCGGTTATTTACTCTTTCGGATAATAGAAGGACTATGGGGCATGGCATGAAGTTAGCATGTGACACATTTAAAACTAATTAGAGAAAGCTCTTTTTCACTCAACATACAATTAAACTCTGCAATTTGTTGCCAGGGGATGTGGTTAGTGGATTTAGTGTAGCTGGATTTAAAAAAGGTTTGGATAAGTTCTTGGAGGAGAAGTCCATTACTGCTATTAATTAAGTTGACTTAGAAAATAGGCACTGCTATTACAAACAAAAGTAACATGGGATAGGCTTATTTTTGGGAAATTGCCAGGTTCTTACGGCCTGGATTGGCCACTGTTGGAGACAGGATGCTGGGCTTGATGGACCCTTGGTCTTAACTGCAGTAGGGATATATCTTGCAGAGGATGTGGAATTTCAGAAGTATCTTATAAAGAAATGGGGGAAGTTCATACTCCCCCCATTTCTTTAACTGATGCATTTTAACCGCAAAGTCTCAAGTTTAATAGGGCCATCTCTAGTATGACCATGGTGAGCCAGATGTTCTTGCCTCATAAATTGCATGTTTCACAGCAGCACAGAGTAGTCCTTGATTCCATCTGGGGCCATCTCCAGCATGATCCTCGGAGACCTTACTAAATCAACTTGATGCAGATTCAAAGAGGAAAATAAGGTGCATGAGATGTCCTCTTACATACAAGTCTCAACATTTCTCAGATCAAAAACAAACTAGCAAATTAGGCATCTAAAATATTTCCAAGCTGCCTAAATGCATTTCTCTCTGGAAACTTGCATGGAGCTGTTATAAAGAATCAAGAATCTACTTAGTTTTCTCCACTTGATCGAAAACTTGAATACTGCCGACATGCCATATCCGGATTCGCAGCAAGTGTTGCAGTGCAAACCTGATTTGCTTCTGTGCCAGTGAGGTTCATACTGGATTAAACTCTCTTGGCCTTGCAGACACCTGAAGAGAATAATCCTGGAATAAGCATATGGTAACATATTGATATTTTCATTCTTTCAGCTTTCTGAATTTTTGCATTACCAATTACTTATGTGCAAAATTTAGAATTTTCACTTAAGTTATGCACGGCCATTTTTTTCCCTCGTGCTTGCTGCCTAAATGATGTGCTCGCTGTTACGGTTCTGGCCGCGAGCGCCGCGACCAGACCCTTACCTCCGTGCTCCTGGATCTGTTCCCGCTTCTGGAGGCCTGGTTTGCGGCCTGTTCGGCAGCGTCCCCGTGAGGGCCGCACCGCCGGGAAGCCTCCCATGGACGCCCTGCTTCTAGGCGCGCGCGCGCCACTTGGGCGCTTTTCTAGGCCGTTTCCCACCAGTGGCGACTTCGCCCACTTCCTGACGTCAGACGCCATGGCCTTGATAAGCCAGCCTCGGACACTCAGTCTTTGCCTTGCAACGGGTTTACCTCCTGGTTCCCTGTTGCTTCGTGCCCCGGAGTGAGTTGCCTTGGTACTCGCTCCATTTCTGCTTACCTGCTACAGTACCTGCTTGGTTCCTGCTTGCCTGCTACAGTACCTGCTTGGTTCCTGCCTGCTTGCTACAGTTCCTGCCTGGTTCCAGTACCCGAGCCCTGCTACAGTTCCTGCCTGGTTCCAGTAACCGAGTCTTGCTACAGTTCCTGTCTACTGTTGTAGTCTGGTTCTAGTTCTCAGTCCTTATCATCAACCTGCCTAAGTCCCAGTGGCCGGGCCCCTACGGGCTCCTCCCGGGGGGGGGGGGGACGGCTTCGGCTTCCAAGGGTGAAGCCGCCTAAGTCCCAGTGGCTGGGCTCCTACGGGCTCCTCCCGGGGGAGCACCAGCTTCCAGGGTGAAGAGCACCTCTACATCCTGCCTGAACATCTGCCTCCCAGCCTGCCACATACTAGAGACATTGAACACCTATCCCAGTCTCCTGCAGGTTGGCCCAAGGGTCCACTAAACTGAGACTCCATAACACTCGCTCTAGCTTCATGCATCTTTGCAATTCTGGAATATTTAGAATATCTGGTAGCCACATTTCAAGTAGATTTTGTTCAGCAATGCTCTCTGGCAATATGATATTTTTTACGTTATTTTAGCCGGAACAGTTCTCTAGGTCATCAAGTTTTTATTCCTGTCATTTTATCCTTTTTTCCATTGCAGCAATTCTCCTCTCTTGAGCCACTGTCTCATCCCCAATAACAGGAACCTGTCCCTCTACATTCTCGATTCACAGGTTCAGTTCCGCAAGAGCCGCTTTAACATCATCTATTTGTTTGGAAATCAAAGAGAACTTATCGCTTAAAGCTTTTACTAGCGCTGTAGTCAGTTCTGATATCATTTCATTAGTGGAGGTAGGCCCTAGTGTTTTCAAACCTGTGGCAGCCATTTTCCCATCACTCGCACTCGCTTTATCTTTGTCTTTTTTTGCCCCTTTAATGGGCATATTTCCTGGTGATCTTTGCATAAAATGATCTATCGACATAGAGGTGTCTTACCCAATGAAGTTTGGCTCTTTAATGCAGAATATAATGATAGATGAGCCACGATGAGGGGGGATGGCACCCAGAGCACTGAGAAAGACATCTACCCAGGATCACCACCTTGTTTTATTTATTTTATATGTACCCACAATCTGCTTATTATCAGATGATATGGGCTGTTTGGAGTTATTATTATCTGCATGCTTTGTATTTAAATACATCTGAGGCTTTTCAGCGTTTGCAACTACCTCTCTGTTGGGACATTCTAACTTACTTAAAGGGAGGTTTTTCAAGCCATAATAGGGCTATAACATGCATTAAACAGCATATATCACACAATAAATGTTGTATATCGTGCAATATCTGGGCCAGAAACCTGCCCCTGCTACAAAGAGCTGCTTTGCATGGCATATCCATGCATGAATTTTTCAAATCCATACAAAGCAGTTCATACATAGCTAATTCTATGTAAATAAAATAAGGTGGTGACTTAGTAATTTGTCAGCCATGTTATTTGATCTATTTGAAAAATGATAATATACCACTGGAGCACCCTAATGTGGGTCCTGATGCTTCCACAGTAGATTTAAAGGACCATGCAGCCCCCAGAAGATGTTAAAAAAAAAGTCACTGGGATCTTCTTAGACCTCCTGCCCACCCCAGGGCTACTATTCGAGGCAGCCCTGCAAAAATCATATAAATACTGTAGAACAGCCACTCAATACTGCAGGTGCTTTGCCCTATCACATCCCAGGGGCATAGAACCTGCTGGTGCCATTTCTTTACCTCAGAGAAAAATACTGTGGCTTAATGAATAAGTCCATATGTTTGGTTTGAAGATAGTTCATTCAATCTGTCATTACTATTATTTCTAAAGCACAAAAATGTGTTAGAAGTGTCAAAATTATTTTCACAGGAAGTTGTGGGAGCTGTATAACTGTGGAAGCAACCTGATTTAGATTTTCTCTTGCCAATATATTTGGGTCCAAGGGATACTGGCGGTGAATAAAAACAAGAATATATTTGGGTGACTAGGTCTTTCTGGGATGGCTTCGGTAGAATGGAATGCATTAATAGAGCTTTAATAATGTCTTCTTTCTGCTTAACTCAAGTGCTATTTTTTGAGCTAGCAAGTATCTGGACTTTTTAAATTTTTGCTGAATATTAATTTTTGCAGAGGTCACAATACATTTGAGTGAATAGAGGCCTAAATGCTAATTTTGTGAAACCCTCCAGTTACATTATAGAATAGAATCCATCTTTATTTTTTCTTTTCACCATGAAATATAGATTTTTCATTGCATGTTTTAAATTTGCATGTGGGCTTTCAAATATAAACAGAAGATTTATTCCTGTCATTAATAATACACAAAGAAAATATTCTATACTGATGATGTATCAATCCATCTGCAGTTTCCAAATGTTAAGAGGAGGATTATTTTAAATTCATTACTCAGAATGGAAAAAATGAAAAAGAAATATGATTGAAAAAAAAATGAAATTGTTTCCACTTCAAATAATATTTATTTGCAACAGATATAATGGAGCTATGGAGTTCAGGAGTTGAAAAAGAAAACAACACTAAAAGCAGTTACCTTGAAAAAAAAAATAGCTATGCTGGTGCACTTACATACCCAGCAGGGAGTAAAGAGAGGAGGAACTGATAGTTATGAGCTTCTGCCTAATGGGTCAGGAATAATATACAGAAGGACAAGATGTCCAAACAAAATTAAATTGCCTCCTGAGAATAAAGCTATTATATTTAAATAATTTTCTCACTAATTACAGTGCTTACAAAATGTTTTGGAAGCAAAGTTGAATCTCTTATCCAGGGTTTTAGATGTTTCACTTTAAATTGATAACACCTATAAGTATTTGCACTACTATCATTTAAAACACACCAAATGTGTTTCAAAGCTTGGAATATATTTTCTAAGAGTTGAATTATTTATTTTCAACTTTTCAACCATTTGGAACCATTTTGTTTATCCGCTGATGAAATGCGGCATGACTTATCATTGGGATGACATGTCAGGATACTGGAACAATAAATTGTTAGCATAACAAATGATTTAAACTGCTTCTATCCTTCTAAAACTATATTTGTGAACATGAGAAGCTTTAGTGTCAAGTGACGACCAGTTCCATGTCCTGCAATGGGCAGTTTCAGGCACGAAAAATCCAAAGAATACAGAGGAGCCATGGACAATAATAAATAAAAGGAAAGAGAAGGCAACCAATCTCTGAGCAAGGCTGGATGGGAAAGGGAAGAAGAAAAGAGTAAGAGTACAGATCCCTACAAACTAGCATTCTGAAAATGCACAGGGGAAGGAGGGCAGACAAAATATCAAAAAAGAGAGGCAAGAAAGATAGTAAGACGAGGTTAAGATGTGTAAATTGCTGTCAGTAGGAGGACAATTTTCATTTTTCTTGCATAGATGCAAAATCTACAGGTTTGACAGAGGCAACGTTCCCCTTATTACCCATGATCTTTGCACCAATTTTTTAAGTAAACATATGTACGTTCTTTAACTTTGAAAATTGTTCAAATAGAGCAGATACTGTTTCCAACCAAAACTATAGGTCCAGTTTTGAAAATCCAAAACTAAGAAAGGTAATTTTCAAGGGAAATACAAATGTAATATACTATCACAGCAATTTTCAAAAGCCCATTTACACAAGTTAAGTACACTTAGGGGTAGATTTTCAAACATGCACTCAGTTCCTGGCGCACACATGGATGTGCCGATTTTATAACATGCACACATCACCATGCGCATGTTATAAAATACAATACCCGTGCGCACATGTGCACTCGATTTTATATCGGCGCGGGCATTTGCGGGCGGGTAGTGACTCATGTACGCAAGGGGGTGGGGGATTTTCCAAAAAAACATGTGTCTACACAATTGGGCCATTCCCAGTTCCTTACCCCATACCTACCCTTCCTCCCTTTTTCCCTCTCCTCTCCTCTCCTCCCCAACCCTAGCCCCCCTAACTAACCTATTATTTTTTGTTTTTGAACTTACTCACTCTCTTTTCTGTAGCAAGCTCTGCGCACTGGCAGCTGGCCGGTGCGTGCTTCCCCAGGACAGGGTCTAATGGCCGCTGCCCTGGCTGGCCCCAGCCCCACCCCTAGCCCTGCCCCTCCCCTTTTACAGACCCCAGCACTTCTGCACATACCAAGAGACATGCATGTGACTGGGCAGTTTCGAAAATGCACTCGGTATGCGCCCAGACCAGCCACACACATATCTCCTGGTATTTGCGCATGCTGGGCTTTAAAAATTTACCCATTAATGCGGATAAAACCTATTGAAAACTCAATGGCATATATCATAGCACGTTTGTTATATTTATATTTACATTTTCATTTTCCTTTGAAAATGACCCTGTATGTGTGTAGTTTTCACCCCTCACCCAATCGACCTCAGGGACACCTTCACTACAATATGAGTAAAGGGTATCTGTGTGTGTGGCTTAATCTGCATGCAGTGTGGGCAATTTTCAGACAGGAAATTTATGCAGAAATCCCTTTGAAAATTGCTGTCTAAAAGGATACAGCACTTTTTTCATATTTTATATACAAAAAACAACGGACAAAAGGGAAATAGTAACGATAAATGGGTTTAGTAAGACAAGCAGGAAATACAAAGTATTGTGGTCATGTTGAGGATAATAATTAAACAGAAATGTAGGCCAGCAGGGAATGAGACTGGAACATCAGCGTTCATATTTGCAACTGCTTTGAAGCAGACACAAGTAGAGCCATGGAAAGCACGCACAGGAATTGGAAAATGCAATCTCCCTCCCTTGATCTGCACTCTCCCCTTTTTGTGCTTTGGGTAAAATAACCTGTGTTGTGAACAGCGCGGGTATTTACCCACCTAAAAGAGAAGGGAAGGATTCAGTCGCCTCATCTCTGCTGGCAAAATGCTCTTTTATCTGCAGCAAAAACATTCATTATTGCACTTCCCAGGCAAAAGAAGGGGAAGGAAGTCTGTCAAAGGCTAGAAAAAGAGACAAGAATTGTGAAATGTCAAGTGACAACAAGCTCATTTACAGAGAGGGAATTTCTTAGGATAGTAACATAATTGAGAGTAGTTATGATGACCTGATAGGATATTCTCCACAGTAATGGAGAAGCTCAAGAATCATAATTCTGATTTTCTGATTGATTCTGGAATCTGGGAAAGTTGTAGAGGAATGGAACAAAGTGGATATAGCCCTGCTCCAGAAACACTGGAAAAAAGCAGAAGCAGGAAACTGCATGTAAGAGACCACTGAGTTCCCTCACCAGTCAAATTGTCCCTAATTTAAAACCTGAGTTAGGTTCCAGTAGTTTGCAGACCATCCCTGCAGGCATTTCCACAGAGGCTTGTTTGGATTGGTCAGCAGTGCACTATAAAAACCTGTGTGCCTGAGGAGTAATGTGGGTCTTTTAGGTTAGAGTTTGGAGGGGAAGAGTGCTGAAGTGTTTCCCCAATTCTAGGCCCCACTGCCTGGTATCCTCCAGGGAGATAGTCTTATTCCTGGCTAAGCACCCCACAATCTAGAGCTTTCCAAACTGTGTGTCACGACACGTTAGTGTGTCGCCTGCAGTGTGCAGGTGTGTCGCATGCCGCACCGTCAACTCCAAAGTGAGTTTGGGCTTTTTTTTCTAGCGATTCACTTTTTTTTTTTTTTCAGTTCGTGGGTTGCTTACTATTGGGTGATTTTTGCTGTCAATCGTGGTTTTTTTGGGCTTGGTGGGTGGGTCTTGAGCCCAGCTGTCCCTGTCATTGGCTGCTGCTGCCGATGAGGCCTGGCCACGAGGAGTACTGACTGCTTGTAAGTGTCTGGTGATCATGGAAGGTGTTATGCAGCACAGCAGGCTTGAACGCTGAAGGGAGTGAAGCACTTAACTGGCAACAATCAAAAAGAAGAGATACATGAGTGTGGGGGCCAGACATGTGCTGGGGGGAGAGAGATGAGTGTGTGGGGGACAGACATGTGCTTAGGCTTGTTTTTTTGGAAAATAGTGCTTGGACTATTATATATTTTTAATATAAATGAAAGGTTTTCATGAGATAAGTTATGTCGTGAAACATTTTATTGATGTATATATTTAAGGAAACATACAGAAATTGTCAAAATATGTTTCGTTCGTTTAACCTTTAACCTCTGATTTGCTAGTAGACTGAATTACAGTGTCGTGAAGTTATGTTTGTCTAAAAAGTGTGTCACCAACATGAAAAGTTTGGAAAGCTCTCTAGCAGGAGGTGTGGAGAAGAGTTTGAGAGAGTTTCTGTTTCCTGAGCAGAGTTTGTTTTTTGGAATCTTGCACCTGTCTGAGGAAGTCTGTTACCCCTGCCTTCGGAGGACAGAAAGGTGCTGAGACTCCTTTCAGCCAGTTAAAGAAGGGACAGCAGTGACCTAACAGAGTACTGACAGGAAGCAGAGAGAAGAATTCTTTCAGAGTTTTGCCCGTTTGTTGTGGGGGTAATTTTTGCCAACCCGATCTTGCCCACTAAGGAGAGAGTGTGGATTTTGAATACCTTTTTTGACTTTCTTCAGAAGTCCAACTATTGCTATCAGAGCAATACATAGAAAATCCTAGCCCTGCTAGGAGTTCACGCTCGCTCACTCTGGAATGTGGGGTTTTCCTGGTGCCTCTCATCCAAAGAGGCACTTTTGGTTTGTTTACTTTTGTGCGAAGATCATCTGTAGAATTTTTGTTGTGAATTGGACTTTAAATATTTTTTGTCACAGTAAATTTTGTTCAAACCCAACCAGAGTGTCCAGCATTCTACGATGGTAAATTGTCCCTCAAGCAAGGACATCTCAAGCGAGAGTACTGTGATCCAAGGGAGATCAAAAGACGTGAGAGGCTAAATGTGGGTCCTCAGCCCCGTGAGCCTAGGTTCCAGAAGATTTATCTTCCTACCCAATGGAATGAACCCCAGCACCCTTGCACTCCTACCGTGAACTGGGTTGGGACAGAAGTAGCCCCGGGAGCAACAGTGTGCCACTGCATTCCAGAAGGTCCCAGAAGAGGGTGTTTTTAAATACTTTTTAGTTTTAATTAATGGGTATTATTTGATGGATGCAGTTTTAAAATATTTTATGGGTGTTTTGAAAATTATACAACATTTTTTTATATAAGATTTTAATTATTTGATGTTCTGTCCATTAGCTGTATTGACGTATTTTTTCTTTTTGTTAGTATGGTTTTACTATTATTATAGATGTTTTATAAATCTTGATTTTATTTGTTTTATGGGGACTGGTAATTTTTCTGTTTTCCATTGTTTCACTGGATACAGAGTAAGGCTTGTTGTGGTTTCCAGTTCAGTATTTGTCTACTTGTTTCTCTTTATACTTTATGGTCTCTATTCTATATTTGTTGAGAGTTTGTCTATATTCCATGAGTGTGACTGAGGTGACATATTCTGCTAGCATGTAGCTTCTCTGTACAGCTCTATAGCAGTTTGGCTTGTTTTGTTTTCCTAATAGGAGGTGCATTGGTGTTTTAGGGCCTGGTATAATATTTTCAACATTGCATTTTGATAGAGTGGTTACGGTTTGAGTGATGGCAGTTAGTGCTGGTATAGGAGGTTTTTTATATTGTAATTGTTTACCGATAGCTTTCGGATGTCCAAGCCCATGCGTTACAATAGCCTCAATACCATAAGGGTTCTAAATGTCTTTTGTGCAGGGTTTTCTGGTTGGCACCACAACAGTTCATGTAAATATAGTATACATGTTATTATAATTGATATTTTAAACTCAGAAGACTGTACTTTGAATGTCCTATTTCATGTAAAACCTGTTAAGCGTGGGGGGCTGTGGGGAGGCCTTGGGGAGGCTGTGGGGAGGCCATGGGGAGGCCTTTGGCCTCCCCATGGCCTGCCCCTGGACCGTCCCACCCCACCCCCTTCCCCAGGCCACCCCCTTTTGCAAGCCCCGGGACTTACACGCGTCCCGGGGCTTTACGCGCATCGCCGGGCCTTTTGAAAATAGGCCTGGCGTGCGTATGACCGGATTTACACGCGTAACCCTTTGAAAATCCAGCCCAGAGAGTTTACACTCTCTGGGCTGGATGAAATGCAATGGAGGATGAAATGACTTGTCCAAAATCATAAGAAGCAACTGTGTGATTTGAACCCTAGCTTCCCTGGTCTCACCATACTCTCTAATCTCTAGGCTCCTTCTCCACTCCGTCCAGATGTTTGGTATTGGAATGCTAAGTAGTCTGGATTTTACTGCTGCAAAACATTAGCAGAACTAATCTAATTTATTGTAACATCTTTGAGATGCAGGGTATAATACTGATACAGTTTTATCTTGATAAGATTGATTTTACCACCTACGTGTTCTTTATTTAGAAAAAAAATTGTAGGTGGTTAATTTATGTAGGGGAATGTTAATGCTGACAACAAAGTTACTTCACAAAAATTACATTCAAGCAGTCTTCTATGGCACAAGAGAATTTCAGGTTGAAATCAATACCTTTGTAAGAATTTGGCTTTGATGTTTTTCTTCCAAAATATTTGCCTTCCAATTTAACTATTCATCACTTTTTTTAAAACATGCCTGAAGTATTTTTTTCATTACTGAAGCACACCTCATTTAAACAAGTGGTACTTTTATGAACTATCCTTAAATATTAAGGAGATAATTTTCAAAGGAGTTACACGTTCAAATGTAACATATTATCGTAGCAATTTTAAAAAGCCCATTTGTGTGCTTAATAAAGTGCACTTACGAGCATAAAACCTATTGACAATTCAATGGCATCTGTTAAAGCAATTTTCAAAAGCCCATTTACACATTACATTAGCACACGTAAATCCTTTTGAATATTACCCCCAAAGGGGTAATTGGGGGGCAATTTTCAGTAGCCTGTAGAATTGCAAGAAAAATGCACCTTTTAATATTTGTGGAGCTTGTACCTAATTTTCTAAAGGGAAATTATCCAGATAACCCCCAGAAACCTGGTCCAGAATAAATCCTTAATTTCCATAGGCAACGCACACCAAGTAGCATTATTTGAATTTTCAAGAAAGCTCATCATCAGGTAAAAAATTTTGGTAGCTGAAAATTTTATGGGTTATCATAAAGTTTGGGATAACTGCCTGGAGCGTCAGTTACTATGCTTAAGAGAAACATGGGAGTGGCCTGCACGGAATGGCAATTTGTACTTAGGGAAGCTTGCTGGGCAGAATGGGGCGGGGGCAGGTCGGGGGTAAGGTCAGAGGCTCCTGGCACAGCGGCCATTTGCTGCTGTGTCGTGGATCGTGCACCGGCAGTCGGCCGGCGTGCGCAACTTACTTCAGCCCCAGGGCTGAAGTAAGTTTTGTGACAAAAGACAGAAAAAGGAAAAGGTAGGGGGGAAAGGGTGGGGGAGGTAGGGGAAGGGAAGGTGGGATGGGGGAGGAGTTCCCTCTGAGGCCGCTCTGATTTCGGAGCGGCCTGGGCGGGAACGGGGGAAGGCAGCGCAGCTCAGCGCGGGCTCAACGCGCACAAGGTGCACAATGTTATAAAATCGGGCGTACATGTGTGCGCGCCGCGCAGCTTGAGCACATGTACGCCGCACATGCGCCTTTTAAAATCTACCCCATTATGTATAAATGCAAATAAAAGAAAGGAAGGAAGAGTGGGTTGATTATACACAGACATGCGCAGGTATGCACACATACATGGAAACATAGCCACACACTCACACACACTCAGGATTACAATCATACACACAAGAAGAGTATTAAATCTCATAGCCGGCTAGATGGAAGAAACCTGCTGGGCCCGTCCTGACTACAGAGTTCCTATGCTTGCTTGATGATGGGTCTGGTCTACTTTGTGCCACTGTTGTCCTCTAAACTACTTCTAATGACCTCCTCAATGCTCTGCCCATACTCTAACCTCCTTGAGGCTGTCTCCTGTCACAGGCCAGCTGCTGTCTCTTCTCATCATTTCTCATCTCCTGCTCCAGATGCTGGTGTCTTATCTCATCTCGTCTGCTGTTGCCTCCATGCTGATGTCACGTCTCCTCTCATCTCGGCCTGCTGCCACCTCCATGCTGCTGTGTCTTGTCCTGCTCCTCAGCCTCTATGCTGCTCCCTTTGGTCCTGGTCCTGCTGCCTTCTTGCTGAGCTCTGCTGTCCTGGCCTTTAGGCTGCCCCCCCCAAAGTGCACCCTTTCTACATGGACTGTCTGGGCCCTTTATCTTGCCATCACATAGTTATGCTGCTACTAGCTGTGACATGACAGCTGTACTGTAGCTATTGGGGTGCCACGTCCACTTTCTATGGTCTTTGCTATAATCATGATTCTGTAAAAAACACAAGATGTTAAGCCTGTATATGTCATGATGCAATTTCTATGAATGTATATACAAATATACAATCAAAGTGCAGTTCATTTCTGTGACAATGTAATGTGCTATTTGATATCTTGTCCTTGCAGAATTTGATTACCAAAGACATTGGGGTAGATTTTCAAAAACGGCGCATTCGTGTACTTTTGTTGGCGCTCCGCTAAAATCCTGGATTGGCGCGTGCAAGGCTGCCTATTCCGTGTAGCTGGCGCGCGCCGAGCCGCGCAGCCTGCCGCCGTTCCCTCCAAGGCCGCTCCGAAATCGGAGCGGCCTCGGTGGGAATTCGCTAACGCCCTCCCCTCACCTTCCCCTCCCTTCCTCTACCTAACCCACCCCCCCGGCCCTGTCTAAACCCCCCCCTACCTTTGTTGGGGGATTTATGCCTCCTAGAGGGAGAAGTAAATCCCCCCGCGCCAGCAGACCGCTGGCGCGCCTAGACGCGACCCGGGGGCGATTCCGGAGGGCACGGCCACGCCCCTGGACCGCCCCGGGCCGAAACTACGCCCTCGGGCCCGCCCCTGAAACGCTGCATCCCGCCCCAAAAACGGCGCGCCGCTCGTCCCCGCCCCCGACACACCCCGACACGCCCCCCTCGGAAAACCCCGGGACTTACGCGAGTCCCGGGGCTCTGCGCGCGCCGGTAGGCCTATTGAACATAGGCGCACCGGCGTGCAGGGCCCTGCTCGCGTAAATCCGTGCGGATTTACGCGAGCAGGGCTCTTAAAATCCGCCCCATTGGCTTGCTTTGAATCTGTTGAAAAATGTGTTCTGAAATAAACTGCTTACAAGTTTGAAAAAAGCCCTTTCTGGTTGTGTGTTTTCATTTTGTGATTTTTTTTCATAATTGTTGAGTAGGTCAAAGGTGTGGGCTCCACATGACCTTGCATGCTAGAGTGGCCTTACTCATTCCAACTCACCGCTTATCTGGCAGGCAAGACTATTGGGCCTAAGCCATACAACCGACAGCTCAGTGTATGCTCCCAAGGAAGAAAGCAAGAGCTAAACAAGAAGCTCCTTACTGTGGAGCTTCACTATTGCATCCTGTTGCCTTCTTCAGGCAACATAATCTTAGCTACTAAGTATGGGGTACATGGTCCTATGTGAGATGGGCACCAGCTAGCTAGTGTTTTGCTCCATACACTGTTTGATATGAAAGGTGTTGAAATGCTTGCCTGGAGGGTCAGTAGCTATGTCTTCACTGTGTGGGAACCCAATGGGTTGTCTAGCTGGTCATAATGCAGCTATAACAAACCACTGGGCTCTTCCATTGTAAATATATATTACCTCTGACAAAACAATGGGCCTTCTCTCTGCCTCAGCAAACAGGTATTAGAGAGATCCAAAGGCAGGCCAGTACATGCATGGTAGCCAGTCTCTGGAAGTCTGCCTGGTCCCAAGCCACAGCAGCAACCGCAGCCACCCTCCATACTGTCTGCTCTTGGCCTGTGCCAGTTCTCTACAGAACACTACTCCCTCACTCCTCCTCAGTAGTCACACAGCAGGTGACATTACTTCCAGTAGCTTGCTATTAAACAGCGGTGCATAATGCAAAGACTGCTTCCTGCATAAGTTAAATGCCAAAATGGTGAAGCCAAACCTGTACTCTAGATTCTACAACAGATAATTGCCAGACACATCTATATATGCACAGCAAACAAATGGAGCTACATATGTGTGTGAATCCAGGTAGGCCTACCCTGCCAGCATATACAGATAGCAGAGTAAGTGTGAAATGATGTGTCTTGGTGTGCACTGTGCATGATATGATCTACAAAGAGGAGGCCACTTTCATGAAAAAGGGGAACCTAAAATTGAAGTGCTGGCAGACCTCAGGCCCCTAGACCCCCCCCCCCCCCTACAATCCCCCTTGCCCAGCGGCAACATATTGACACAGCACCCCTCCCCCAACCCATTTCTCTGTTTAAGCCCAACATTGATACCAAGAGGGGGCCATTCTCACTTCTCGTTCCTGCCATCCCTGCATCCACAACATTCATTGGACTGCTTCTCTACACCCACACCCCCCACCTCCAGAAACTGCTATGCCTCCATGGCAGAGATAAGAACCTCGAAGAACCATGCACACCCACAATTTAATGGACTATAGGATCACTCCAGGTACTAGATGTAAGAGCCTCTGGGGCGGGCGGGGTATACTGTACACTCCCAAAATGTGAGACTGCATATTGGCAGTCTGTCATCGCCAATTGCTATACCCAACCCACCTTCACTCAATGTCAAGTTTTAACAGTGAGAGGCCGAGCAAGAATGTCATTATACTATGCGTGAGCCCATTCAGACCCCAGTCCATACTATCTTATCTCTCAGGCAGCCCTTGTCAAGAGTGGAAGCACTGCGTTACTGCTCTCCAAGGTAGGTATGTGCCAAATTAATGCACACACACACACACACACACACACACTGCTGCTCAGGGGTATGGATTGGTGAGGGAAATACCAGTCCAACATCATACCCCAGACACAGATATTGATGGAGGCTAACACTACATGTCACTTACCCAGATGCACACTGACACACATATCTGTTGGGTAGTGACTAACAGCTGTACTTCGTGCACCTACACATGGCCAATGCATATGTTACGGGTCTGTTTGTTCACAAACAGCTTTGACGTCTGTGGCAGCTTGGTCCAAATGCTGCAAGCTAGGGCATGCTCTGTACATTGTGTTGGCAGAACTACACAAACACTATGTAGAGACATGGCTGTTTTACACTCACAATGATTCAGAAAACCATAGGGTAGCCACATGTATTTGATGTTCTCTTTACTTGAAGTACACTTTTTTTAGTATAGTCAATTGCAGCATTGTCAAGATGAAGGCTAATTAGGCCTAAGTGGTTTCTTTACACATGGACCCAGATAGAGGAAGCCTGATTGAAATAAAGATTCTCAAGAGGAGAGCTGATGCAAACACTCTGAGCAGCTCTCTTACATGGAAGGGGAAGGGATAATTGAATGCTAACAGGCAAAGTGGCATTGTACGAGGCTTTGACAAAGCTGGCTGCCACTCAGTGTGGTGTCCTTGGCTTCTGTGGACAGACATGGGGGATCCTGGGGTAGGTCCTGAAGTATCTCTATTGGTAGACCATGGCGTAGGGCAAGATTATGAATACACAGCAGAGCAGTACTATATCTGCTACTCTGGGTAGCGCATACATTAAAGCTCCCCCTATTTTGTCCAAACAATGAAATACTTTTCAGAACTCTGAAGGTGTATTCTATGACACAGCGAGTTGAACATAAGTCCTCGTTACACTTCATCTCCACCAACATATTTGGAATTGCAATGGGAGTAAGAAGCCAGGTCCAGCAACCATATCCTGAATCTCCTGCGCAAAACCACAAAATGGCTGATTCATTCACCCCACGGTGACTTTGAGATATCAAAGGCAAGACACAGCATAAGACAGTCTAAGGTTACCTCAGTGTTAGCATGGCCCTTCAAATACTATTTCCCTACATGAAGGCACATTTGGTGGTGACACTCTATGAACAGTTTAGGACTTACTTATTCTGTATCAGCTCTTCCAGAATTGCTAACTGCATGTGGCATTCCTGACAACTGTGTGCTTATCACTCAAAAAGAAGCAAAGGGTACTAGTTTCTAGCCCTCATCAAACCCTGGAGCTGTACATCACAGCTGCCACACATGTCCTAATCTCTTGGTATGATAGTGCAAGTCCCTGGCTGCTCAGCCTCCAGTTCAGGGACTTCCCTAGTAGAGGTGGGAACATCCTTTGCCTGTTCTGGTAGTTGTTGTTGTCCTTCTCCTTCTTCTTCTTGTTGGCTGTGGCGATCCTCCTCAAGCATCCAGTATCCCCTCACAATTATACCTGCCACAAACATAATGGGGGAGATTTTTAAAAGTACGTGCGCGCATACTTTTGTTCACGCAACCGGCGTAAACAATAGTACGCCGGATTTTAAAAGATACGCGCATATCTTTTAAAATCCTGGGTTGGCGCACACAAGGCTGTGCAAAATCGGCAGCCTGCGCGCGCTAAGCCACACAGCCTACTTCCGTTCCCTCTGAGGCCACTCCGAAATCGGAGCGGCCTAGGAGGGAACTTTATTTCTGGCGCCCCCCACTTTCCCTTTCCTTCCCCTAACTAACCCGCCCCCGGTCCTAACTAATTCCCCCCCTACCTTTATTTCAAAAGTTACGCCTGCCTGCGGAGACACAGGCAATGAATGAGTATATCAGAGAAAACCTGGAGAGGGGCTTCATTCGGAAGTCAAAATCCCCAGCAGAGGCTGGATTCTTCTTCATCGGGAAGAAGGATGGAACACTCCGCCCCTGCATTGACTACCAGGGCTTGAATGCTATAACGATCAAGGACCGTTATCCCTTGCCTCTCATCTCTGAACTCATTGACAGGCTACAGGGTGCGAGGATCTTTTCCAAGATGGACCTCCGAGGGGCTTACAATCTCATTCGAATTAAGGAAGGAGATGAGTGGAAGACAGCCTTGAATACCCGTGGCGGCCACTATGAGTGCTTAGTGATGCCGTTCGGGCTTTGTAATGCCCCCGCAGTATTCCAGAATACTATGAATGAGATACTCCGTGACCTCCTGTACCAATGCGTGGTGGTATATTTGGACGACATCTTGATTTTCTCCGATACCTTGGCCGCTCACCGGCGGCACATCGTCCAAGTCTTACAACGCCTCAGGGAACATAAGCTGTATGCGAAGCTCGAAAAGTGCCTGTTTGAGCAGGAGTCTCTTCCCTTCCTGGGATATATAGTCTCCAGTCAGGGATTCAGCATGGATCCGCAAAAGCTAACTGCCATTCGGGAATGGCCACAGCCGTCCGGGCTCAAGGCACTCCAAAGGTTTCTGGGCTTCGCAAACTATTACCGCTCTTTTATCACTCACTATGCGTCCATTGTTGCCCCGATGACAGCCCTGACCCGGAAAGGCACGGATCCCAAAAAGTGGCCTCTGGCAGCAGAGGCCACCTTTCATCGTCTCAAGGAGGCATTCATGCAGCAACCATGCCTTCGGCATCCAGATCCACAACGTCCCTTTTTTTCCAGTTTCTTTCACCAAAAAAAAAAAAGAACCGTTAGAAAACAAAGTTTTCCAAGAAGCACCCGACCTGATAGCTAAAAATGACGCACATCTCTAATATATGCCAATCACTAAAAGTTATTATTATTATTATTATTTTTACCTTTGTTGTCTGATCTTAGTTTCCTAATCGGTTGGTCACAGGCGGTTTCTTTTTCACCTTCCCTTTCTTGTTTTTTTGCCAGTTCCTTTTACAGGGTAATTTTTTTCTGTTTCTTAAGAACATAAGAAATTGCCATGCTGGGTCAGACCAAGGGACAATCAAGCCCAGCATCCTGTTTCCAACAGAAGCCAAATCAGGCCACAAGAACCTGGCAATTACCCAAACACTAAGAAGATCCCATGCTACTGATGCAATTAATAGCAGTGGCTATTCCCTAAGTAAACTTGATTAATAGCAGTTAATTGACTTCTCCTCCAAAAACTTATCCAAACCTTTTTTGAACCCAGCTACACTAACTGCACTAACTTTTTCTCTCTCCATCTGTCTTCTTCCCTTCTTCCCTCAAACACACACTCAAGTTCTCATTCTCAGATGCTTTCTCTCTCAAATATACACACACACACACACAGGCTCTCACACTCACATGTTATCTCATGCACACATAGTTCTCACTCTCGCCTCTCTCTCATACATACATACACACTATTTCTCTTTCACATACTGTCTCACTCTCTCTCACATACATACAGGCTCTCTTACTCTCACATGCTGTCTCACTCAAACACACAGGCTCTCACTGTCACATGCTGGCTCTCTCACACACACAGAGAGAGGCTCTCACATGCTGTCTCTATGAACATTCAGGCTCTCACTCTCACACACACATGATCTCTCAACTCACTCTCATACACACACACACTCTACAAGGCCTCAGCCTCTCTCTGTCCTCTAAGCCTCCTCTTTGCAGGTTGCCATGGGATGGGCTCTGCGGCAGCCCTTCCCTGCCTGCATGGCTCTGGCAATGTTTTTCTTACAGGGCCACGCAGGCAGGAAGGAGGAGGAGAAGAACCTGGAGGTTTGGGCATGATCTTTTTCTTTGGGCCATGGTGGGATGAGCTCCAACATGGCCCTGCTTATCTTCCTGCTGTACATGGCCGGCACACAGCATAGACGTAGTTCCCTTCTCAACTGCCGGTGGGCTTAGGTCCATCGACAGCGGCTTGGGCCTCCTTGTCGGCCATAAGTGCCCCCCTATGGCACTGTGCCCGGGGCATTGGCCCTCCATGCCCCCCCCCCCCCACTTGGTACACCACTGGATCTCTACTGGCTAGAGAATGGAAATGAAGAAATGGGGTGACATGTTAGTTTGTGAAGATTTAAATTAGTCAATCACTACAATCAGGGGTATTTTATTCTAAATCACTAACTTACTCTTAGTTCCTGATTTACTAAGGTTTTCCTCCATAGACACAAAATGGGAGAAAAGCCTTAATGAATTTAGCTCTTAGTTTGACAATGTTCCCTCTTACCTGAAGGGGGGTGGGCAGCATAATGTATATAAAAAAAAAAAAAGTGAGTAGGGTCAGAGATATTGATAGGGGGTGTGTGAGAATCCAACTAATGACTAGATGTTGAAAGCTAAATGGATATGTAAATTAGCTGGATGATCCAAGATGGCAGATCTAGCAAGATGTGTTTGAGATTGTCTCCATCATACTTCTGAATTTACCTTAACAGTGCCTCACTCTGGTAGGAAACAAAGGGCCAAAGAGTTTCCTTGATGACTCAGGTGTCGGGTCTGATGGACAATATGTGCGATGGGGAGCCTATATTCTGGGAGTTAGTTTGCTGGAGAATGGTTGGGAGGAAGATAGACCTGACACTCTCCCTGAACTATTAACAACTCTATCCCTGGAAGAACAGACAGCCCCGGCTAATCCAGCTGAGGCAAGATCGTTGGACCCACTCCATTGAACGGCATTACTCAGAGATGACAAGGGCACTTGGTCTTGTTTTGAAATTGAGGGACCACCGGGAAGTGCCTCAGAGCCATTTGAAACTCCCAGTGTAGCTGTGGACATTATTGGAAGTGCTGCTTCTCAGCAAATGGAAGGAGAAGTTTTTGATTTACCTTCTATACAGATGATGGAGCTGGAAAGGCCTGCTTTAATCACCTTAGGTGTTATCTGGGATGCAATATAAACTTTAAATATTAACAAAACCAACCAGATAAAATTGGTAGTGTTGCACCAGAGGTGGACCCTTGGGCCGAGGTGGTGTTGACGCAACCCGTAGGAAGGGTCCTACGGGTTCTCACTGTCGACAGGCAGAGTGGGCTGATGGACAGAGGCTGGCTGGAGCTTCACTAATACCAGCCCTCATTCCCTGCAGGTTGAGCCTTTGGGTACCGGGGCCGGCTGGGTTTAGGGGGGCCTCCATATGTCATCGTTGATGGAAGGATCAAGGTCAGCCCAGAGGCAGCAACAGAGGTATGGTAAAGTCTGTACTGGACGAGGCAGAGTCCCAGAGACCCGGGCACCAAAGGAATGAGAGTCAGACATGGGGCGCCCGAGTAAGTGCAGGCCGAAGCCCAAGTAGGCCAAGTCCAGGACGTAGACTGAAGAGGCGTTGTAGGGCAAACTGGAATCAGGGCTGGCGGCAATCTAAAAGCAGTGGCAAGCAAGGCTGAGGTCTGAGCGAGGAGATAGTCAAACGTAGTCAGGTAATGCAGAGGTCTGGGTCTGGAGAGCGGCAATGGCGTGGTCAGGCAAAGCAGAGGTCCAGGCTTGGAGAGAGTCAACGACGTGGTCAGGCAAAGCAGAGGTCGAGGTCCGAAGAAGCGATCCGACGGTAGGTTGGAAAAGAGGAACATAGGAATGAGAAAACCAGGAACAGGAGTCAGCTAGGATCAGGAACACAGGAACAAGGAGAATCTCTCAGGAGGCAACAAGTACTCGACCAGAGAGGAGACCTGTTGCAAAGGCAATCATAGAGAGCGGAGCCTGGTCTTATGTACCGGAGCTCCGCTGACATCATCATCCGGGGCCGCGGTCAAGTTCCCACCGCGAGCCCTACTTAAGACACAGTGATGTGCACGCATGCCTAGGGAGGGGTGTGGTGCCGAGTAGCAGCGTCTCTCCACGGGTCATGCGGAGAGGCCTGACATGGAGCACTAGGAGCTGTAGCTGAACCGGAGATACTAGGGTCTGTAGCTGAGCCGGAAGCACCAAGGGCGGCCCGAGGACAGAGCCGGCGGCCTACCGCCGCCAGAGACAAGGGACCAGGCACTGGATTCACTTGAGAGAGGTGAGGGGGCCAAGCTGTAGGTCTGTTGCGGCCGGCACGCATAACAGGTAGTTAGCTGAAAATGAAATTACTACAAATCAAAATCTTTGTGAGACTCTTAAAATGGACGTTGGAAACATCAGAAATTCAGCAAACTATGCTTAAGGAAAAGCAGTTGATTTCAAATAGATTGGAACAATTGTAAAATCGAGTGCAGGGAAGGAACCTCTGCCTTATTAATTTTCCAAAAGATTCATTAATTTCCCAAAAGACACATGAAAGAAATATTTGATTGATGTTCTTAACATTCCTAAGCAAGTATTACCTCTTGTTTCAAGAGTATACTATATAACACTGTTCAAAAAGGGTCCTGTAGACCAAAAGGGGATTCAGGTCCTTTCTACTATTGAGCCACCGCAGTTGGATATTACTACGCTGCTGGAAATTCCCAGAAGGAATTATTACACCTGCTATTCTCACTGTTTCTTTTCTCTTGGAATCCGACAGAGAATGGATCCTTAAGATGTTTTTTCATCATCGTTTGGACACTTTTTTGGATTTGAAAGTTTGGGTCTCTCCGGATCTGGCTAGACACACCCAAAGAAAGAGGAAGCAGTTTTTACTGCTAAGGCCCAAGATTTTGGAGCTGGGTGCTTTTTTCTTCTTAAGTTTCCCTGCAAATGTATTATTACATATTAAAATGTCTCATATTTATTTTTTTCACATTCATAACTCTCCTATTTCTTGAGTGATAAACTACCCTCTGTTCTAAGCTCCTCTCCTATTGCTCAAGATAGAGCGTAATGTTCTAGTAATGAGTAGAGATGTGAATCGGAACCAGAATCGGTTCGGATTCCAGTTCCGATTCACATGTGGGTTTTTTTCATTGGGCCCAATCACGGTTTTGTTTATCGGCTGCGCCCGAGCCGATAAACAAAAAAACCCACCCCGACCCTTTTAAACTAATACCTTAGCTTCCCCCACCCTCCCGACCCCCCCCAAAACGTTTTACAGGTACCTGGTGGTCCAGTGGGGGTCCCTGGAGCGATCTCCCGCTCCCGGGCCGTCGGCTGCCACTAATCAAAATGGCGCCGATGGCCCTTTGCCCTTACCATGTGACAGGGTATCCGTGCCATTGGCCGGACCCTGTCACATGGTAGGAGCACTGGATGGCCCACACCATCTTGTGCTCCTACCATGTGACAGGGGCTGACCAATGGCACCAGAAGCCCCTGTGGCATAGTAAGGGCAAAGGCTATCGGCGCCATTTTGATTACTGGCAGCCGATGGCCCGAGTGCAGGAGATCACTCCCGGACCCCTGCTGGACCACCAGGGGCTTTTGGCAAGTCTTGGAGGACCCTCCTGACCCCCACAAGACTTGCCAAAAGTCCAGTGGGGGTCCAGGAGTGACCTCCTGCACTCGGACCGTCAGCTGCCAGTATTCAAAATGGCACCGATAGCCTTTGCCCTTACTATGTCACAGGGGCTACCGGTGCCATTGGTCAGCCCCTGTCACATGGTAGGAGCACAAGATGGCACCGGCCATCCAGTGCTCCTACCATGTGACAGGGTCCGGTCAATGGCTCGGATACCCTGTCACATGGTAAGGGCAAAGGGCCATCGGCGCCATTTTGATTAGTGGCAGCCAACAGCCCGGGAGCGGGAGATCGCTCCAGGGACCCCCACTGGACCACCAGGTACCTGTAAAAAGTTTTTTTTGGGGGGGGCGGGAGGGTGGGGGAAGCTAAGGGATTAGTTTTAAAGGGTCGGGGTGGGTTTAGGGGTTATTTTTGTGTGCCATTTTTCCCGCCCTCCCCCAAACGATAAGGGAACCCCCATGATCAATATCGTGGGGTTTTCCTATCGTTTTGGGGGAGCCCCCCGATTTCTGACGATTTTGAAAATATCGTCCGATATTTTCAATCGTCCGAAGCCCGATTCACATCCCTAGTAATGAGTATGTTTATATTGGTTATGGTTCTCGTGTATGCTAGTCCTTCTCTTTAATGATTGTTTAAAAGTTTCCTGAGGTTGAGTGCTTGGATCCCAGTACTTGGAATATAAGAGACAATACTATTATTACTAATTGGGTTTATTTATTTTTAATTTTTTTTTTGAGTCTGGGGCAGATTGCAGGAAAATATCAGCCCGGAGGATTTTTTTCAAAATTGGCCCATGGGGTACCTGAATCCCTTATAGTTTTTCCTTGCAGCGCATACTTCAACAGCTGACCCTTTAGAAAGACATCATGTGACCTGGAGCCTAGCAGAACTGAGCCAAAAAATCTCCAAAATAAAATTTTACATTTTTCCTAAATAAGTTGTAGAGAACACCCTTGAGCAGGGATGAGCAAAGAGAACTGTAGTCCTCCTTCCATCCATTCAATTGATTGGGTCCCTCCACAAGTTTGGTTACATCTCTTAAATATAGATAGATATCCTGGTATAGTGTTAAAGTCTCTTGTCAATCAATCAGCTCTTGAACCAATTGCCAAGTAATGAACCACACTGCCAACCACTGTCAAACACACACACACACACACACGCATAAATGTATGTGCTCAGTTACTCAGATATATTTTCAGATTGAGGAAACTTCATTGGCACATACACACTGACACACACATTCCTTTTGTGTGTGGTTGTCTCTCACAAAGACACACTCACTCTCTTGCTCTCAGACACAAAGACACACCCACACACTGACAGCAAGAAAGAGAGTGTGAATCTTTGTGACAGACTGACACACATACACTTAGTCTCTTAAGCATATACACACTCTGCTGTTGTGGTACTGCTCCTCATGTGCCTCCTCACCCCCACCCCAGCATTGCCACATCACTATGTAAAGTTCTTGCTTGCTGCCAGCCCTTCCCCCAGCCTGCAGCAGCCCCTCCTTTTCCCATTTGCAACCTTTCTCAGCACCCCCACTCTTCAGGAGACTCACAGGCTCCACAGCCAGCTGCCCCTCTCATAGCTCAGCCCAGTCACCTCACATTAAACCTCACCAGCACCACATATGCACTTCCTCCTGACTCACCCCCTTCCTTTCTGTGCCTGTAGCTTACCTAGACTTCTCCGCTGCCCCCCACTACACCAGTATATTCCCACTGAGTGTGCACTACACAGTCTGCTGCTTTTATGATTCCCCGGGCTACTGCTCTGCATACCGACTCCAGGGGAGGGGGGGGGGGGGGGAACCAGAAGTGATCCAAGCTGTTCCCTGACCTTAAAAAAAAAAGAAAATTAAGCCCTGGCTGAAACTGGGGAGAGTCAGTGATCTACTCAGGACAGCTCCAGATATAACCTTGCTTTCCCATGCGGAGCCAGCAAAGCCAGGGCTGGTGCAAGAGTATAGGAACCAAAGGTGAGTCTTACAACCTTGCATTCCTCTCTTCTCCCCAGCCTTGCCCTCCCTAAACACAATTAAAATGTATGCATTTATAATAGATTTTACCTGAAATTCATAGTCTTCTGAGGTAAAAACATCACTTAAACCAATGTGTGTATTACATTAATGTACATTGCTTTGGTGCCAACCAGAAAACCCTTGCAAAAACAAAAATAACTTGATAGAAACCATAAAGTAGTAGGCCTATTCTAATACCTGTTGGGCTAGGGCGTAGCCCTCAGAAAGTCATGAGTAAACCTATATGAAAACAGCACGCACTGCCAGCACTCAAATTGTTGCAACCCTACCTATGAAAAGGCAACATTTCAAATATGACACCAGGCCCTAAAATATCAATACAGCTCCTATTAGAAAAACAGAACAAGCCAGGCTGCTATAGATCCCTATACAGAAACTACACAGTAGTACTTCGGCTACACATGCAGAACACAGACAGATCCTTACCAAATCGAGAATAAAGGGACCATAAAATATAAACAGAAATGTGCAGACAAAAACTGAACTGGAAATCACAAGTAAGACTCTATACAATGCAGCAATGGAAAAAACAGAAAATACCATCATTCCTCATAAAACATCAAACAATAAAATCAAGAACTATAAATCATCAATCACAATAGGAAAATCATACTAAATATATATATTTCAAAATGGCTGATGACTAGAACATCCAGTAATTTAACTCATATACAAATTTTTGAAAATTTCCCAAACACCAATAAAATATTTCAAAAATAGCAGACACATCAAATAATATCCAATAATTAATATGGATAGAAAAAATGCCCCATTCTCCATACCCAGGAACTTTTGATTCCTGTCACTGATTAATTGTTGTCTAGTATACACCCCAGAGTTCTGAAGGAACTAAAAAATGAAATTTCAGACCTTTTCCTAGGATTACCATACACCACTATCAGGCCACTGCAAATACTACAGAACTCGGCTGCCAGAATACTTACTGGGAAAGGCAGAAGAGATCATATCACCCAAACACTTGCAGATTTACACTGGCTCCCAATAGAACAGAGAATTGAATTTAAAGCACTATGCACAGTTCATAAGCTAATAAACGACGAAAACTCGGACTGGCTAAACACCGCATTACGACTACATGTCCCCCAAAGAAATCTCAGATCAGCCAATAAAGCTCTACTAACCATACCCTCAGTCATAACAGCAAAGTTGACCCAAGTTAGAGAGAGAGCACTATCTTTGGCAGGACCATTATTATGGAACACATTACCACTAGAATTAAGACGAATGAAAGAAATAAAACTCTTCAAAAAAGGCTTAAAAACATGGCTCTTCAAAAAAGCATTTCACAGTGAGATAATGGAATAACACATACACAAAGCAGGAATTCACCAAGAAAAAGCAGTATTGCTTACTTTTGTTATTTTCTCACAATATAAGTATAAAATTATAAAGACAGTTAATAGTAAATGGTAATCACACCCTTTCCCATTTAGAGTATATTATCAAACTATGTAACCGTATAATAATGGCCCCCTTTGGATAAATTAGAAACCACATATTTGTGCCTAACTGTAAACCGTTGTGATGGTGCTCTACTATACGACGGTATAGAAAAGTTTTAAACAAATAAATAAATAAATAAATAAATAAATATTGGTAAAAATTTGTAACCTATCATTAAAATCATCCATTGTACCTGAAGACGGGAGGGTGGCTAATGTAACCTCAATATTTAAAAAGGGCTCCAGGCAATCCAGGAAACTACAGACCAGTTAGCCTGACTTCAATGCCAGGAAAAATAGTGGAAAGTGTTCTAAGCATCAAAATCACAGAACATATAGAAAGACATGGTTTAATGGAACAAAATCAGCATGGCTTTACCCAAGGCAAGTCTTGCCTCACAAATCTGCTTCACTTTTTTGAAGGAGTTAATAAACGTAGATAAAGGTGAACTGGTAGATGTAATATATTTGGATTTTCAGAAGGCATTTCTAGGAAAAGTAAAAAGTCATGGGATAAGTGGCGATGTCCTTTCAGGGATTACAAACTGGCTAAAAGACAGGAAACAGAGAGTAGGATTAAATGGACAATTTTCTCAGTGGAAGAGAGTGGGCAGTGGAGTGCCTCAGGGATCTGTATTGGGACCCGTACTTTTCAATATATTTATTAATGATCTGGAAATAAATATGACGAGTGAGGTAATCAAACTTGCAGATGGTACAAAATTATTCAGAGTAGTTAAATCACAAGCAGATTGTGATAAATTGCAGGAACACCTTGTGAAACTGAAAAATTGGGCATCCAAATGGCAGATGAAATTTAATGTGGATAAGTGCAAGGTGATGCATATAGGGAAAAATAACCCATGCTATAGTTACACAATGCTAGGTTCCATATTAGGAGCTACCACCCAAGAAAGAGATCTAAGCATCATTGTGCATAACACATTGAAATCATCGGTTCAGTGTGCTGCGGCAGTCAAAAAGCAAACAGAATATTGGGAATTATTAGAAAGGGAATGGCAAATAAAACAGAAAATGTCATAATGCCACTGTATCGCTCTATGGTGAGACCACACCTTGAATACTGTGTACAATTCTGGTCGCCACATCTAAAAAAAGATATAGTTGCAATGGAAAAGGTACAGAGAAGGATGACCAAAATGATAAAGGGGATGGAACAGCCCTGAGGGTCATACCAATCCTGCGCTAGGCCAAGAGTCCACCTCCAGCACAACAGGTTGCCAAGGCCATGGACTCAGCAGAGTCCTATGCCTTGCAGGCTATACCAGGCCTGGCTACATGTGTCCGGGAGCAACAACAATTTCTCAAAGCATTGGTTACCTCGGTAGAGAGACTACACTCTCAATTGGAAGAGTCTGCCATGGCCAATCCAGGGACACTCGCCAACAGCGCTTCTACCGCTTCATCGTCCTGATGGGCACTGCTGGCCCTTCCATCTCCTCCCCATTTTAATGGGGATTCTCACCTCTGTTGAGGCTTTATCAACCAGTATTATATGCAGTTTGCACTGCAACTTTCCTTATTCCTGGATGAAGTAACGAAGATTACCTTCAGCTTATCACAGTTGGAGGGGAAAGCCCTGGCATGGGCCTCCCCACTCTAGGAGCATTCTGATTGCCTACTACAGCAGCTCCCTCAATTCATTTCCACGTTCCTACGCACCTTCGATGATCCAGGCCGACAGGCGTCACTGGACACCATCTCCTCCACCTCTGCCAGGGATCCTGCTCCCTTTCAGAATACACCCTGGAGTTTCAAACCCTGGCAACGGAATTGGGATGGCAGGAAGACTGCCTGTGGGCACTCTATCTTGAGCGATTTCCATCCGCCTTGAAGGACGAATTGGCAGCCCAAGAGATCCCTACGTTGAGTAGAACCTCATCTCTTTGGATGGGCGGATTGACCACCGCCCCCAGGAATGACACCGGGAAGTAAAGGCTGTCCAACGAACGGCCTCAAAACCACCTCGGTCCATCAGTCCCAGATTAAGGGCACTTCTGGCGATTGCCCCACCTAAAGAAGAACCCATGCAAATAAACCGCAGTCGCCTTACTCCCGAAGAAAGCCTCCGAAGGTGGAAGTCCGGTCTCTGCCTCTACTGTGTGGGTCCTGGCCACCTTATCCAGATTTGTCCGGTGCATCCAGGAAACTCCAAAGCCTAAGCCCGGCGGGGGTCCCAAGCTTGGGCATGACTGTTACCGGTCCTCAACTTCTACTGCCTGTCTCTATCTCCAAAGAGACACATTCATTCTCAACTACTGCCCTCATGGATACTGGGGCCGGTGGGAACTTCATTCTGGAAGAATTGGTGACCATACTTCAAATTCCTACGCAACCACTTGAAGTACAATTACACATCGCCTCCATCCATAGAGAACCTTTACCTGATCGCATCACCCATCATACCCGAGCAATCCGACTGACCGTAGGAACTCTGCACGAAGAAGAGATTCCTCTAATGATCCTGAAACGGTCAGTACACCTCGGTCTACCCTGGCTACAATTGCACTCCCCACATTTTGACTGGGTTTCGCTCCAACTCACCCAGTGGGGCCCTCAGTGTCAGGAACGTTGTCTACAGTGGGTTTCCCCGTCTGTACCGGTGCTAACATCCTCTATCCTTCCTGGGTTACCTACACCCTACGCAGACTACCAAGATGTCTTTTCCAAACAGCAAGCAGACATCTTACCCCCTCTCCATAAGTTCAACTGCCCTATTGAACAGTTGCCTGGCACCATTCCTCCCAAGGGCAGAACTTATCCTCTCTCACTTCCCGAGACCCAGGCTATGTCTGCCTACATTAAGAAAAACTTAACCAAAGGCTTCATACAGCCTTCGACCTCCCCTGCGGGTGCTGGCTTCTTTTTTTTAAAGAAGAAGGACAGTACTTTGAGGCTGTGTATTGACTACCGAGGCCTGAACGCCATCACCCACAAGGATTGGTACCCACTGCCGCTCATTAGTGAACTTTTGATCGGCTCCAGGCAGCCCAAATGTTTACTAAGTTAGATCTACGCGGGGCCTATAACTTGGTCCGCATTCAACCAGACTATATATGGAAGACCGCATTCAATATGTAGGATGGACACTATGAATATGTAGTCATGCCATTCAGGCTGTGCAACGCTCCTGCCATTTTCCAGAGGATGATGAATGAGATCTTTCGAGACCTCCTATACTCATTCATCGTAGTGTATCTGTACGACATCTTGATTTTTTCCAGAGACTTGGATTCTCATCGCTCTCATGTCCAGACCGTCCTCCAGCCTCTTAGAGACCATCACCTCTACAGTAAACTGGAAAATGTCTCTTTGAGCAGTCTAGCCTTCCATTCCTGGGCTACATCATCTCCAGCCAAGGATTCACTATGGACGCAGAAAAGCTCCAAGGTATTCATGAATGGCCCCAGCCAGTTGGCCTACGGGCTTTACAAAGGTTCTTGGGATTCACAAACTATTACCATCATTTCATTGCAGACTACGCCACGTTAGCTGCTCTGCTCACCACTATGACTAAAAAGGGATGTGACCTCTGGGAATGGAGTCCCAAAGCCCAGTCTGCATTCCAAGCCATCAAAGAAGCCTTCCATACCGGCCTATGTCTCCACCATCCGGACCCAAATCGTCTATTCATTGTAGAGATTGACGCATCCGCCATTGGTGCGGGAGCAGTTCTCAGCCAATACTCTACGAAGGGAGTCCTTGTCCTGTGCTCGTTCTACTCCCATAAATTTACTCCCACTGAACAGAGCTACACCATTGGGGACAGCGAGCTCCTGGCCCTGAAGCTCGCCCTCCAGGAGTGGCACCCCTGGCTAGAGGGAGCACAGCACAAATTCACCATTTATACTGACCACAAAAAATTAATTTGAAATAGGCTCAGCTTCTGAACGCATGACAGGCCTGCTGGGCTCTCTTCTTCGCGCAGTTTAATTTTGAACTGCGCTACCGCCCGGCAGAGAAGAATCTATGCGCTGATGCCCTGTCATGCTCAGTAGAGCTGGAGGATACCCCCGAAACTCCAGCTCACATAATGGACCCTGCGTGTATTTCAATCGCAGTGACTACAACCATGCCAGCTGGTAAGACAGTGGTGCAGCGTTATCTCAGAGAGAGAGTCTTACATTGGGCTCATGACTACCGACTCGCTGGCCATCCTGGATGGGCCTGAACCCTCTAGGTGCTCCGCAGACACTACTGGTGGGCCGGTATGGTAAAGGACTCCCAAGACTATGTAGACTCCTGCCCTCTCTATGCGCAACAAAAGCCCCCCACCAGACATCCATCGGCACTTCTTCAGCCTCTTCTGGCACCCACTGAACCCTGGACTAGTCTTTCTACAGACTTCATTGTGGAATTTCCCCCTTCCAAAGGGCACACAGTGATCTGGGTCATAATAGATCGCTTCCCCAAAATGGCCCATTTTGTGCCTTTACCTGGCACGTCTACTCCTGAAACACGTCTTTCGTCTCCACAGATTGCTGCAGGAGATTGTCTCAGATCGTGGCCCTCAGTTCACCGCAAAATATTGGAAATCCCTCTGTAAGAAATTCAACATCACCCTAAACCTGACCTCCGCCTACCATCCGCAGGTCAACGGCCAGGCTGAGAGGATTAACCACTCTCTGAAGGCCCTCTGCCGGTCCTACGTTAATGACCAGCAAGATAACTGGGTCAACCTTCTCCCATGGGCTGAACTCTCACACAATACCCACATCACATTCGCCACTGGGACCTCACCGTTTGCAGTGGTCTTTGGCCGACAGCCTCGCCTGCCTTTGCCTGTTCCTCTCAGCGTACCCTCTCCTGCAGCACAGTCTAGGGCCCAGACCATCCGCCGGCTATGGGACCAGGTCAAAGAGCGTCTCTCCCAGGCGGCCGACCAGGCCAAATGAGTGACAGACGCCCAATGTCGGGCCTCTCCGGCATTCCTTCCTAGACAAAAAGTCTGGCTCAGCACTCGGCATATCCGCCTTCAGCTGCCATCTCAGCGATTGGCTCCTAAATACATAGGTTCATTTCCTGTCTTACGCCGTGTGGGAAAAGTAACCTACCAGATAAAGCTGCCTGCGAGCCTCGGGGTCCACAATACTTTCCACGTGTCTGCTAAAGCCACTGGTTTTATCTTGGCCATCACGGAGATCACCGCAATCCACTGAGCTGGCTGCAGAACAAGAGGCTACCCTCCAAGTTTGGGAGGTCCTGGACGTATGTCGCCATAGAGGGCTTTGGGAATACCTCCTGGCATGGGAGGGCTTTGGACCGGAGGAAAATTCATGGGAGCTCTTCCACTACATCCTTGACAAGAACCTCCTCCACACCTTCCACCAACAGCACCCTGAGAAGCCAAAGCCTGTAAGTGGAAGGCCTGGGGGGGGGGGGCTGTTGGGCTGTTACACATCCTGGTTGCGCTGGTACCGCGACTGGGACTGCTCACCTCGTGCTTCCCTCCATGAGCTCTGGGCACTCCTCTCTAGGGATGTGAATCATTTTTGTTTTTTTAGCAGCGCGGGCCTCCCTAAAAAAAAAAATTAGCGATGTGAATTGGAATCGGAAACGATTCCAATTCACATATCTTAACGATCAGATTCCCCCCCCCCCCCCCCCAGCCGAATCTGATCGTTAAGACGATCTGGCACACGATTCATATCTCTACTCCTCTCTCGCTAATGTAGCCAGCTCATGGCGACCTCTGCACCATTCCCGCTCACCTCCATTCTCTCAGGCCTCACAGAGGAGCTCCTGTCGGGGCTCCGTGTCCTCAACGTCCTCTGCCCCGCCCCTAGGCGCACGCGCGCAGTCTGCACTCCCTCCTTTAAAGGGCCCAGGGTGGGAAACTCGGGCCAGATGCCTCCCAAAGACATCACTTGAGCTTCACATAAGGCGAGGGCCTTCTCTCAGTTCCTTACCTTGGCAAACGGGTCGTCTCATTCGTGAGAAGCTAGTTGCCATCCTGTGTCCCTGCTTCCTTGATCCTGTGCCTTGTTCCAGTGTTCCTGCATTCCTGTGTTCCTGTCCTTGTTCCAGTGCTCCTGCTTTCCTGTGTTCTAGTGTATCTTCCAATGTTCCTGCGTTCCTGATTTCCTGTGCCTGTTCCAGTGTTCCCGCGTCTGTGTTCCCGTGGTCCCTCCTGTGTGCCAGCATCTGTTCCTGATTCCTGCTCCACTTCTTGGACTGATTAACGGTCAGACCTCGGCATGTCTCTGACTAGGTTTGGGCCACTGCCTGGTATTAACCTCTGCTCGCCACTGACCACATTTGGACCACTGCCTGGAACTGACCCCTGCTCGCCACTGACTATGTTTGGACGGCTTCCAGAAACTTTTTATATTTTGTGATAATTGTGGGTGGATCCTTGAGCTGGTGGCAGATGACCACGCCCACGGGGGAAGATCCCTAGAGGGACCACCGGTCAGGCTCAGAGTTGGGAGACAGACACACACTAGTTCTTTTATTAAACTGTTTTAGAGAACCACCAGAGGTGGTAGTAGTGAGCTGGAAGAGCCCGGCTGGGCTGTAGTCCCTCAGGCACTGGAACAGCGATCCCAGGGTGGCTGAGCTGTAGAGAAACTGAGATAGTGAGTAGGCAGAGTATGCAGAGTTCAGGAACAGAACCTTGATGGTAACACTCACACATTAGTCTCTTGGAACAGCCCAGGAGCTGGAATGAAGTAGGCCCTCGAGGAGCGAGTACCTGGTTCCAGGGAAAGCTCTGAGAGAGAGATGGTAACTCACTGGTGTTGTAGGCAGCGATGACTTCCTGGAAGAAGTTATATTCAGTAGCAGGTCCGGGAACGTAGGCCCTCGAGGAGCGAGTACCGGTTCCAGACTGCGACCTGAAAAGCAAGAGAGAGAGCGAGGCCCCCGAGGAGCGGGTAACCCTGGTAAAGTCCGAGGAGGCAGAGTAGCAAGGTAAGCGGAGAGCGAATCCCATCCGCAGCAATACCTGGAGGCAGCTGGGTAGGAAATCCTTTGCTAACTCGATTAGTTAGCAAAACAAGAGACCTTAAATATCTGGTGATGATGACGTCATCTCAGGGGGATGCCCCTGATGTTCGCGCCACAGCTGGTACTTGAGTCAGGGCCGCACCACGCACACGCCCTTAGACCTCAGGAGAACATGGTGGAAGGCAGCGTCTAGCCGGTCTGGGGATGCCAGAGGAGGTTGGCAAGATGATGCCGCGGCAGTCAAACTTCCATCAACTAAAGAGGGAGTCACCAAAGAGGTAAGGTGGGCGGAGTGGAGACGTCGGGCAGCGATGGTCGCAACAAAACTGACCTCTGCTTGCCACTGACCATGCTCGGACTGATACCTGGAACTGACCCTTGCTTTGGCTGACCACCCTCGGACGGATACCCTGGCTTTGACCCTTGCACCTCACTCGGACACTCTCTTCGCTTCTCCTGTGACCACCAGGTCTGCCTGCTCTGACACTGCCCACGGCCTCCTACAAGCTAGACCACTAGGCGCTGCCTATCCTGTACGGAGGACCTTCGGTTCCTGTTCCCTTCCAGCCATCTCCGGTGCACTCTGTTCTGGTCTAACCCAGCTGTTCTCCATGAGCCGCGCACCCTTATTCTTGGTGGGCACACCTCTCCGCTACATCTCTGGGAGACCCTGTGAGGCCCACCTAAGCCCAGGTGGTCCGAGTACCCAAGGGCTCAACCTGTGGAAACCCCGGACTGTTATTGTGAAGCTTCAGCTATGCTCTGTCTCCTTGTGTGCTCTGCCTCCTGGCGTCAGACACCTTCTGGGACTTCCCTACCAATCCTGCGCCAGGCCAAGGGTCCACCTCCAGCACAACAGCTATCACACATCACTTAACACCACACAAGATTTACATATACGCTATGTACTGTCTAGGCTTGGCACATGCAGCTGCATATTTTTGCTCCCTGGAGATGAACAAGACCTAGTGCTTTATGTACTTTTCAAGTATGCTTCTGACTAAAGACTTATGTGATGACAGCATTTGGTGCTAGACCCAGAGAGAAGGCCCATTGTTTGGTCAGTGGTGATAGATCTTCCCTATGGAAGAGGCCAATAGTTTGCTATCGCTGCACTATTACATTCACATAGCTATACAACCTATTTGTCACCAACAGAGTGATGACATTGTTACCACAGTTCTAGCCAAAGATTTCTGCACCTCTTCCACTGGACAGTGTATAAAAGTGAACACTAGCTAGATGCCCATGTAACCAAGAGTTAGCTAAGAGTATGCTCTCTGGAGAAGGCAGTATGAGCCACTTGTGAAGCTCCACAGTTTCCTGTTTTGCTTTTGCTGTCTTTGGGAGCATTCAATGATCCTAGGCCATATGGTCTTACATGTGAGAAATGTGCCTAGTTGGAATGGCCAAGGTACTCTATCATGCAAGGTCATGTGGGTCTCAAACCTTTTACCTAGTGAACCCATAAGACAAAAGTCACACAATGAACAAGACACAACCAGAGAGTAAAGTTTCAAAGCATGTGACCACTTAATTAAACAACAATTGTAGTCACCAGATTCAAAGTAAGTCAATGTCTTTGGTAATCACATTCTGTAAGGACAAGTTATCAAATAGCACATGACATTGTAAGTGAAATAACCAGCACATTTAGTCAAGACATGTATATAAATTGTTACAAATGGCAACATGATTTATACAGTATTATGATCTTATCCATTTTCAAAATCATGATTACTGCAAAGAATGTAGAACGTGGAAGTGGCAATCCAGCAGCTACAATACAGCTCTAATGTTAGTGTTGATGCCAGCACAACTATGTGATAGCAAGAGAAAGCTCAAGACATTCCATGTTGAAAGACTGCCCTCAAATGGGATAGCCTAAGTGCCACAGCAGAAAAATTCAAGTAGCAGGCAGCAAGACCAGGACAGGAGAGCACAGCATGGAGGCAGGAGCATCAAGAGATGATACAGCAGTATGGAGGGAGGAGCAGCGGGATGAAATGAGACAGCAGCATGAAGCCAACAGCAGGATGAGATGAGTTGAAACCCCAGCATGAAACCAGCAGCAGGATAAGATAAGATGAGACACCAGCAGCAGGACCTGGAGATGAGATATGATGAGAAGAGGCAGCAGCATGACCATGACTGGAGACCACATCAAGAACACAAGAATATAGGCAGAGCATAGAGAAGGTCATACCAAGTAAGCAGCGGGGCAACACATGCAGACAATAGACCATCCCTATCAGCAAGCCAGCACAGCAACTCTAGTGAGGATGGGCCCAGGCTTGTTTAGACAAGCTATCCTTGATGGCATTTTTTCCCCTTTACAAATGGAGCCTCATGGGCCTTTTCCTCTGCAGGGCTTTTTGGTTAGGGTTGGCATTCCTTTGGAGGTCCTACCCCTAGCCCATCCTGCTAGCCAGGGACTGCTGCATAGAATGGACTCCTGGGAAGATGGGGATGGTGCAGATGGAAGCTCTGGCAATTGGTGAACGATTTGTGCTATTGCTGTTATGAGATTTTTGATGGAGGTAGCGATGGTAGTTAGACCCTGGGCAAGGGCTGCTATGTTTGCCTGCAGGGCCTGGGTGTGACTGATCTGAGCCCTCCTCAACTGCACCAGCTCTGCTTTTATATGGTGTATGTAGAGCCCATGTCTCCTTTCGATGCAGTCGAGCATTGCATATACTGTCTGCTCCAGTGCTGCTGGTGCTATTGGTACTGTAGTTGTTGATGGTTGAGGCACTGTCTGTGGCTACAAAAGCCAGCATGTGTGGGCTGGTGGGCTGATCTGGCTGTCTATCTGCTGCATTCTGCTGGTGACATGACATGCTGGAGGCAGATGGAAACCAGTCATCTTGCTCCCATGGCATCAGGCTGGAGAGGTTTAGGCTCATGTTATATTGGATGGGTAAGGCAAGGGGTAGAAGCACCTGCTGCTCTTCTGGTAGCTGTTGCAGATGATCCTCTTCTTCGTCATCACTCCACTGTGTTTGAGCATCCAATTGCAAGACTGAAGTTAGAGCTGATGCTGCACTTCTTATCCCTGGGGCTTCATGACTTGGACCGGTGGGTCCCTGGGCAAGAGCTGTGGAAACAAAGAAGTCATAAGTATGAATGCTAAGAAGTACACATGTACTGTTTGGCATAATAGGCACAGTTTGCATCAATGTGAGCATCTTATGCCAAAATATGTGGACATCTGTAGCAGACTTGACGTTTGCAGGTGAGGTGAACTTACCAGCCCCAACTAGCATGTTATCCAGGGTCTCATCCATCCTCTTGAAGATGTCCAGTCCCAGCCGTTCAATCAGGTGCTGCTCCATAGGGTCAGGTCTATGGGGCAAGGGGCTCCTCCTCCCATCTGGTGCATATATTTATTGCGGCTTGCCACCTTGGTTTTAAGCTGGTCCTTAATGCCGTGGTAGCAGTGGGCCATCTGCTCTCTGGTCCTCTTTATCTCACTGTGCCTTGATATGGCCTGGGTGACTGTGTTCCATATCTGGCCCTTGGTTACCCTGGATGTCTTTGCTACATGGTTCCTATATAGCATGCTGTAGTTCTCGAGGACCCCAGTGATGAGCATATCATTGTCCTTGATGATGAAATTGTATGAGCAAAGATTAGTCCGCCCTACTACCTGGCTGGCAGATACTTGGTTTGCCACGTTTGCTACTGGAGAGGTGTCACTTTCCTTGCTCTCGCTCCCACTTTCCTCTTCCCTCCCTTCCTCCTCCCCTCCTGCACCTGCCCTGCCAACTCCCCCATCCTCTCTGTCTAACCCTACACTGTCATCCTTCTGTCAGACTTGCCTGCTTATCTCCTTGCCCCTTCCCCCTCCCACCTTCTCCTATCCCTTCCCTCCACTCTATCTCTATTCTTACTGTCCCTACTCCTACTTCTCCTTCTCCTAACATTCTTGCCAACCTCCTCCCTCCTCCACTTCTCCTTCCTCTCTCCTCCTCTCTCTCTCCCCACGCGTTCCACGCTCCATCCTCTTCACCACTCCATTCTACCACCAGTGCTCAACACCACTCCTCATCACCACCACTCCTTTACCATACTAAGATAAACAGATATACATGACAAACACACAAAAACTTACACACACAGATAAAGATAAGAGACCTTTACAACAGATGATAACACTAAACAACAGGACAACTCACTGAGAAATCTCTAAAATCTAACTTCAACTCCACTAAACTCAAAGAACTCACCTCCTCCTTCTCCCTTACCTGACACATCCTCAAAAAGGCATTGGCAGGAAGCCAATATATATAAACAAAGAAAATAATGTGCCAGATATAAATAGACATGCAATGCATAAAATAATGTGCAATGTGCTAATGCATCACACAACGTGATACTGCATCACTCTTTGAGATAAATTAATTATCACAAGTTGCACAATTTACTTATGCAATGCGGTATATCAGAAATTTTCCTAACCACACTCATTTTTTATCGCGGATGCTAATGCGCCATATTTTTGCTTTATTTATTGTATTTGGATGATTCCAGGCCTAGATTTTTGAAAGTCTATCGCTTTGTCTGCTTCATCTAATATTTTTTAAATTTAGGTGTGAATTTTCAAATAATATACACAGTTGCAATATATGTGAGTGCATTTAAGGCATGTCCTTTACATACATTTTCAAAACAAAACTTCCCCCCCTTATTTTTCTTTGAAAATCAGCAAGCAAAAAATATACCATGCAAGTGTCCATGTACTTTGCATTTGCCATTTGTGTGAACAGTGAAGAGGGGATGTGTGTTGGGGTCAAAATAGCACACATGCTTTTGAAAATCAAATGTACTTGTGCTGCTTCACACCCCAGACCTAAAAACACTCCAAGGCATGACACTATCTGCTGGCTACGAGCAACATGCTCTCCAATATTGACTCTACCATCAAGCTAGGGTGAGAAAACATTGTAGAAATCTCATCTTTGGGAGACTTTCCTCACTCCAAATAAAGTCAAATCTTCACTGAGGTGTACTGTGCTGCTCATACATCTCACTCTGCATGTCAAACTGTCCCCAAAACCCTAAATCACTACCAAAATCTGACCTTGAGTTATTAGCTGGCCCTCCTATAGAGATATAAATAGTTGAATTCTGCGAAGGCCTCTCTCTCTCTCTCTCTCTCTCTCTCAATCTTAGCCCAGAAATGGGTAAAATGCAATTTGCAATCTTTATCACAAATCACGTTATCGCCATTTTCGAAAATAATGTATAGTTTAATACTAGGAAAAAAGATGTAGGTATTTCCGGCACTAAAATCGTGCAATACATGTGTTATGCTTTGCATGGTGTGATATTGCCCCTCATTTTCATTAATCCCACCCAAACCCCTCCCCAATCCCAGCCCTATGAAAAATGTGCATTCACACAATGTGATACCATTAATATTGCATGCGTTATGCTGTAAACACATGCGTTATGGAGTTATCGCAGGCATTAATGCCATAATGCATTTTCATGAATGACCCTGTAAATTAGAAACAGAGAAATATAAATATGACGACAGAAAAAAACCTTTCACCCATCCAGTCTGCCCATCCATCCAATTAAATTAGCATTAAAATTCTCATCACTTTCTTAGAGGTCCCTGTATTTATCCCACGGGTTCTTGAATTCAGATACTGTTTTAGTGGAGAGGGAGGGGGAAGGGGTGGACCGGGCCAACAGTGATCATTGGACGAAAGTTTTAAACTTTCCCAGTTTTAAAGGTTTGGGATAGCTTGAGGGGACAGCCAAGGGGATTAAGGGGTATACACATGAAGTTGGGGAGGGGGGGGGGGGGGTTGTAAGCATTGGGCCACAAGGCCTACTACTTGTATTTTTTTTCTAAGGTACACTACTTACCCTGATATCTCTGAAGATATCCAGGTAAGTAGTGAGTTATCCAGCCACACGAGGCCTGATAACTTTAGGCCTGCTGTGAAGCAAGTCTAAAATTATCTTGCTAACCTAGCCGTATATGGCCGATATTCGGCTAGGCTATCCGGATAACTCATACCCACCCTGGTATGCCTCTGAAATTCCCCATATTTATCCAACTCAACTCTAGGCAGGTAATTGGTTACCAAGCTAGAATTTAGCCAGATGAAGGCTACATATAGCTGGGTAAGCCTTTAGATGGATAACTAATATCCATCTAAATGGCTTTTGAATATTGACCTCTAAATATCTAGCAAGTGGCCTTCCCTGCCATACCCCAAGGAGCTCTACCACCTGATTCCCCCATTCCTCAGCAACTGCATCTGCCTCCTGTTGGAATGAAAAAGGGTGAATGGCAAGGTGATATTTTTGTGGTGCACTCTCTTCTACTCATATGCCCCCATGCACTCTTACTCTCTCTACTTCCCTCCCCTTTCTTTCACCCTCTCTCTCTTTTCCTCTCACTTATACTCACCTTTATTTCCCCTCCCTCAACCTTCATTTCTCATTTTCCCCTCACTTTCACTCCCACTCCCTCCCTCTCACTCCCATTCCCTTCTTCACGCACTTTACTCTCCTCCTTCCTTCCTCTTCTCATTCACACTACATACCCCTCCTCTCATACTTCCTTCCCTTGGATCATCTCTCCTCTCTCTCCTCTCCTTCCCCTCACTAGCCTCCATCTCCCCTCTGCCTTCTCCTTCCCCCACCAGCATACCTAGTTCTACTTGCATCACCTCTTCTGCCTTCCCCTTCCTCTACCAGCATATTCCCTCTCCCTGTCTGGCATTTTCCCTCTGCCTTCACACACCAGCATAACTCCCCTGTCCTCATTCCCCTTTTCCCATCAGTCTGCATTTCCCCTCTATCTTCTGTATCCACCACCAAAATGCCTGTTCTCTTGTGTATACCTCTTCCTCCTCCTTCCCTCATCATACCTGATTCCTCTTATTTTTGAGTGTGTGTGTGTGAGATCGGTCCCTGTTGAAGTCTCTTCTCTTCAGTCCTAGTAGCAGTACAGGAATGGTGATATGAGTATTGTCAGGGGCAAAGACAACATGGTTGAAGGGTTTGTGTTTTTCTGGTCAGCTCAGTCTCTGTTACTGCTGCTTCTCCTTGGCCCGAGTAGTAGCACTGGTACGGAGATGTGAGCAGCAGTAGGGACTGTCAGAAGTTTTTTCTCCTTCCTGGTCTCTACTGCAGTCACTTCTCCCTCCCACCCTATCTGAGTGTGTGCAGTCTGTCCTCCCTAGTGGGAGAATTGGGGTGGGGGTTGGGGTATGGACATATTTGCCTTGCCATTTTTTTTTTTTCACAATGAAAAGAGAAGTGAAACTTGTCCATGGGCCAGAAGAATGAGCTTTTAAGTGGGCCGGATTTGGCCTGTAGGCCGTAGTTTGAGAACCTACGATAAGGGATTCAATAAAAGATTAAAAAAAGAAATATCTTATGGCATGAATGGACAAATATTTAAGAATGTTTTGGAAGCAACATTTTTTTCTGAGCCCAGCTTAAGGAAATATTTGTTTCTGTCCCACTAAGATTTATTCTTTGTGTATAATTGTGGCAGATACCTGAGTTTTGCAAAACAGAGGCTACACTAACATGTTGTAAAGCACTTTTCACTAAGCCATTCCCATCAATAAATTGAATGGCTGTTGTCTTCACCCCCATCACAGTCCAAGCATCACAACTATTCATAAAAACTGCAAATAAATAAAATAAAAATGTAAAGCACCTATACTGCAGGAAGAACCGAAAAATGAACTCAGAAGAAAAGATCATATGCTTGTAATAAAATGTGCACTCACCTTTTATTAAAATAAATAAATAGAAATACTTTTTAACAAAGAAACTTTATGAAGGCAAAAAATGAACAATCTTCTCAAGTCTTTGAGTAGATTGATTAACTGAAGGTTGTAATTTTACCATCATAATTGGGCTTCTTTTGTAATGATAGCTTATCAGGATCTGTATTGATTGTATATAGCCATCCTAATTTAATGTTATAATGATCAGATAATGAGTTCCTCTGCACACTTTCAATGGAATCAGTTTATCATCATAATCTTACATTATAGTGACACCATAACCTGGTCTGCATGGACAGTCCCTAAAATTGTTTTGCTATCAGGATGTCATAATGGAATGCTGATGTTAATTTATAACTGAAGCAAAATAAAAAAGCTATGAATGTACTGTATGCAATCTCCATATAGAATCTATTATGTAAAGAAGAGATGCATATGTTTTTACGTTAAAAAGTAATCCATATTGAACAGCAGGAATTATTTATTTTTTTCTTGAAGGCTGGGAAAGAAAGCAGAGGGTTAAAGTTTTCAAAGATACAAATGGACAGCTTTGGGAGTTAAGCCAGTTAAACCTAACTGGTTAAAACTCTTCCTCCTTCACTCCCGAGCAGCTACATTTAAATAGATAAATGAGCAAGACACAAACATTTAACTGGTTAAGAGGAAAGGGGGCTGGGGCTAGGTTTAAAGCTTGACCTTATCAAGCAGGATGGCTATCCCTGTCTAGTTTTGTCTTGACTGTTTAGCTTGCATTTCCTGCTTGGGTATATCAGAGACCAGTTCAGACTTATTTTAGGCTACGATCTTAACTGCTTGCTAGCTGAAACATTTCATCATCATCATCATCATCATCATCATCATCATCATCACACACACACAAGTGGCAACACTGGAATCTGAGAAATCCCGATGTTACGACAAAACCCTTTAGATGCCATGATCTCCCCCTCTCTCACTCCACCCCCCAACAAAAAAATCTATAACAATAACCCCCACCCCACCAAAACCTGGATCTTTCTCTTTCACACCCCATTCCTTTACCATATCCCTTCCCACACTGCCAATGGCAGAAACAGATATGTTTTCTTCTTCCTTGCTCCAGTGCTGAATTATGAATGTTGAGGTGGATTGGATTGAGGGGAAGGGGTGTAGGTACATGTTGAAACATGAATAATGCCATGAAACACCTCTTGTTTCATTACATGTCATTTCAAAATGCATTGAAAAAGAATTCTCTGCGAAATGTCAGAATGCAGCCCTAACCTAGCCTTCGGCTGCCATCCCCTGCCCACCCCCCCCCCCCCCCCCCCCGCCCCAACCACCGAAATAAAATAAAAATTAAAACCCATGGTCTTTCCTCTATCCTCCACCCTCTGTGAACCATTTTACTCCATCCGTGGGTCAGAGAAACTCATAAGGGGCAGCAACAATCTCCAATTACTCCTGCTTCACAAGGTCCTAATTTCAAATCGCACTGGCAGGCCCTGAGGCTGGCACCATTATGTTGTATAGCTTTACATCATATGGCCATGTAATAAAATGGTACTGGCCTCGGGTCCTGCTGGTACCGTTTTTCAAATAGGATGCAGCAGGAAAAGAGTGACTGGGGGGATTGCTCCTGCCCAATTATGACATCTTGTTACCCACAGATGGGATAAGATGGATTTAGGGAGGTTTGATGGATGGGGGAATGCTCAGGGATTAATGATTTTATATGGGGGGATGTTTTGGCAGTAGTGGTAAGGTGCAACCCGACCCCTTCATTCTGTTAGGGTTTCTTTTTCTCACTATTTTTTCTGTTTTGGTCTTTATTTCATTTCATGTTAATGAAACCAAGCAAAATAAACATCAAACAAAAACAAATGAGGGGATAGATCCAAGATGGTGACTTCTGAGTAGATGTCTGAGCATGAGCTCCTGAGATGCTTGCCTTTTCCCCTATTGTTTGTTTCTTTTTTTTCTTTTTTGCCCAATGAGTAAATCCAAGTGGATAGTGAAAAGGAAATCCCTTGTCTTCCTAAAGGCCCAGCTTTGTCAGGCCTGGATCATAGAGCATGCTCAAGCTTACATACTTTCCCATCAGATTCCGACATTACTGGCATAATGGAAATGGTGGTGTTGGGAACCAGTTCCTCTGGTCTGAACAAAGAAGGAGGGAGAGGTTCCACATTGACATTGAAGAGGGGAATTTGCGAGTCTTCGAAGGTATGTACTGCTATTGCTGGACTCAGGATTAAAACTCCATTGTTGAAACCATCTGTTGTCTCTATGGACAGTTTATGGAATGCGATGGCCTCTTTGGAGCAGATGGTTTCCTCAGATGCATTGCTTATGCTTACTATGAATATACATTCCTGGCTTCAGACCCAGAAAGCCAGAATTGACTCTCATGAGAACAGAGTTGAAAGATTGGATATTACTATTAAACAGCTAAAATCAGTCAAGATGGGTTTGGTTCAAGACCAAAAAGTGGTGCATCAGAGCCTGGAAAAGTAACAAATTCTTCTAGACAGCTGAATTTGTGAATATTCAATTTTCTTGTGGTTAAACTTATTTCCCAATGAAACTTTCAAGTCCTATTGTCCTGCATATTCCTGAGGGAAATTTAGTCCCATCAGCAAGGTTTATTACCTTTCTAGTGGGAAGAGAGCAGAAGGGGAAGCAGTGGAGGAAGCTAGATTAGTGGAGCTTTTCACAAACAGCCTCAACATAACTGGCTTCTTAGAAAGGTCCACCGATGGAGTAGACACAGTGCTACTGTGTTGGTTACTTTTCTATTGCCTTAGAATTGTAATTCTATATTTTGTTTGTGTTTTCAAAACCATAATGTAGTATTTATAGGACAAATAATTTTGGATTTTTCCAGATTTAACTAGGTCAACACAGGAATGCAGAAAGAATTTTCTTTCTATGCATTCTGAGTCTTGGCAATAGGGGCCACTTGCCTTCCTTGCAAATGCATTATTTGTGTTGGCTGCTTTCGAATTTATTTTTACTTTGAATCATCCCAATTGACATTTTTCCTAGACTTTAGGAAAGCGATCACTAATCACATTGGGGTACATTTTAAAACCCCTGCGCGCGTAGAGGCGTCCATGTCTCCCTGGACCCCCGGAGCCTCAGGACGCCTAGCTGCCGCCGGATGAAGGCTTGGCCTGGCTCCCATCTCTCCGGCATCAATAGAGGCGTCCATGTCCACATAGAGGCATCCTTGTCCGGAGCCTCAGAGATGCCCAGAGATGGACAGGACAATCGAACCCTGGCCTGGTGCCGCTCACATCTCTCCGGTGTCCGTAGAAGCGTACATGTCCGGAGCCTCAGAGACGCCCAGAGATGGATGGTTCATAGAGGTGTCCACCCAAAAGGAACACATACCTTTTACAGTCTTGCTGCTGGGTTCCCCGGTCTTGCTGCTGGATTCTCTGGTTGGATGGGTTCTCCTTGCTGCTGGGTTCCCCTGTTGGCCTCTCCAATCTGCCGAGCATTTCGAGCATTTCTCATTCGAGCATTTCTCATTCTGCTTCTCAACCGAATGAAAAATAGCGCCAGAGCAATAATATGCATGTTGTCCATGATGCTGTCCAGTACGAAGCTGACTGAACACCACACTAACGCCAGGGTCAGGGTAGGCAGTAAATATTCTGGTTAAAGACGTGGTAAATAAGCTGGTTAAAAAGGCGGTAATCTGGGCGCACGTTACTGTATCGGAGGGAATAGTTAAATCAATCATTAACATATCATATACATGTGACGGGCGGAGACAGATACTCGTCCATTTTGGCAAGCGGTAAGGACGCGTAAAAGCTGATACTGAATCACAGGTTCGCCTTACGCGTCCAAAATGTGCATCCAAAGCGGGTTAAAAACAGGGTAACCGCGGCCACGCTTTACTATATCGGCCCGTTTGTTATTCTCAAGACTGACATTATCAGTGCTGTGTGCAACAGACTTAACTATGGGAAAAGTAAAAAGCAATATGAAAGTCTTGAAATTAAACTTTCCTGCTGCACAGGAAATCCTGGAAAATAAAACGTATGCACAATAACAGTGTCCAACTAAAATAGAATTGTGAGATATGGTCTCTGGGACTATTATCCTGGTTCTACCTTCACGGAGGTTGCATATACTTTTTCCTTTTCTCCAATTCCTCCACAGTCTCAGCCTGGTTCTCCTACCATGTTTCATGATTAATTATACTGGTGTGGTTTGTCAGAAAAAAAACAAAAAAACAACCCTCATTCAGAAGGAAGAAATACAAGCACAAGAGAAGCAATGTTCAAAAGAAACAATTTACTGAATGTCTGAACAGCTAAAGTAGTAAAATAACTTATGGAAAACTAAAAAAAACCCCAGAAAACAAAATGGAACAGCCAAAGTTCTACTGCAGAATATGGGGAAAATGTTTCTAAAAAATCAACCCTTACCACTTAATATAAAAGATAATCACACTCATCTGTGAAACAATTTTCATTTTCTGAATATGATATATCATTTGGAAAGCCCATTTTACAAGAAAATCAAGATTCTGCCCAGCACCTTTGAGGTCTTTGTGCCACTTAGTCTTGCTTCTGTGCTCAGACCTTACACCTTGAGTTATTCTTGCCAGTCTGGGGGGCTGATTTGCACCTTTCATGTTGCTTTGGTGTCTTCAAGAGCACTCTTTATCAGTGCTTACCTTGAGGTTTTTCTGCCACCTTTTCTGCTTCATTTCCCTTCCTTAGGAAGCTGATGCCAATTTTGGTGACAGATTGCTACTCAAGTTACCATCAGAACTTCATGTCACTGTTGCTGGTGCCCTCTTTTGGAGCCTTAGAATGTTCTTCCCACTTCTGCTGCCTTTTTGCTCCTCTCAGAGTGGTTTGGAGAATTCCTGCCAATACTGGTACCCCTTTGCCCCTTTGTGGAGCCTTAGAACATAAGAACATAAGAAATTGCCATGCTGGGTCAGACCAAGGGTCCATCAAGCCCAGCATCCTGTTTCCAACAGAGGCCAAAACCAGGCCACAAGTACCTGGCAATTACCCAAACACTAAGAAGATCCCATGCTACTGATGCAATTAATAGCAGTGGCTATTCCCTAAGTAAAAATGATTAATAGCCATTAATGGACATCTCCTCCAAGAACTTATCCAAACCTTTTTTGAACCCAGCTACACTAACTGCACTAACCACATCCTCTGGCAACAAATTCCAGAGCTTTATTGTGCGTTGAGTGAAAAAGAATTTTCTCCGATTAGTCTTAAATGTGCTACTTGCTAACTTTATGGAATGCCCCCTAGTCCTTCTATTATTCGAAAGTGAAAATAACCGAGTCACATCTACTCATTCAAGACCTCTCATGATCTTAAAGACCTCAATCATATCCCCCCTCAGCCATCTCTTCTCCAAGCTGAACAGCCCTAATCTCTTCAGCCTTTCCTCATAGGGAAGCTATTCCATCCCCTTTATCATTTTGGTTGCCCTTCTCTGTACCTTCTCCATCGCAACTATATCTTTTTTGAGATGCGGCGACCAGAATTGTACACAGTATTCAAGGTGTGGTCTCACCATGGAGCGATATAGAGGCATTATGACATTTTCCGTTCTATTAACCATTCCCTTCCTAATAATTCCTAACATTCTATTTGCTTTTTTGACTGCTGCAGCACACTGAGCTGACGATTTTAAAGTATTATCCACTATGATGCCTAGATCTTTTTCCTGGGTGGTAGCTCCTAATATGGAACCTAACATCGTGTAACTACAGCAACGGTTATTTTTCCCTATATGCAACACCTTGCACTTGTCCACATTAAATTTCATCTGCCATTTGGATGCCCAATCTTCAAGTCTTGCAAGGTCCTCCTGTAATGTATCACAGTCTGCTTGTGATTTAACTACTCTGAATAATTTTGTATCATCTGTAAATTTGATAACCTCACTTGTCGTATTCCTTTCCAGATCATTTATATATATATTGAAAAGCACCGGTCCAAGTACAGATCCCTGAGGCACTCCACTGTTTACCCTTTTCCACTGAGAAAATTGATCATTTAATCCTACTTTCTGTTTCTTGTCTTTTAACCAGCTTGTAATCCACGAAAGGACATCGCCTCCTATCCCATGACTTTTTAGTTTTCGTAGAAGCCTCTCATGAGGGACTTTGTCAAACGCCTTCTGAAAATCCAAATACACTACATCTACCCAGCTTCCAGAGTCCCCGCAAGGTTTGCAGTAGAGGAGCACCGGAATCTCGAATCCTTCCATTAACTGAGTGAAGATTAATTTAACTGTGGTTTAAGAGGATTGGTAAGTATAGTTTTCAGAAATTTTTGGGCTTATAAAAGTTTGAAAGGTGAAATTAAGGGATATATTCTTTAGAGTTTGTGTGTGTCTAAGGTAAAAAGCAAGCCAGAGATAGTTAATTCTAGTGTCTGTCTTTCCCACCCACTCAACCCTTGATTTTTAGGCACAAGACACTTTCTCATTAAAAATCAACCAGGATCTTATCTAAAACATAATACTGTACCAGCCCTTATTGAAAGTTTAATCATCCCCTTGTAGGACACTAGCTGATTAATTACTAAATTCACCTGTAAATTTAAAGTACTCTCATTCCAACTCGCTTAGTATCCTAAACTTAACTAGGAACTCAATAAAACTAAGATGAAGGCAGCAGTCCAGCAGCAAGAGGCGGGCTTTCCAGTCTTTTGCATTGAGTGTCACATGTATGATTTTTTACCCGCCGGTGAGAGATTGTATGTGTGCACTCGGTGCAAAGAGCTCCTGGCTCTCAGGGAACAAGTCCGATCTCTGGAGGCTAGAGTAGCAGACTTGGAGGAGCTGAGGGAGACAGAAAGGTACATTGACGAGACCTTCAGGGACATAGTAGCCAAGTCCCAAATCCATTCTGGCAGCCCCAGTGCTGCCGTGGATCAGAAAGGTCTCCCAATAGGAGAACATCACCCTGGTGTAGCAGGAAGTGATCCTGTAGCAAGGACCTGCTCTCCAGGTGATGTATTGTCCTCTTGCACTGAGGACAAATCTCCCAGGGCTACTGCCCAGGAGGGAAGGGTTAGGCCGGCCATCATAGTTGGTGATTCGATTATTAGAAATGTAGATAGCAGGGTAGCTGGTGGACGTGAAGACTGCCTGGTAACTTGCCTGCCTGGTGCGAAGGTGGCAGACCTCACGCGTCACCTAGATAGGATTATAGACAGTGCTGGGGAGGAGCCGGTTGTCATGGTACATGTGAGCACCAACGACATAGGAAAATGTGGGAGAGAGGTTCTGGAAGCCAAATTTAGGATTTTAGGTAGGAAGCTGAAATCCAGAACCTCCAGGGTGGCATTCTCTGAAATGCTTCCTGTTCCACGTGCAGGTCCCCAGAGGCAGGCAGAGCTCCAGAGTTTCAATGCATGGATGAGATGATGGTACAGGGAAGAGGGATTTAGTTTTGTAAGGAACTGGGGAAACGTTTGGGGAAAGGGGAGACTTTTCCGAAAGGATGGGCTCCACCTTAACCAGAGTGGAACCAAGCTGCTGGCACTAACTTTCAAAAAGGAGACAGAGCAGCTTTTAAACTAGAACAAGGGGGAAAGCCGACAGTCACTCAGCAGTGCATGGTTCGGAGAAATGTATCCTTGAAGGATACTAATGAAAAAGGAGAGTTAGGGCATCCCAACAGAGAGGTTCCATTAAATGCAAACATAGCTCATATACCTATTACCTATATGTAAAAAATCACCAAAGCTAATGATTTCCGAATTATCCCAAACAACTGAAAAGCAGGTTGTTAAAACAAGCAAAAAACACACTTTGAAATGTCTGTATGCCAATGCCAGAAGTCTAAGTAGTAAGATGGGAGAGTTAGAGTGTATAGCAGCAAATGATGAGATTGACATAATTGGCATCACAGAGACTTGGTGGAAGGAGGATAACCAATGGGACAGTGCTATATCAGAGTACAAATTATATCGCAATGATAGGGAGGATCAACTTGGTGGGGGTGTGGCACTTTATGTCCGGGAGGGTATAGAGTCCAACAGGATAAAGATCGTACAAGAGACTAAATGCTCAGTAGAATCTATATGGGTAGAAATCCCATGTGCGTTGGGTAAGAGTATAGTGATAGGAGTATACTACCGTCCACCTGGACAAAATGGTCAGACAGATGATGAAATGCTAAGAGAAATCAGGGAAGCAAAGCAATGTGGCAGTGCAATAATAATGGGAGATTTCAATTACCCCTGTATTGACTGGGTAAATGTAACATCAGGACTTGCTAGAGACATAAAGTTCCTGGATATAATAAATGATTGCTTCATGGAGCAATTAGTTCAGGAACCAACAAGAGAGGGAGCTATTTTAGATTTAATTCTTAGTGGAACGCAAGATTTGGTGAGAGAAGTAACAGTGATGGGGCCACTTGGCAACAGTGATCATAACATGATCAGATTTAAACTAATAAATGGAAGGGGGACAATAAGTAAATCTGCAGCTCTAACACTAAATTTTAAAAAGGGAAACTTTGATAAAATGAGAAAAATAGTTAGAAAAAAACTGAAAGGTGCAGCTGCAAAGGTTAAAAGTGTTCAACAGGCATGGACATTGTTTAAAAATACAATCCTAGAGGCACAGTCCATATGTATTCCGCGCATTAAGAAAGATGGAAGGAAGGAAAAACGATTACCGTCATGGTTAAAAAGTGAGGTGAAAGAGGCTATTTTAGCCAAAAAAACATCCTTTAAAAACTGGAAGAAGGATCCATCTGAAGAAAATAGGATAAAAGATAAGCATTGTCAAGCTAAGTGTAAAACATTGATAAGACAGGCGAAGAGAGAATTTGAAATGAAATTGGCCATAGAGGCAAAAACTAATAATAAAAACTTTTTAAAAAATATCCAAAGCAAGAAACCTGTGAGGGAGTCGGTTGGACCATTAGATGACAGAGGGGTTAAAGGGGCCATTGCAGAAAGACTAAATGAATTCTTTGCCTCCATGTTTACAAATGAGGATGTTGGGGTGATACCAGTTCCGGAGATGGTTTTCAGGGGTGATGAGTCAGATGAACTGAACAAAATCACTGTGAACCTGGAAGATGTAGTAGGCCAGATTGACAAACTAAAGAGTAGCAAATCATCTGGACCGGATGGTATGCATCCTAGGGTTCTGAAGGAACTCAAAAATGAAATTTCTGATCTATTAGTTAAAATTTGTAACCTGTCATTAAAATCATCCATTGTACCTGAAGACTGGAGGGTGGCCAATGTAACCCCAATATTTAAAAAAGGCTCCAGGGGCGATCCAGGTAACTATAGACCAGTGAGCCTGACTTCAGTGCCGGGAAAAATAGTGGAAACTATTCTCAAGAACAAAATTGTAAAGCATATAGAAAGACATGATTTAATGGAACATAGTCAACATGGATTTACCCAAGGGAAGTCTTGCCTAACAAATCTGCTTCATTTTTTGAAAGGGTTAATAAACATGTGGATAAAGGTGATTCATGTGGATAAAGGTTATTCATTCCACTTTTTATACCACTTTCCACAGACCTTTTAGGTACCTTGGAGTTCATTCCTCCTTCTTATGATTTCTTCCCACAAATTCTAAGTTGATTGATTTGAAAATCCCAGTTCTGGAGCCCAATATAGGCTATACTGCTTCCCCTATTGATATTAATGGTAAACAAAAAACAAATCAATTGAATAAAATGACATTTTTTTTTTAATTTTGAAACTCAAGAAATGAATTGGAGTCCCCATGAAATTAATTTTAAAATGAAAAAAAAAATTTTCTCCTTCACATCCCTAATGGGTGGGCACTTCATCACTTATCCCATCCTTTATGCATCTTCACAGCAGTGGCTATAAAACCTTTTTAATTTCTGGCAACACTGTATCTCCTGTCTCTTTACTGTTTCCCTGGCCTGTCTCTGCTGTTTCTGTGGTTAAGGCAAGTACTTTATACAAGTATTTATTTCTCAGGCTGCCAGAGAACAATTATGTAAATAGGCCTCCACCAAGCCCTGAACTTTCAAAGAGCTGAGAGGAGGAGGGCATAAATAATTTCTTGCCAAAACTAAGCATAGATTTTGATCCCTCAAATTTTATGGACCCAATATTCACAGATAACCAGTTACACTGGGCAACAATGAAAGTGTTACTGACCTAAAAAGGTCCTACTCTGTAGAATCTTGATGTGCTGAACACGAATATGACCATGAAAAGTTTTTATTGGCTCTCGTTTTGAAGATATTTAATATAGTTCACTTTCTATGTTTAGTCATGTAAATTTATCCAGTAGGACTGTAAATAAGCCTAGAATGATGTAATATTGCATCATATTGCATAATACCATCATGCACACATCATCCAGAGTTTATTACATCATTTTCTGATGCAATGCAGTTCTACTGCCATGCTGCTGATGAGTAAGCTGACTTCAGCAGTGTACTATATGAAGCCCAGTCAGAAAGGGTGAGCATTTGAAATATTCATGCTGACTGACTACTGCTGGACACTCCGCAGAGATGCTCGCGAACAGGTGTACAAGAGACAAGCAAAGAAATCTAAGACGTAGTCTATGACTTCATTTTTCAAATGGTATTTACCGTAGGTCTCCTACTATTGGCATACAATTCAAGATGTAATTATATTATTGCATATTACAAAAAAACTAGAGCCAATTTTGCATTTTCACAGTCACATTCATGTTTAGCACATGGAAATGTATAAGAATTGACTAATTTCATTTCCGTAACATGACTTTTGTGAAAATTTGTTGCACAGTGTATCTAAGTTATCTGGACCTTAATTATCTGGTTAACTCAGAATGGATATTCAGAAGCATGGCTATGCTGCCAAATATATCCGAGTAAGTTCAAATTTTGACTGGATAAGTTATATCCAGATAACATTAGACCTGCAATTGAGTTTGTCTAACTTATTAGGTTAACTTAACTGGAGAACGCTGAATATAGTGAGATATGCAAAGCTTGAACCTTTTGGTTTGGGTTTTGTTTTTGGCCCGCCGCAGGAAATTTCGTATTTCCCACAGTTCGGGCCTTTGTAATTCGGGGGACCCGAATTTCGGGTTAGTGCGCACTAACGGGAGTTATTGCATGCTAACTCCCCGTTAGTTCGCACTAACCCAAAAACCGAATTTTCCTGAAATTTCAGGAAAATTTGGTTCAGATTTCGGGTTCCCTGAACCAGCACGAATTAGGCAATTTCATTAAAATTGCCTAAGTCATCCTAAATGATTGCACATCCCTAGAATATAGGCACTTATCTGATCATGATAACCAAAAAGTTACCCCACCTTGATCTGTCCATTGCTCGCCCCCAAGATATCAAGTGATCTTCTTAACGGGATAAGTTATCCAGATAAATGGCAACCGCCGAACATAGCCAGATATTCAGTGACTGCCACTTAGCTGGATAAGTCCTACTAACCTGGCTAGGTTTCATTTCCATATTAGTCCCTACATGTCTAGCCCAATGGTAGTTGTATATCCCATTCAAGTTGGCATCCTTAAAGGAGCAGTGGATCATCAACTGTCAGTGATTCCATTGTCTCCAGATCCTCTATCTCCTGAATCTTTTATGGTCTGACTCAGATGAAGTATGATCCTGCTGGTAGGAGTGGGGATATAAGCTAAAAAAAATAAGGAGCCACAGGCCCCCAAGACCCACCCATGTTCATTAGAGATGTGAATCGTGTCCTCGATCGTCTTAACGATCGATTTCGGCTGGGAGGGGGAGGGAATCGTATTGTTGCCGTTTGGGTGTGTAAAGTATCGTGAAAATCATTAAAATCGTGAGCCGGCACACTAAAACCCCCTAAAACCCACCCCCGACCCTTTAAATTAAATCCCCCACCCTCCCGAACCCCCCCCCCCCCAAATGCCTTAAATTACCCTTGGGTCCAGCGGCGGTCCGTAGCTAAATCGGGGGAAGGGGGAGGGCAGGAAAACCAGCACACTAAAACCCCCTAAAACCCACCCCCGACCCTTTAAATTAAATCCCCCCCCCCCCAAATGCCTTAAATTACCCTGGGGTAGAGCGGCGGTCCGAAACGGCCTCCTGCTATTGAATCGCGTCATCTTCAGCCGGCGCCATTTTGCAAAATGGCCACCGCAAAATGGCGGCGGCCATAGACCAACACGATTCGACTGCTGGAGGTTGTTCCGGACCCCCGCTGGACTTTTGGCAAGTCTTGTGGGGGTCAGGAGGCCCCCCAAGCTGGCCAAAAGTTCCTGGGGGTCCGTGAGCGATTTCCTGCCGCGAATCGTTTTCTGTACGGATAATGGCGCCGGCCATACGCGTATGGCCGCGTATGGCCGGCGCCATTATCCGTACGGAAAATGATTCGCGGCAGGAAATCGCTCACGGACCCCCGCTGGACCCCCAGGAACTTTTGGCCAGCTTGGGGGGGCCTCCTGACCCCCACAAGACTTGCCAAAAGTCCAGCGGGGGTCCAGAATGACCTCCAGCAGTCGAATCGTGTTGGTCTATGGCCGCTGCCATTTTGCGGTGGCCATTTTGCAAAATGGCGCCGGCTGAAGACGACGCGATTCAATAGCAGGAGGCCGTTTCGGACCGCCGCTCTACCCCAGGGTAATTTAAGGCATTTGGGGGGGTTCGGGAGGGTGGGGAATTTAATTTAAAGGGTCGGGGGTGGGTTTTAGGGGGTTTTAGTGTGCCGGTTTTCCTGCCCTCCCCCTTCCCCCGATTTAGCTACGGACCGCCGCTGGACCCCAGGGTAATTTAAAGCATTTGGGGGGGTTCGGGAGGGTGGAGGATTTAATTTAAAGGGTCGGGGGTAGGTTTTAGGGGGTTTTAATGTGCCGGTTTTCCTGCCTTCCCCCTTCCCCCGATTTATGATTTTTTGACGATAAATCGGGGGAATTGGTATTGTATCGTGGCCCTAACGGTTTTTGACGATTTAAAATATATCGGACGATATTTTAAATCGTCAAAAAACAATTCACATCCCTAATGTTTATGCCTCGATACACATACACATGCAAGCATTGTGATCTCATAGCCTTCTTCCCTTCAGAAAGTTGCTAAAATCAGCATATTGGGACAAAAGAATGCATCAATTGCTACTTGTTATCTATAAATAAATAAATATGTCTGCCTGAATAACAGAAATAAACTTAAGATGAGAAATTACCTGATTGATTTAATTCACTGTTTCTGCTTGAACTTCCAAAATGTTGAATGATGACTTGACAATTCATCTTTCCAATGATCATTTTGGAACTGTACAAAGTATTGTAAATATGAGCTTGGAACAGCAATTGGCAGTATTATTGTAGGAAAAGCAACTGACAGTAGTAAAGCAGCTGAAGGAAGCAGTGCATAGAATATAATAATGACACCCATGGGAACAAGTACAATCACCGAAATAAGATAAATATTGCTGTAGATTGTGATGCTTCTGACAGTGTTAGTGAATACTGAAAAGCTGACAGTTAATAATGAGCTGCATCAAATGGAGAAATCTTTTTGTTTCTCACTTTGTGACAGTGTATTATCTGAATCAGAAGTGACAGAATGCTATAGAACATAAGCTCTAGCTCATATATCCACATAAGAAAATGGTAAAAATGCTTCAGAATCATGCTTACTAAAAGCCTTCAGTAATATTTGTATGATATCTGGATACAGGAATAGAACAATTTTTTTATTGTGCTTGCTATATATATTGCACTGGTTAGGAACATTGAATTGCAAATGCTTCTGATAATTCACATTTGTAAATCTAGACCTGAGTCAAAAATATTTTTTGCAAAAATATATCAGTATTATGATATTGTTACTGTATTAACTCACAAATATTATGAAATTGACATTATGGTAAATGTACAAAGGGCAGGAAATGTCAAGTTTTGGCCAATGTGAAAATTCTAACTTGACAAAACATTTAAACTTCTTCTTGTCATATCCTCACACTCCCTCACATCATATTCATTAGGGGTGTGCATTCATTTGCAATGTATTGGCAATCCGCAACATATAGGGCCATATTCGTTGTACTCGTGAGGAAGCGAAATGTATCGCGATTCCCACGAATACAACAAATCTTCACCGAATTATTCGGCCGTCTAAAGGAGCGAATTTAAACAAAACCTCCACCCTCCTTCCCCCCCCCCCCCCCAAAGACTTGCCAAAACTCCCTGGTGGTCCAGCGGGGGTCCGGGAGCCATCTACTGCACTCACGCCTTCGGCTGCCGGTATTCAAAATGGTGCCGATAGCCCCTGTGATAAAGTAAGGGCAAAGGCTATCGGCGCCATTTTGATTAATGGCAGCCAACGGCCCGCGTGCAGGAGATCACTCCCGGACCCCCGCTGGACCACCAGGAACTTTTGGCAAGTCTTGGGGGACCCTCCTGACCCCCACAAGACTTGCCATAAGTCCCTGGTGGTCCAGCGGGGGTCCGGGAGCGATCTCCTGCACTCAGGCCTTCGGCTGCCGGTATTCAAAATGGCACCGATAGCCTTTGCCTTTACTATGTCACAGGGGCTGAGCAATGGCACCGGTAGCCCCTGTGACATAGTAAGGGCAAAGGCTATCGGTGCCTTTTTGAATACCGGCAGCTGATGGCCCGAGTGCAGGAGATCGCTCCCGGACCCCCGCTGGACCACCAGGGACTACAAGACTTGCCAAAAGTCCCTGGTGGTCCAGCGGGGGTTCTGGAGCGATCTCCTGCACTCGGGATGTCAGCTGCCAGTAATCAAAATGGCGCTGATAGCCTTTGCCCTTACCATGTCACAGGGGCTACCGGTGCCATTGGTTGGCCCCTATCACATGGTAGGAGCACAAGATGGCGCCGCCATCCATTGCTCCTACCATGTGACAGGGGCCGACCAATAGTACTGGTATCCCTGTGACATTGTTACGGCATGCTGCTGTGCAACCGCCTCACCACCAGGGGTCCCTCATACTCTCCTGGCTGACCCAACCCGTCCTAGTCAGCTACTCTATGTCCTGGACTGTCCTTATAACTCTGCCTTCCCAAGACTCCACTGCTTCGGCATCGAGCTCGTTTGGGCTCCCTGCTCTAGCCTCCCTTGCCTTCGGGCTTCTGCCTTGCTACCTTGCCCTAGGGCTTCTGCCTTACTGTGTTTGCCTTCGGGCTTCTGCCTTGCTGTGTGTGTGTGTGGCCTTCAGGCCCTTTGCCTTGCTGTGTGTGTGTGTGTGGCCTTCGGGCCTTCTGCCTTGCCGTGGGTGTGGCCTTCGAGCTTTCTGACTTGCTGTGTGTGTGTGGCCTTCGGGCCCTCTGCCTTGCAATAAGGTTCTTGTGTGGTTGCCTTGTGGTGGACTCCTGTGTTTGCCTGCTGCCTGCCTTGACCCTGCCTGGACTTTGACTTTGTTTGCCAGCCAGTACTCTGCTCCACATATCACAGCCATCACCCAGTTCCATACTCTCCTGCCTGCATCGCATTCCTTCCCAGCCATCATCAGAGACTTTCCAGCAATCCCTGTCTCTCTCCACCTGGAGTCACTCCTGAAGGTGGTGTTCACGACACCTGACCACTGCCTAAACGTAACAGACATAGTAAGGGCAAAGGCTATTGGCGCCTTTTTGAATACCGACAGCCGACGGCGTGAGTGCAGTAGATGGCTCCCGGACCCCTGCTGGACCACCAGGGAGTTTTGGTAAGTCTTGGGGAGGGGGTTCAGGAGGGTGGGGGATTGTAGTTAATTAAATTTTAGCCGGGAAATGAATAAGAATGGAACGCATGAACGGATTGGGGCCCCCCCTTGCCGAATGCAACGTATCTGCCCCCTACGAATACGAATAACGAATGTAATGATTGCGGTCCCTCTGCACATCCCTTGATGATTTCATTCTGTCAGATTTCCACTCAGACTCCCTTCGACAAACACAGGTGTCAGGATCACTAGTCAGGATCACAACTGATATCTGTACAAATACAGAACAAGGTGCCCACAATGCTTTCTCCTCCTTTTTTTTTTTTTTTTTGGGTGCTATCTGAAAACTTCCAAAATGATCCAATAAATTCAAACTATATTTTTACAGATGTAAGGGACCTTTGGTTTTTCCTTACTAAAGTAGTGTACCATTTAGCTGAGGAGGTTCAAAGAGAAAATAAGTGAGAGAGGTTTGAGTTTTGCTCCCCTATGTGGAAACAAGCAAATGGTGTGTCCTAACTGTTTATCATCCCAACACACCTGCTAACCTTGTTGATTTTAGTTTGTAATTTTTTTGGAGTAGGAGCTTTCTGTCTCCTGTCTTCTAATTTTTCCTTCTAATTCCTGGGAAAGGAGTATGGAAGTTCCCACTTAGAGATCAGCCTCTCATTGACTCATCTACCTGACTTTAAACTTGCTTTGAACTCTCTTAAACCAATTTTTGAGACATTCATGTGAGAGACAATCCTTCTTGTTGCAGTGGATGGAGGCATCTCTGATTTCAAGGTTGGATGTGTGGTAAAGAAGACTTGCTTGTGATATGTCTCCTATTGAGCATACACGGTGACAGTGAACTGCTGCAGATGAAGAATGTTTTTGCATTAACTGTTTTGAGGAATCTTTTAAGTTAGAGGCATGAAAGATTTATTCCACCCTACCTGCTTCTTGCTTAATTTTTCTCCTTTTTAGGTTCAACTAATATTTTTTCCAATTAGAGCTGATAACCCATGATACCAAGGAGTCAGCATACAAATCTTTGGAAGAGGGAATTCTTTCATCCAGAAAGATACAGAGGTGTTACAAATTCCATCTAAAGCAAAGGATCCCAGTAAAGTGCTCTAGCAGGAAAAACAAAGAAGATACTACATAAAGGTTACAAGAGCTTTGTTGCTATTGAGGGAAGTTGTATTTAAGGGTGTGTGAGAAGTGCCCACTGGAACTGACTAAGGAGCAAAAAGAATCAAGAAAGAGAGTGAAGAACCCTCTTGGTGCTGTTTGAGGAGTTAAAAAATGTCTAAAGGATTTCTTGGAAGATGTTAAATCTGGGACTGAGTTCTGATAAAATATTGGGACAGTATGTATATTCTGACCACCTCTAGTGAGAAGAACAAAAAGGAAATACATTGGTAGGTAAAGGAAGATTAAATTAATTTTAATCTATAAAACTGATGAATTGGATACAAGAAGTAATTCTGTGTAAATATAGAGTTTCCACTAGAAGTAGAAACTTTACTAGAAGCAGTGGAGTCACACGTTTATTCTATCTGCCACTGCTATTACTAGCAACAGTAACATGTTTTCTGTGATTTACAATATTTTCCCTGTGGACACACTGCTGGTTCTTCCCCATCACTAATAAATTACACTGCTATAGCTGTCTTTCTGTCTTGACTTAGAAAATAGCCACTGCTATTACTAGCAATGGTAACATGGAATAGACTTAGTTTTTGGGTACTTGCCAGGTTCTTGTGGCCTGGATTGGCCACTGTTGGAAACAGGATGCTGGGCTTGATGGTCTGACCCAATATGGCATGTTCTTATGTTAATTATTTATTGACTTTGATGAATAAAAATAAATCTAAGCTGTAAATATTATTCAATCATCTAACAAAATTATCAGTAAAGAAGTGGAAAACCACAATTCCTCTGCTGTGTGTTTATTGTATGCTGAGACTGTATAATTAATTGATGCTCAGAACTAACGTCAGAAACAGGGCTTAATTGCAAAGAAACAGGGTATAAGAGAGCTATTGTTTGTCCCCATATATTGGAACTCTTGGACTCAGATTAAAGCTATCTGGTAGGGAGAATGAGTTATATAGAGACTGAGAGGAGTTAATCAGAAAGGGTCCAGCTCTACTTTCTTTCTATATGCCCCTGTGCACCAAGTAAATGATTCATTCCATCCAGGGGTTACACCTAAAGTATGTAAAGTGAGCTATATGAGTTTTGTTGACTAGCATCTTTCACAAAAATAGACATTTGCTTGAAAATGAGAGAGATTAATGGTTTACCTTCCTTATAAAATTATGTATAAGGGATATGGTCTCCATAGAAGCTATATTGGCCGATAGAGAATCTGCAAAATCCAGGTTGACTTTTTTCAGTAAGGGGTGGACCACAGTTGTTTTTAATGAAGATGGCATCATACCTTTGAGAAGAAATACATTCACAAGCTCAGTTATAAAAGGGCTCACCTCAGAGCCCAAAACATTTATCAAAACTGAGGAGCATTAGATGAATGCACAAAAATTATCCTTCAAATGTCCTAATATTGTTGCACTGGAAGTGGACCCTTGGCCTGGTGCAGGATTGGTCTGACCCCCTCAGTCAGGCCCGGAACACCTGCCATCAGGAGGTGGAGGACAGATGGATCTTAGGTGGGCATCACAAGATCTCAAAAGAGAAGGTTCAGAGGAGTGCCCACCACAACAAGGGTGCGCAGTCATTGGCCAAGGAGGAAGACCAGAGGTCACAGAAGGCCAGCAAAGAGAGTCCAAAAAGGATAGCAAAGGTCAGAGCCCAGAGATCAGTCCAGAATAGTTAGCCAAGGCAGGGGTCAGTTACCAGAGGTCAGTCCGGGTCAAGTCAGGCCAGACAAAGGTCACTATCCAGGCGGCGATCCAACATGGTCCATAGACAGGCAGTGGTCAGTACAGTGAGATCAGTCCAGAGGGTACTACCAGGAAGAGGAAACACTGGAAAAGAAGACACTGGAACAGGGGACGCTGGAACAGGAGACACAAGAGTGATGACCTGATGAGAGTGCTCGATGAAGGTCCTGCCGGACCAATGTCCCCGCTACCTGGAAAGGAGCCAACGGACAGAATGGTACTCCAGGAATTGTCAGCAAAGAAGATGACTTGGGGCGAGCAGCTATCAGGCAGGAGTGACCCATGTTCTAGAAAGGAATGACCTGATTCCAAGGCGAAGGTAGACTAAGCGAAGAGCCCTTTTATAGGGCTAAGGAGGCAACTCCCTGGGAGGAGCTTAGAGGTGGGGCCCAGGGTGGATCCAGCCACAGGCCCTTTAAATCTCCAGAGAAGACACAGGCCGGTCCCTAGGGGGAAGCAAGACAGGACTCTGGTCAGCGGCCATGTTGCCGCTGTAGCAGGTGAGCAGGGAAAGCCGGAGGAGGGCTGTAGGCAGGCCCCGAAGCAGAGTGGCAGCATCCTGCCACTGAGGCAGGCTGAGGAGCGGCTTCATGCCGCAGGAAGGAGGGCCCCTCTCCCTGGATGGGGCAAGGAATGTCAGCGGCCTCCTGCCGCATTGAGGAACCTCGGCACGGCTCCTGCCATGCCTGCAAGATGGCGGGCCGGGCCGCAAGGATCCACGGTGTCGGCGGCTCCAGCCGTGAAGAAGAAGAGTCACTAGGGCGGTCCGGGGACAGCTCCTGCCACGGGAAAAGCCCCGGCTTCTGCGGCCTCCGGGCCGCGAAGGTAAGAGGTGGCTTATGGCACCAGCCACGGGACGCTTCGCAACAAATATAGTGGACAGAACATAAGGCATTTGCAAACTTCTTCCAGTCAACGTTTGAGAGGGGAGGAGAAAATGGGTACCCATTTGATTATTTTGATTATTGCCACATACTGAGCTGAGGATATCAAGCAACATTCACAGTGATTCCAAGAAACATTTTCTGGGTGGTGACTCCAAATATAGAGTCTCGCTTACTTATATTATATTTAGGATTATATTTCCCTATATGCATTATTTTGAATTTACCCATATTAAAATCCATCTCTCATTAAGATGCTCAGTTCCCCAGTCTTGCAAGGTCCTTCTACAGTTTCTCAAAGTCTGCTTGCATTTTAACAACTTTGAATAATTTTGTATCATCTACAGATCTGATCACTTCACACATAGCTTCCTTTTCCAGATAATTTAAGTAAATGTTAACAGTATTAATCCCTCAGGCACACTTTTCTCTGTATGAAAACCAAACCATTTAGTAAAAATATGTTCTCTTTTATCCAGACACCAGGCTACAGTAGGCTATTTTCTCTTATTCCTTGACTTTTTAATTTCCTGAGCAATAGCTAATGAGGGACTTTGTAAAATGCTTTCTGAAAATCCAGGTATACTGTATTGACTGGTTCACTCTTATGTACATGTTTATTTATACCTGCAAAAATTTCTAATAGATTAGTAAGGGATGACTTCCCTTTAGGAATGTACAGAGTCAAAAATTTGTTTTGGTTCATTCATTTATTTTATAGATCAAAGTCATTCAAATGAAAAAAATAATTTCTTCATTTTATTCATTCATTTGTTTAACATTATAACCAGGAGAAGCAGTGCGGTCTATTTGGAGCTCCTAAATTGGGCTTTTCTAGTCATTTCCAATGAAATTTGATGGTGGACATCATCAGAAGGGTCGTCATGCCAACACATGAAGGCTATGAAGAGCCTCAGGGTCCACAATGGGACACAATGATACCAACTGTTAGGGATGTGCATTCATTTACAACAAATGTCACATCCACAACAAAAAGGTCCCTATTCATTTCATTCGTGAGACCATGAAACGAATGACGATCCCCCACGAATGAAACATATCATATTAGGTTCATTTGTTTGGTTCACAGTGCTTTCTTAGCAGCCTTTTGCAATAGGAGAAGGTATGTGGGAGTATCCATAACAACTAGCCCTTTCCTGTGAGTCATAAGTGACCTCACAGCCCTGCCATAGAGTGGGTTGGACAGGTTGGCAAGGAGACCAGAATGCCAACATTTCAGAGTGAAGCATTTTTTTAATTCAGCCAATTGCTGCTAATCCTGGTGTTTTTCTACCTTTAGCAAGTGTAACACAGTGCATTTTCTTCTTGGGTTCTATCTGAGAAGGTTGTTTGCTGATTGAGCTCTTTCAGAGTGTTTCAATTATCTATTGAATTGCTCTAAATCAGAGCTATTGCTGAAAAAGTCCCAGAGCACCTCATTGATTAGGTGTTGGAAAACGGCTGGGGTGTTGCACAATCCGAATGGCATTACCAGGTATTCGTAATGCCCATCCCTGGTGTTAAACGCCATTTTCCATTCATCACCCAGACGGATCCGGACCAGATTATAGGCGCCCCATAAATCCAATTTGGTAAATATTCTGGCCCCTGGAGTCTGTCCAAGAGTTCCGGTATCAAGGGTAACGGATAGTTATCTCGCTTAGTGATGGCGTTGAGCCCTCTGTAGTCGATACAGGGCCGTAGGGAGCCATCTTTCTTCCCTACAAAGAAAAATCCAGCTCCCGCTGGTGACTTGGAAGGACGAATAAATCCCTTCGCAAGATTCTCTGTTATGTATTCCGACATAGCTTTTGTCTCAGGTAGGGACAGTTGGTAAACCCTTCCCCAGGGTGGCGTAGTCCCAGGAAGCAACTCGATGGCGCAGTCAAAGGGATGATGTTGAGGCAGGATCTCCGCCTTTTGCTTGGATAAGAATTCAGCGAAGTCTGCGTAAGCCTCCGGGGATGCTACTTCAGCGTGCAGGAGGGGAATGCTAGGCATCCGAGGGATCTTGAGACAGTTGTTAAAGCAAAAGGGGCTCCAACATGCAATTTGCAGCATATCCCAGTGAATCACTGGGGCATGGAGCTGCAACCAAGGTAGTCTAAGGATTATCGGGTGAACGGCTTTCTCTAAAACCAGAAAGGATATTCTTTCAGAATGAAGCATCCCGGTGCGGAGCGTAAGAGGTTCCGTAGAGGACGAGATATTCCCCGGAAGGAGTATTCCCCTGATGGAAGTGATTCGCAGCGCGGTCTTTCGTGGTAGAACGGGAATACTTAGTTGCTGCACCAGGTCATTCACAATGAAGTTCCCGCCTGCCCCTGAGTCAATAAAAGTGAGAGTTTCAAAACTCCCACCGGGGTATTCCGAGGTAACCGGTACGGTACATTGAGGAGTGAAAGCAACGCAACTTAGGAGTCACTCCTCAGGACCTCCTAGGTTCTGGAGTTTTCCGGCCTCTCCTTACACTGAGCTAGGAAGTGCCCTTTTCCTCCGCAATAGAGGCAAAGGCCCAAAGAGCGATTGCGTCGTCGTTCCTCCGCAGACAACGCTATTCTCCCCAGCTGCATGGGCTCCTCAGGGGGCATCTCGGGGCGTGTCAGAGCTTGACTGGACGCCAGAGCCTAGGGTCTGGAGAAGGCAGGTGCCAATGGAACCATGCGTCGGAAGGGGCGACTTTCCTTGGCCCGCTGCTGCAGGTGGCGGTCAATCCTCCCTGCTAGGTCGATCAGTTGGTTGAGATCGTGAGGGATATCGCGAGCTGCCAGCTCGTCCTTTATCTGAGCTGCCAGTCCCTCCAGGAAGAGGGCACGAAGACTATCCTCTTGCCAACCCACCTCAAGGGCGAACGTATGGAACTTGATTGCATAGTCCGCTAGCGAACGGGCACCCTGCTTCAATTGGAGTAACTCAGAAGTGGCGGTAGACAAGCGGGCTGGCTCATCAAACGCTTGTTTAAAGTTGGTCACGAACTGGGAAAGGTTGTCCAGAAGGGGGTCATTCCATTCCCACATGGGAGAAGCCCAAGACAGCGCCTTCCCATCTAGTAAGGATAACATGTAGGCCACCTTTACGGAGTCCGAAGGAAACTGGTTCGGCAGCAGCGAGAACCGGATGAAGCATTGATTTAGGAAGCCTCGGCAGGCCTGGGCCTCTCCAGAGTAGCATGATGGAGCCGGTAGCTGGGTCAAAGTGTTAACGCTCACTACTGGTGGGAGTAACGGAGTCTGAGGAATCTCCGGAGGAGTTGCGTCCAACCGATTGGCCAGCCGTTCAACTGTAGCCGCCAGCACGTCCAAACAATGCTGCTGTTGCTGTAAGCGCTGGGCCTGTCAGGTCCGCCGGGTCCATGGCCTTGCAAACTGTTATGGCTGGGTAGAGTAGTGGACCCTTGGGCCGGCCTAATGGGGTGAGACGAAAAGGCCGGGAGGCAGAGATAGGCTGTTCGGGAATGAAGGCTTCACCCTGGAAGTCAGTGAACCCCCTGAGAGGAGCTCGCGAGGTCCCTGACCGTTGGGACTTAGGTGATCTGCCAAGACGAGAAGAATGCTTCACCCTGGAAGCCTGCGGACCCCCCGAGAGGAGCTCGTGAGGTCCCAGGCCTCTGGGACTTAGGAGATCCGGTGATGAGAGATGAAGGCTTCACCCTGGAAGCCTGCGGACCCCCAGAGAGGAGCTCGTTAGGTCCCAGGCCGCTGGGACTTAGGAGATCCGGTGATGAGAGACGAAGGCTTCACCCTGGAAGCCCGCGGACCCCCCCGAGAGGAGCTCGTGAGGTCCCGGGCCGCTGGGGCTTAGGCGATCCGAAGCGAAGGCAAGAGACGGTCCGAGGTCGAGGCAGGAGATGGGCACGAGAGCGGAGGCCAGCAGGAGTCAGGAACCAAAGAGACTAACCAAAGAGCAGGAGCTGAAGATCCGAGCAGGAGCTGAAGATCCAAGCAGGAAAACCAGGAACCAACCAGGAGCCGAGATCCAGGCACTGCAGCAAGGGAACCCTGTTGCAAGGCAAAGAGCAGAGAGCAGACGCCGGCTTAAATGCAGGCCGGCATCTGATGTCATTTCGGGGGCGGCCCGCGGTCTGGCGGGAAAAGCCCTTTAAATTGGGCTTCCCCGTGCGCGTGCGTGCCCCCGAGGGGAGGGGCCACTTTCCGGAGCTCGGCAGCATCTCCCTCGTGGAGGTGCCGCCGTGCCAAGGCTCGAGTAGGCCCTGCCAGCTGTGCCTCCCGCCGCGGTCCCCCTGAGCGCGCCTCCGGAGCCGGGACGCCCCAAAAGCCGCGACCTGCAGATGAAGGTAAGGGCCCGGTCACCAGCTAAGTGACCAGGACCGCAACAGAGAAGGACAATAAAAAGGATAAACGAGATGGAAAAGCTCCCTTATGGAGAAAGGCTAAACAGAATAGGGCTCTTTAACTTGGAAAAGAGGCAACTGGGAGGGGATTAGATTGAAATTTATAAAATCATGAGTGGGGTGGAATGGGTAAATTGAGAACATTATTTACCCTTTCAAACAACACTAGGGATCCCACCATGAAACTAGCATCCAGCAAATTTAAAACAAATTATAGGAAGTATTTTTTCACTCAGCACACAATTAAGGTTTGGAATCTGGGACTGGAGGACATGGTCAAGGCAACCAACATAGTGGGGTTCAAAAGAGGACTGGACAACTTACTGAAGTTAAATTCCAAAAACAGTTATTAGCCAGGTAGTCGTGAGAAAGCCAATGCTTATACATGTGAGTGAAATATAAGAAATAGATTAACTACTGGGGATCTGATGGGTACCTTGACCTGAACTGGTCACTGTCAGAGACAGACTGTTGAGCTTGATAGACCTTGGTCTGACCCAGTATAGCACTGTTATTATGCTCTTATATTCTTATGTTGTATAGTACTGACTGGGTGGGAGATCTAGGTGAACTGAGGGGAGTCCAGGCTGAAGAACCAGGAAGGTCTCAATGATCTGGAGAAAGACCTGGTGAACTGATGGACTAATTGCTCATATTTTTTTAAATTGGCTGATTTATGCAAGTAAATCCTACTTTATTTTTGCATGTAAAAATATACATGCATATATTAATAAAATAGGTATTTTTATTTAAATTTTTATTCCACTTTTTGCATTTTTTCAGCATTTCAAAGTGGATTACATTCAGGTACTGTTGATATTTCCCTATCCCCAGAGGGCTTACAATCTATGGGGGTCTTTTATCAAAAGCTTATTGCATGCAATACGGCCATAAGCCTCTATCGCATGCAATATCATGCAAACTAGAGGGAGGGGAGGAGTCAGCAGTAGCACACTGAATAGCACCACTGTGAAAGGTGGTGCTATTCAGTGCAAAAGCCTGCAGCCTGCCCACCCCCCCCCCCCAAATCCTGTCCTAAGTTTGTACCTGAGGCAATGGAGGGTAACATGATGTGCCCAAGGTCACAAGGAGCAACAGCAGGTTCATAGCCCACTGTTCTAACCACTAGGCTACTCCTCCACTTCAAGGTAGTAAAAGTACTCACATTCAATGCATTGATATAAAAATGGTTTCAATTCATTGCGTGTATTTGCATGTAAGCCTATATACTCGTGTATGTTGCAGGGTAGAGATATACATACATATAGAAGCACGCATTTTAAAAAATACTTGTATAGATCTGCTTGTGGCCATATATGTGCATATATGTTGCCATACACATTCATTTGAAAGTTATCCTCCCTCTCTGACAGGCCGATACAGTAAAGCGCGGCCACGTTTACCCTGTTTCTAACCCATTTTCTACCCACAATTTGGCCGCGTAAGTCTAACCCGTGATTCTGTTTTACCAATCTTTACTGCTTCTTTAAATCGACGCGTATCCCTTTCCGCCTGCGGCATGTATATGATATGTAAACGATCGGATTAGCTATTCCCTCCCATACAGTAACGTGCGGCCCGATTATCGCCTTTTTAACCAACTGTTTTGTCGTGTCTTTAACCCGCTAATTTACCGCCTACCCTGACCCTGGCGTTAGAGGGATGTGACAGCAATAGGCAGGCTCCGGTCAAATAAGTGGGTGGGTTGGAGCAAGCGAGTAATGGTGTGGCCAGGTTCTCCTACACTCGGGCCTGGTTCTCCTACGCTCGGGCATCGGGGATTGCCAGTCCTCTCTCCCCCCCTCCCGAAGCAAGGCGCAGGGCGAAAATCGACTAGACATGTTATTAAAGCAAATAGAAATTGTAACAAAAGTAAACTTACTGCATGCTTCCAGCAGCCCCAGTCCTCTCTCCCCCCCTCCTGAAGCAAAGCGCAGGGCAAAAATCAACTCGACATGTTATTAAAGCAAATAGAAATTGTAACAAAAGTAAACTTACTGCATACTTCCAGCAGCCCCAGTCCTCTCTCCCCTCCTCCCGAGGTGCCCACCGCAGCTCCCCTGCCTCCCAGGGGCAGCCGGCGGCAAAAGCGGCTTCCAGCAGCCCCGCCGGCGAAGGTGCATGAACGCACTTCCAATTTGGGCGCTCAAGTAGCGAAGGCGCATGAGCGCACGCCATAACCTGAGCACCCAGATGGACGTCCGAGGAGGCAGTTGGCGATGAAGTTCCTGTAATAGTTGGTAAATCCAAGGAACTTTTATAGGGCGCGGAGGCCTACTAGTTGGGGTCAATCTCGGATTCCTTGGAGTTTTTCAGGCGCCATGGTAAAACCACGATTGGAGATAATGTAGCCCAGAAACGGAAGAAGAGTCTGTTCGAAGATGTACTTCTCTAGTTTCACATAGAGACGGTTGTCCCTAAGAATTGGAGGACTGTTCAAATATGTGAACGGTGGGATTTCAGATCCTTGGAGAAGATCTGTATATTGTCTAGATATACCATGACAAACGAGTATAGAAGGTCCCGGAAGATCTCATTCATCAAGCGTTGAAAGACCGCAGGGGCATTACAAAGTTCAAAGGGCATCACTTCATACTCACAGTGGCCTTCCCTGGTATTGAAAGCATTCTTCCAAATATCATCTGGCTGGATCCTTACGAGGTTGTATGCCCCTCGGAGATCTAGCTTCGTAAAGATCTGGGCTCCTTGGAGGCGATCAAAACATTTGCTAATGAGTGGCAGAGGGTAGCGATCCTTGTGGGTTACAGCATTTAGCCCACGGTAGTCAATGCAAGGACGTAAGCTGCCATCTTTCTTCTTCACGAAGAAGAATCTGGCTCCTGCTGGAGAATTGGAGGGTCGTATGAATCCCTTGTCCAGGTTCTCTTTAATGTATTCAAACATAGCCTTAGTTTCCAGTAGTGAGAGAGGATAGGTTCTGCCCTGGGGGGGGGGGGGGGGGGGGCATGGTACCCGGTAGGAGCTCAATGGGACAATTAAACTCCCAAAGTGGAGGCAGAATGTCAGCATTCTGTGTGGAGAATACATCTTGTAAGTCTTCATACGGAGTAGGTAACCCGGTCAGGGTTGTAGAGTTCAAAACGGTAACTGCCGAAGACACTTGACGCAGGCAGCACAGCGGTTCTGGCACTGGGATCCCCACTGAATTAACTGTAGGGACTGCCAGTCAAAATGAGGTCCATGTACTTGGAGCCATGGAAGTCCGAGGATAACTGGGTGTGTAGAGTGCTTCAGGACATATAGTGAGATCTCTTCCTTGTGGAAAGTTCCCATGGAGAGACGGAAGGCTACAGTGCGATGAGTGATACATCCAGGAAAGTGCTCTCCTTGGATGGACACAATGCAGAGTGGAATGTCCAGAGACTGGAGTAGGATCTGGAGCAATTTGACAATATAGTCCAGAATGAAGTTGCCACTCGCCCCAGTGTCAACGAGGGCGGTTGTGGCGAATGATTGCGACTCTGGAAAGAGACACAGGGAGTAGTAATTGGAGGCCAGTAACAGTAGCGCTCAAGCTTGGGACCCCTGCTGGGCTCAGGCCCTGCAGTTTCCCGGATGAACTGGGCAGGCTTGCAGATGTCCGGATCCGCCACAGTACAGGCAAAGGCCTTCCTTCTTACGTCGGAGGTGCTCTTCAGGAGACAAGCACCCGCGGTCAATCTGCATCGGCTCTTCGGAAGATGGAAGAGGTACCGGTAAGGCCTTTAACTGAGGGCTGGCAGTACGAACTGGGTGTATGGCAGAAGGCCGAGAGGCCTTTACCTCCTGATGATGTTGACGTAGGCGGTGATCGATCTTGCCAACCAAGGAGATGATATCATCTAGACATGTGGGAATCTCGCGAGCAGCCAGCTCATCCTTGAGGGCAGGAGATAAGCCATCCAGATAGATTGCCCATAGGCAGTCCTCTTGCCATCCCAGTTCTGTGGCTAGTGTCCTGAATTCTACCATGAATTCAGTGAGCGAATGCGAGCCTTGATGGAGATGGAGGAGCTGGGGACCCGCAACCGCCTGGCAGTCTGGGTCTTGGAAGGTCTGTTTGAACACGGAGATGAAATGGAAAAGATGACGGAGGATGTCATCAGAACGTTCCCAGAGTGGGGAAGCCCATGCCAGGGCCTTCCCTTCAAGGCATGAGAGGATGAAGGTGATCTTGGTATTTTCGCTTGGAAACAACTCAGGCTGTAGTGCAAATTGCATAAAGCATTGGTTGAGGAAACCTCGACAGAGGCGTGGATCCCCATTGAATCAGGGTGGAGCAGGAAGGGCCAGAGATGCCCTTGAGGGCATGGGTGGAGCCCAACCCTGAGTTGGTTATGACAGCATCCCCTAATTGGGATCGTAGTCTCTCCACTGATTAAGTCAATGCTTCAATGGTTCGCTGTTGTTCTCGGACATGAGCAGCTAGGCCAGGGATGGCCTGCAAGGCGGGAGACTCAACAGAGTCCATGGCCTTGGCAACCTGTTGTGCTGGAAGTGGACCATTGGCCTGGTGCAGGATTGGTACGGCCCTCCGATCGGAGCTGGAGAGCACCTGCCAGCAGGAGGTGGAGCACAGGAGGAGACAGAGGCTAGCTGGAGCTTCACCAATAGCATCCCAGGGTTCCTTCAGGTTGATCTCTTGGTTACCTGGGCTGCCTGGTCTTAGGTGGGCCTCACAGGGTCTCCTAGAGAGAAAGTTCAAGGGAGTTCCCACCACAAACAAGGGTGCGTGGTTGGTGTGCAAACAGTGAAGTCCAGAGTTTGGAAGACGACAGAAGAGAGTGTCCGAGTATATGGTGAGGATCAAGGCCAGAGTATCAATCCAGAATGGTCAGCCAAAGCAGGGTAGGTAACAGAGGTCAATCCAGGCATAGTCAGGTCAGGCAAAGGTCAAGTTCCAGGCAGCAATCAAGAGTAGTCGGAGTTCCAGGCAGAGGTCAGGTCAGGAAGGTAGGCAGGTAGGTCAGGCAGGTAGGCAGGTAGGCAGAGATCGATACCGTGAGATCAGTCCGAAGGGTACTACCAGGAATGGAGAGATGAAGGAACAGGAGACGCTGGAACAGGAGACACAGGAGACGCTGGAACAGGAGACACTGGAACAGAAGACACTGGAACAGGAGACACAGGAGCAAGACACTGAAATGCAGGAAGGCATACACCGAAGTGTATGACCCGATTGCCAAGGCCCCGAGCTAGGGGCTGGCTTGAGGTATATATACCTTGCATTAGTGACATCAGATTGGGTGCCGCCCAAGGTCTTCCCACGCTTGGCTCTTTAAATTAAGCAGAGCTCTGCATGCGCACACTAGGGGGCGGGGCAGACGCCGAGGAGGACACCCAGCCCCGATGTGAGGACAGCCACGAGGCCGAAGGCCGTGAGGGAGCCGGGGATGCCCATGAAGGACGTGGTCGGATAAAGTAGGAACTCGAGGCAGCGCTGGTAGAGGGCTGTGCCAGGTAAGCAGGCCTGGTCGCGGAACTAACGTGGGCGGGAAGTGCAACAAAAAGCCTGAAGGAAACAAAAACTTTGTTTACCAGTGAATTTTCAGCTTGGCTCAAAACTCCATATTCTGACAGTTTGCATCATTTTGACCCCATTTGTGAATATTTACATATTCATATTTACAGTTGAGGTACACAATGGTTCACCATATTTTCAAATACTTAAAGCTTTGAGTATCCAAATACATTCTAGCCAGTCCAAATAAATAGGTGTTTCCAAGACCATTGAAACTGTTACGATCGTGGACCCTTGGGCCGGCTAGAAGGTGATGATGTAGCGCTTGGAGAATCTCAAAGCGGAGTTGTAGCCGGGAGGTGGACTTGAAGAAGAGGTCCGAGAGTTGAAGCAGAGATCCGAGGGAGTCTTCACCACTGGAAGCCCACGATCCCCCTGGGAGGAGCCCATGAGGACCCTAGCCGCTTGGACTTAGGCGCGAAGAAGAAATTGGAGCCGGGAGACCAACAGGAAGTTCACCACTGGAAGCCCGTGGTCCCCCCGGGAGGAGCCCATGAGGACCCGAGCTGCTTGGACTTAGGAGCAGTCTCCGAAGGATGAAGAGAGAGAAGTACTCCAAATCAAGGTGGGCTGCAGAGATGCCAGAAGCAAGGTCAGGCCAAGGGTCAGGGCAGGTGGCAGACAGCAGAAGCCAAGGACGAGCTGAAGTCAGGAACCAGGAAGATGATCTGAAATCAAAGTCAGGAGACAAGCCGGGGTCAGAAGCCAGGAAGACGATCCGAAGTCAAAGTCAGGAGACAAGCCGGGGTCAGAAACCAGGAAGATGATCCGAATTCAAAGTCAGGAGACAAGCCGGGGTCAGAAGCCAGGGAGACGCAGGAACACAGACAAGACAGTAAATAAGCAACTCAGGAGAGAGGAACCTCGTTGCAAGGCAAGGGAGAAGACAACCAGGCAGGCTTAAATACTGGCAGCATCTGATGTCACCCTGCAGGTGGAGCTGTCCTTTCCCACACAGGTCCCTTCAAATTACAGAGCCCCTGAGCGAGCACTCGCCTAGGGGGGTGGGGCCTGCTGCCGAGTGTTGGTGGCGTCTCAACAAGGGAGGCCACGGGAAGGGCCTAGCGAGGCCCAGACGGAGCACCGCAGTCCCCAGAATGGCCTTGGGGTGAGTGAGGGGGCCGACCGTGGACCTCTGTGGGCTGGACCGCACCAGTACCCCCCCCCCCCTCTTACTGGGCCTGGGTTTTGCAGGATGGTCTAAGTGAAATTGGCGAAGAAGGGTTTTATCCAAGATGTTTGAGGCTGGCTCCCATGTATTCTTCTCAGGGCCATACCCTTCCATACCCTTCCCAGGAGAGAAGATACTCCCAGACCTATTAGTAAAAAATTGTAACTTATCATTAAAATTATCCATTGTACCTAAAGACTGGAGGAAGCAAATGTAACCCCAATATTTAAAAAGGGCTCCAGGGGTGATCCGGGAAACTACAGACCAGTAAGCCTGACTTCAGTGCCAGGAAAAATAGTGGAAAGTGTTCTAAACATCAAAATCACAGAACATATAGAAAGACATGGTTTAATGAAACAAACTCAGCATGGCTTTACCCAGGGCAAGTCTTGCCTCACAAATCTGCTTCACTTTTTTGAAGGAGTTAATAAACATGTGGATAAAGGTGAACCTGTAGATATAGTATACTTGGATTTTCAGAAGGCATTTGACAAAGTTCCTCATGAGAGGCTTCTAGGAAAAGTAAAAAGTCATGGGATAGGTGGCGATGTCCTTTCGTGGATTGCAAACTGGCTAAAAGACAGGAAACAGAGAGTAGGATTAAATGGACAATTTTCTCAGTGCAAGGGAGTGGACAGTGGAGTGCCTCAGGGATCTGTATTGGGACCCTTACTTTTCAATATATTTATACATGATCTGGAAAGAAATACGACGAGTGAGATAATCAAATTTGCAGATGACACAAAATTGTTCAGAGTAGTTAAATCACAAGCGGATTGTGATAAATTGCAGGAAGACCTTGTGAGACTGGAAAATTGGGCATCCAAATGGCAGATGAAATTTAATGTGGATAAGTGCAAGGTGATGCATATAGGGAAAAATAACCCATGCTATAATTACACAATGTTGGGTTCCATATTAGGTGCTACAACCCAAGAAAGAGATCTAGGTGTCATAGTGGATAACACATTGAAATCGTCAGTTCAGTGTGCTGCGGTAGTCAAAAAAGCAAACAGAATGTTGGGAATTATTAGAAAGGGAATGGTGAATAAAACGGAAAATGTCATAATGCCTCTGTATCACTCCATGGTGAGACTGCACCTTGAATACTGTGTACAATTCTGGTCGCCGCATCTCAAAAAAGATATAATTGCGATGGAGAATTTACAGAGAAGAGCTACCAAAATGATAAGGGGAATGGAACAACTCCCCTATGAGGAAAGACTAAAGAGGTTAGGACTTTTCAGCTTGGAGAAGAGACGACTGAGGGGGGATATGATAGAGGTGTTTAAAATCATGAGAGGTCTAAAATGGGTAGATGTGAATCGGTTATTTACTCTTTCGGATAGTAGAAAGACTAGGGGGCACTCCATGAAGTTAGCATGGGGCACATTTAAAACTAATCAGAGAAAGTTCTTTTTTACTCAACGCACAATTAAACTCTGGAATTTGTTGCCAGAGGATGTGGTTAGTGCAGTTAGTATACCTGTGTTTTAAAAAGGATTGGATAAGTTCTTGGAGGAGAAGTCCATTACCTGCTATTAAGTTCACTTAAAGAATAGCCACTGCCATTAGCAATGGTAACATGGAATAGACTTGTTTTTGGGTACTTGCCAGGTTCTTATGGCCTGGATTGGCCACTGTTGGAAACAGGATGCTGGGCTTGATGGACCCTTGGTCTGACACAGTATGGCACTTTCTTATGTTCTTATGTTCTTATGTTCTATGAAGGAACTGAACATCCAAGACTTCCTTCACTTGATAGATGACGTCTTGGTCAGCTGCCGGTTTAGAGGGGTCCGGAGGTTTATCGTGGAAGACAGACAGAATCAAAGGTTTGAGTAAGGACACGTGGAAGACATTGTGGATTTTTAATGTGAATGGAAGGTATAGACAGTAGGAGACAGCGCCCACTCGCTCTGTAACAGCAAACGGGCCGATATACTGGGGAGCCAAGCGCAATCAAATGTTCTTGGTGCTCAACCACACCTTATTGCTAGGGTGAAATACAGGAGCAGGACATCACAGTTTTTCTGCATGTTTCTTTGAGGTAGTAGTGGTCTGCTCTAATTTCTCCTGACTGGACTTCCAAAGGTCACGTAGCTGTCGGGCTGTGAGTTGCGCTGCAGGAGATGGAACCATTAGTGGCAAGGGCAAGGGAGGTTTGAGTTGTTTTCCATAGACCAAGTGGAAAGGGGACCTATTGGTGTCAGAATGTTGATGGAAATTATAAGAAAATTCTGCCCACGGCAGTAGAGCCACCCAGTCGTTTTGCTTGTCCCTTACAAAGACTCGAAGGAATGCTTTCAAGGTTCAGTTCTTGCATTCTACGTGGCCGTTGTCTTTCAGGTGAAAGGCTGTGGTGAAGTCTAGCTGGACCCTGAATTTCTTGCAGAGTGATCTCCAATATTTGGCCGTGAACTGCGGACCTCTGTCCAAGGCGACATGTAGAGGGAGTCCGTGTAGGTGAAAGATATGCTGAGTAAAGAGTTGCGCCAGTTCAGGCGCGGTTGGTAATTTGGTAAGAGGCACAAAGTGAGCCATTTTCGAAAATCTGTCAACTGTGACCCATATCACGTTTTTTTTCCTCCAACGGGGGCAAGTCCACTATGAAATCTGTGGAGAGATGAGTCCATGGCTCAGTTGGAATGGGTAAGGGTTGAAGCAGCCCCAGGGGCGTCCGGGCAGGGGATTTTGTCGAGCACAGGTAGGACAAGAATTAACATACATATGTACATCTTTCTTTACTTGAGGCCACCAATATTATTCGGTCAACAGTTCTAAAGTCCGGGCGATTCCAGGATGACCTACGGTTAAAGAGTCGTGAGCCCACGACAATACTTTCTTGCGCAGGCGAGCAGGTACTACTGTCTTGCCTAGGGGTACTACCTCTGAAGCTGCAAGGAGGACTTTGTCAGGGTCTAAGATGTATTGAGGCAGATTGGGGGTATCTTCAGTTTCTGAAGTGCGAGAGAGGGCATCTGCCAAAACATTCTTACATGCTGGTCTGTAGCGGAGGAGAAAGTTGAACCGGCTGAAAAATAGAGACCAGCGGGCTTGCCGGGGGTTAAGGCATTGGGCCCAGCACAGAAACTCTACGTTCTTGTGATCTATATAAACAATTATGGGATATTGGGCCCCCTTAAGCCACTGGTGCCACTCTTCAAACACCAGCTTAATGGCCAACATCTCCTTGTCCCCGATACCGTAATTCTTCTCAGCGGGTGAGAACCTCCGAGAGAAGTAGAAGCATGGCAAGGATTTACCTCCATTGGATACTTGGCTTAGGACCACTCCTACCGCAATGCCGGATGCATCCACCTCAACGACAAACTGATTTTGTGGGTCTGGGTGATGAATACATACGTCCAAAAGAAAGTCTCTCTTTAGCTCTTGGAAGGATTCTTGCACCGCCTGAGACCAATTTCTGGCGTCTGCAACTTTTTTGGTAAGAGCAGTGAGTGGAGCCACTATCCGTGAGTAATGCGGTATACACTGGAGGTAGAAGTTGGCGAAGCCTAAGAAGCGTTGAAGGGCCTTCAACCCCCTTGGGCGAGGCCAATCCTTAATAGCCACTACCTTATCCAGATCCATATGGAAGCTCATGGAGGATACAATGTACCCAAGGAATGGCAGGGATTCTTGCTCAAACTGGCACTTCTCTAGTTTGGCAAAGAGACGGTTGTCGCGTAGTTTCTGTAACACTTGTCTAACGTGCAAGCGGTGCGTGGCCAGATCCTTGGAGTAAATCAGGACATCATCTAGATATACGATGACCGAAGTATGCAACATATCTCTCAACACCTCATTCATAAGGTTTTGAAAAACCGCCGGGGCATTACACAAGCCAAAGGGCATGACCAGATATTCATAATGTCAGTCTCTCGTGTTGAAGGCAGTTTTCCACTCATTGCCGGGTCGTATCCTTACCAGGTTGTACGCACCCCGAAGGTCAAATTTGGAAATAAATCTGGGCTCCTTGCAGTCAGTCTAGGAGTTCCTGAATCAGCAGCAAAGGATACCTATCTCGTCTCGTAATGGCGTTGAGGCCACGATAGTCAATACAGGGCCTGAGAGATCCATCTTTCTTAGCTACAAAAAGAGTACCCAGATCTGGCAGGAGATTTGGAGGGTTGGATGAAGCCATGATCTAAATTTTCTTGAATTTAGCTAGACAAAGCCTGGGTCTCCGGAAGTGATAAAGGGTACACGCGCCCCCTGGGGGGTGTGGTACCTGGCATCAGGTCTATGGCGCAATCGAAGGGCTGGTGTTCCGAAAGGAACGCGGCTTTTTCCTTAGAAAAGATGTCCATGTAGTCCCGGTAGGGTTGGGGTATAGTCAGCGAGGTAGTCAAGAGCAGAACACTGGGCTGAGAGACTGTGGCCAGGTAGGAGTTAAAACAGGATGGACTCCAAGATACAATTTGAAGAGTGTCCCAGTGGATAACCGGGGAATGCTTCTGAAGCCAGACCCAAAACGATCGGATGAATGGCTCTCTCCAATATAAGAAATAATATTTCTTCCATGTGCAGAAGGCACGTGTGGAGAGTTAAGGGCTTGGTGGTGGTGGAAATACTCCCCAGGAAAGGGGTTCCCTGGATAGAAGAAACCCAGAGTGGTGGGTGAAGTGGCTGTACGGCTAGCTGTAATTGCTGGACAAGATCATAGAGAATAAAGTTCCCTCCAGTTCTGGAGTCCACAAATGCTAACATAGCAAAGGAACCACCAGGGTATTCTAAAGTCACCGGTACAGTGCATTGGGGAGCGATATTCGTGTTTCCTAGGGTCAGCTCCCCGATGAGACCTAGGATCTGGCATTTCCTGGCCGTTCGCCACATTGAGCCAAAAGGTGCCCCTTGTTGCCTCAATATAAACAGAAGCCTAGCGAACGCCAGCGTCTTCTTTCCTTCTGAGAGAGAGGACTTCACCCCAACTGCATGGGTTCCGGCCCTTGGCTACCTGAAGGCTTCGGAGGGGTCGCCATTGGGCGCGAAAATGCGGGTGATAAGTTAGTCGGTCTGCGGGTAGATCTCTCCTCATGGACGCGTAGTTGGAGTCGACGGTTGATCCTTCCTGCCAGGTCAATCATTCCATGTATGTCGTCGAGAAGATCTCTTGCCGCTAGCTCGTCTCTGAGGCGTGGAGACAGACCTTCCAAGAATATCCCGTGAAGGCTGTCCTCCCTCCAGTCTAGCTCGGTGGCCAAAGTGTGGAATTCAACCATGTATTTGGCTAGCGAACGGACACCCTGGTGTAACCGTAGTAATTCCATAACCACCGTAGATTTGTGAGTGGGCTCATCAAAAACAAATTGTTCCAAGTCTCCCAGGATGGGGTCCTTACGTTCCCATAATGGCGAGGCCCAGGCTAGGGCCCTGTCCTCCAACAGGGAAATAATATAGCTGGTCTTAACCAGGTCAGACGGAAACTGCGATGGAAGCAGGGTGAAGCGTACGAAGCATTGGTTGAGGAAACCTCGGCACTGTTTGGCCTCCCCCGAATACCTGGGCAGGGCTGGCAGCTGCGTGGAGGTTGCAGGTCCGAGGCTTGTCATCTGAACAGGAACAGGCAGTGTTACCGGGGGCGTAGTGTCCAGACGGGTTACCAGTCTCTCTACTGTGGCCGTCAGGATATCTAAGCAATGTTGCTGATGTTGTGGCTACTGACGGATACCAGGAATAGCCTGGAGGCCAGCAAGGTATGCCGGGTCCATGGCTTTGCAAACTGTTATGATCGTGGACCCTTGGGCCGGCTAGAAGGTGATGATGTAGCGCTTGGAGAATCTCACAGCAGAGTTGTAGCCGGGAGACGAACTTGCAGAAGAGGTCCGAGAGTTGAAGCAGAGATCCGAGGGAGTCTTCACCACTGAAAGCCCACGATCCCCCCGGGAGGAGCCCGTGAGGACCCGAGCCACTTGGACTTAGGCGTGAAGAAGAAGTTGGAGCCAGGAGACCAACAGGAAGTTCACCACTGGAAGCCCGTGGTCCCCCTGGGAGGAGCCCGTGAGGACCCGAGCTGCTTGGACTTAGGAGCAGTCTCCGAAGGAGGAAGAGAGAGAAGTACTCCAAATCAAGGTGGGCTGCAGAGATGCCAGAAGCAAGGTCAGGCCAAGGGTCAGGGCAGGTGGCGGACAGCAGAAGCTAAGCACGAGCCGAAGTCAGGAACCAGGAAGATGATCTGAAATCGTCGTCGGCGTCTCAACGAGGGAGCCCACGGGAAGGGCCTAGCGAGGCCCAGACAGAGCGCTGCGGTCCCCGGAACAGCCTTGGGGTGAGTGAGCGGGTCGACCGCGGACCTCGGTGGGCTGGACCGTAACACAAACTGGATTAATGTTAATTTTGATAATATGAGTAAACTAGAGTCAAATATTTGCTGATCTCTTCTTGGCTGGGTGAGATTTTTTCTATTTATATTGCATAATGTGTTAGATTTTGATTTGAGATATTGGAAATTCATTTTTCTTAACTATATTTCTGCATCTTTACTTCCTTTTCTTAAGCTCCAACCTTGAGCTTTGATTTAAAAAAAAATAATTTGTTTTGTTTTAATTTTATGCAAAGATTCATTTTTTTCTCCATGGAAACTGAATTTGTTGTACATTTTATTAATGTATGAGATTTAATTCAGTCTATCTGCAGTTAATATCCATTTCCAAGCTTCACGTCCAACACACACTTTTGTATTCTACAATTGTCATTCTCAATGCAAATTGTTTTAACTGTCCTCAGGCTAGCACTTTGGGTAATATGAACTGCTGATGAGCAGTGATCCCTTCCAGTACTACTAAACATATAATGCAAAATAGTAATTATAATTCTAGCTATTAATATCTCCAGATTACATGCTTTATACCTAAGGGGGGGAGGAGGACTGTGGACAGTCACCACATAAATGCAACCAAAGAGACAATACCATCATAATAGCTTAACAGACAAGCTGGAAATTTCTGTAAAAATACTTATTTTAGGTGAGTTATGCAATCTGGTGTTCTGTCATCTGGCATTGGAAAGGTGTTTTAAGCAAAATGACCTCTATTTCACAAAATTCCTGAGACAAGGATATCGTTGAAGTGTGTAGAGTTAGAAATGGTAAAGTTAGAAAAACTTCCACAGTTCAGCTTGTGGAATGTTTCTAACACTGCCTAAAATAAAATCAGTCTGAATTGACATGCATTTGGCTCAGTCCCCATTTGTAATTTGAATTTTTTCTGTTTCATATAAGTCAATGTTCTATTTTGGTGGAACTATTTTTTTCCTCCATTGCCAAGGCTTCTGTGACCTTGCCAGCCCTGTGTTATTCCTTCCCATCCCTCATCGTTGTATCCTTGCTGGCTGATCGCTCTTCTCCATGCATTCTGCAGTCACCATCATCATGTTTCTTACATTCTGGCCAAGCAAACCCTTCTGAAAGAATACTCCCACAATTTCCTGCTCTTGGCACAAATGGGTCAGCTTTCACAAACTGTAGGATCCTTGGACTTTCAAAAATGTCTCCCATTGACTCACTAACTCTATCTTTCAAATTCACAGGGTACACAAATGTAATTGGACAGAAAGGGGTGGATCTGGAAGTGTTCCCAGGGTGGGTTTTTGCTTTAGTTAACCAGCATGGATTTTCAGCACCTAACAGTTAAATTTAGCCAGAGAATTCCAGTCACACAAATATTGTAGCTACCCTAAATCTAACCCGTTGGGTTTAGCCAAAAATCTGGCTAAAGATAACAGAGTAAAATTACCCTTTTATCTTTGCTTTTACGGTGTAATCTGTGAGCTGCCTTCTTTTTTATTTTGCTCCTCCTGCTTGCTGATGTGTCTATTCTGACTATTCTTTTTCACTATGTAACCCCTCCATCAAATATATATCCCAGAATATGGTAAAACCCTATATTTTAAGCCCCTAGTGCTACGCTCCAAGAAATATTGTAAATAAGTCTGTGAGAACATTGCATTTGGAGACAGTGTGTGCTGTTTACAGTTGTGCAGAAAGTTGCTGAAAGCAGAGCGGTTTCCACAAGGATAACATTAGGAAAAAACACCTGGCTCCTGATGAGGCTGTGAGCTCCTGGAAGGAAGATGGTCTCCATCTGTGAGAAATATTCAGTCAGGTGAGGATATGGAACTGTGAGTAAAAGGGGATCCTTCTAATACATTAAGGGGTAGGGATGTGAATCGTTTTAGGACGATTAAAATTATCGTCCGATAATTTTAATATCGTCTTAAACCGTTATGGAACACAATACAATAGAGATTCTAACGATTTATCGTTATAAATCGTTAGAATCGTGAGCCGGCACACTAAAACCCCCTAAAACCCACCCCCGACCCTTTAAATTAAATCCCCCACCCTCCCGAACCCCCCCCAAATGAGTTAAATAACCTGCGGGTCCAGCGGCGATCCGGAACGGCAGCGGTCCGGAACGGGCTCCTGCTCCTGAATCTTGTTGTCTTCAGCCGGCGCCATTTTCCAAAATGGCGCCGAAAAATGGCGGCGGCCATAGACGAACACGATTGGATGGCAGGAGGTCCTTCCGGACCCCCGCTGGACTTTTGGCAAGTCTCGTGGGGGTCAGGAGGCCCCCCACAAGCTGGCCAAAAGTTCCTGGAGGTCCAGCGGGGGTCAGGGAGCGATTTCCCGCCGTGAATCGTTTTCGTACGGAAAATGGCGCCGGCCATACGTGTATGGCCGGCGCCATTTTCCGTACGGAAAATGGCGCCGGCAGGAGATCGACTGCAGGAGGTTGTTCAGCGAGGCGCCGGAACCCTCGCTGAACGACCTCCTGCAGTCGATCTCCTGCCGGCGCCATTTTCCGTACGAAAACGATTCGCGGCGGGAAATCGCTCCCTGACCCCCGCTGGACCTCCAGGAACTTTTGGCCAGCTTGTGGGGGGCCTCCTGACCCCCACGAGACTTGCCAAAAGTCCAGCGGGGGTCCGGAAGGACCTCCTGCCATCCAAGCTGGCCAAAAGTTCCTGGAGGTCCAGCGGGGGTCAGGGAGCGATTTCCCGCCGTGAATCGTTTTCGTACGGAAAATGGCGCCGGCCATACGTGTATGGCCGGCGCCATTTTCCGTACGGAAAATGGCGCCGGCAGGAGATCGACTGCAGGAGGTTGTTCAGCGAGGCGCCGGAACCCTCGCTGAACGACCTCCTGCAGTCGATCTCCTGCCGGCGCCATTTTCCGTACGAAAACGATTCGCGGCGGGAAATCGCTCCCTGACCCCCGCTGGACCTCCAGGAACTTTTGGCCAGCTTGTGGGGGGCCTCCTGACCCCCACGAGACTTGCCAAAAATCCAGCGGGGGTCCGGAAGGACCTCCTGCCATCCAATCGTGTTCGTCTATGGCCGCCGCCATTTTTCGGCGCCATTTTGGAAAATGGCGCCGGCTGAAGACAACAAGATTCAGGAGCAGGAGCCCGTTCCGGACCGCTGCCGTTCCGGACCGCCACTGGACCCGCAGGTTATTTAAGTCATTTGGGGGGGGGTTCGGGAGGGTGGGGGATTTAATTTAAAGGGTCGGGGGTGGGTTTTAGGGGGTTTTAATGTGCCGGTTTTGCGATTTTTAGATTTTTCACGATTTTTCACGATATTTTACCCCCCCAAACGGCAACAATACGATTCCCTCCCCCTCCCAGCCAAAATCGATCGTTAAGACGATCGAGGACACGATTCACATCCCTATTAAGGGGTCGATTTTCAAAAGGATTTACATGTGTAAATGTAACTACTAGGGATGTGCAGAGCAAAATTTTATGTTCATATTTTTTATGTCCGAAAGGGGGTCCCACTTGCGGCCAATATGGACATAAAAAAAATCCAATGAGTTGGGTATATGTACATATGTGCAAAAAAAAAATTTAAACCCCCTCACCCTCCTTAATCCCCCCCCCCAGACTTACCACAACTCCCTGGTGATCGAGCGAGGAGTGAGGACGTCATTTCTGCAATCCTTGGCGAGAAGCATGTGACGTCGGTGGCACGTCGAGTGACGCGGCGTCACGTGATTCCCGGCTCGTTCGCGCCGGACGGCTCGTTCGGCCCAAAAAGAACTTTTGGCCAGCTTGGGGGGGCCTCCTGACCCCCCCAAGCTGGCCAAAAGTTCTTTTTGGGCCGAACGAGCCGTCCGGCGCGAACTTGCCGGGAATCACGTGACGTCGCGTCTGAGTGACGCGGCGCCACGTGATTCCCGGCGAGTTCGCGCCGGACGGCTCGTTCTGACGGCTCTCTGAAGCCAAATCCCCAGTGAGCCTCTTTTGTAGTTACAAGCTTGGTGTGTGCACATATATTACATTAGCACACATCAAGGCACTGTGCCTGTGGGCAGGCAGTTTAGCATACTCAAGTATATTGGACAGCGGTGGTCTGTGAATCCAAATCTCCAGTGGGCCTCTTTTGTAGTTACAAGCTTGGTGTGTGCACATATATTACATTAGCACACATCAAGGCACTGTGCCTGTGGGCAGGCAGTTTAGCCGACTCAAGTATATTGGGACAGTGGTGGTCTGTAAAGCCATATCCCCAGTGGGCCCCTTTTGGAAATCATTCTTTTAATTGAAATCCCTAGTAGGCAGTGACATTAAATCCATAATGTCAGAGAAAGCTAGATGTGGTTGGTTGATTGGGACTGGGAGAGTAGACTCCTCAAAAGGGAGTGTCAGACCCCCATTAAAGTTAAAAAGGGACTTTTTGCAATCTAAACTCTTTGGATGGCAAGGCAGTTCCATCCAGACTTACCACAACTCCCTGGTGATCGAGCGAGGAGTGAGGACGTCATTTCTGCAATCCTTGGCGAGAAGCATGTGACGTCGGTGGCACGTCGAGTGACGCGGCGTCACGTGATTCCCGGCTCGTTCGCGCCGGACGGCTCGTTCGGCCCAAAAAGAACTTTTGGCCAGCTTGGGGGGGCCTCCTGACCCCCCCAAGCTGGCCAAAAGTTCTTTTTGGGCCGAACGAGCCGTCCGGCGCGAACGAGCCGGGAATCACGTGACGCCGACGTCACGTGATTCCCGGCAAGTTCGCGCCGGACGGCTCGTTCGGCCCAAAAATAACTTTTGGCCAGCTTGGGGGGGCCTCCTGACCCCCTCAAGCTGGCCAAAAGTTCTTTTTGGGCCGAACGAGCCGTCCGGCGCGAACTTGCCGGGAATCACGTGATGTCGCGTCTGAGTGACGCGGCGCCACGTGATTCCCGGCGAGTTCGCGCCGGACGGCTCGTTCGGCCCAAAAAGAACTTTTGGCCAGCTTGGGGGGGTCAGGAGGCCCCCCCAAGCTGGCCAAAAGTTCTTTTTGGGCCGAACGAGCCGTCCGGCGCGAACGAGCCGGGAATCACGTGACGCCGGCGTCACTCGACGTGCCGCCGACGTCACATGCTTCTCGCCAAGGATTGCAGAAATGGCGTCCTCACTCCTCGCTCCATCACCAGGGAGTTGTGGTAAGTCGGGGGGGGGATTAAGGAGGGTGAGGGGGTTTATATTTTTTTTTGGCTCAACAATCGCGATTTCCCACATATCGAACATATCTATGTTCGATATGTGGGAAATCCGATCGTTTATGTCGAATCAATTTTTTAAGTAAAAAAAAAATATGAGTTGCGTTTTACTAATGCGGTCAATCCGAATGCACACCCCTAGTAACTACTCTTGTAGCAATTTTAAAAGCCATTTATCCGCAAAAAGTGTACTTACACGTGTAAATCCTATAGACAATTTAATGGCATATACTGTAGCAATTTTCAAAAGCCCAGTTACATGGGTAAACTATATTTTCACATGTTAAACCCATTTTTAAGCGTGTAAATGCATTTGAAAATCAGGCCTTAATGACTTAAGCCCAGATATTAAAAGCCCAGCATGTGTAAATTTCGGTGTTTATGTGCATGGCTGGGCCTTGCACGACTGCATGCATTTTCTAAAGGGCCCGGCCACGCGTGTAAACACCGATACGTGCACAAGTGCCGGGCCCTGAAAAAGGGATGGGCAGGGGTGTGTGGTTTGGGCAGGGAGGGGTATGTCGGGGAGGGATAGAGGCCGGCTGGGACAGGGAAGTGTGTGCCGGCAACTGGCCAGCATGCGCAAACTACTTCTGCTCCAGAGGATCAGTTAATAGTGAAACAAAAGAAGAGTAAGTTTAAATGAAGGGTTTAAGGGATGGGTAGGAGAGGGGAAGAGGGAGGGGGTTTCCTTAGGAGGGTATATAAGCTCCATCCTAGTCTGCTCTTTAATTAGAGTGGTCTGGGAGGGAACTGGAGAAGGCCTGATTGCGTCGCCGTGCATAATTTAATAAAATTCCACCCCTGCGCACGCCCCACACACGCGCGCAAAGATTATAAAATCTGGTGCGCATGTGCATGCAGTCCACGGATTTTATAATGGGTGCATGTTATAAAATTCCGCACGTCGATGTGCACGTGCTGGATACCGCATGCACATGGATGCATGCGCCTTTTAAAATCTATCCCTTACTTTTTAATTATGCTTTAATGATATGTACAAATACAATTTTGCAAAAGAAAATGCAGGCCAATAAGAAATGTATAAAGCAAAGTTTAGAAAAGAAATATGAAAAAATCATGTCCCTGCATTGAGAAACAAGCATATATTGAAGAGATTTAGAAAACAAAGATTATTCAAAATGAAATGTAGCAGGAAATTTCTTCATAGAAGACGTAAGTAAACTCCTCTAAAATTCAACCACAATACCTTCCCCTTCTAACCTCATTCAAAACATCAAGTGACAGAAGCAGAAAATCCTAGGGGTGTGCATTCGTTTGCAACTTATTGGCAATCTGCAATGTATATGTCCATATTCGTTGTACTCGTGGGGTCGCGAAACATATTGCGATCCCCCACGAATACAACATATCATCCGTTCTATACATTTGGTGTGCACGCAGTGATTTCTTAGCAGCCATTTGAAATAGGAGAAAGCCATTTGGGTGTATCCATAGCTGAAAACCAGCCCTTTCTTGTGAGTCATCAGTGACCTCACAGCCCTGTCAGTGTGGGACGGACAGGTTGGCAAAGAGACCAGAATGCAACGTATCAGCGATAAGAATTTTTGCAATGCAGCCAAATGCGCTCTCACTCAGTGGTCGGTGACGCTTTTGCTGATGACCCAGCACTATATATACTTAAACACGGGGCGTGCCACGCACTTTCTTTGCAAGGGTGGTCTGGGGAGGTGGTCTGGTCTGCGGAAGGTGGCTGCTCTCAGAGATAGTCTGAGTTCTCAAATCTGTATTCATACTCAATTGCTAGCTACCTACTTCGATAGAAAAAGATATTTGTTCTGCATTTGGCTGCAGTGCCAGCTAGCCCTGTTTTTTTTAAGCACTTTTTTCGTTTATCTGAGATGGTCTCTCTGTGCCATGGAGAGAAGCTGCTAGCAGTGGCATTTTGCTGCTTAATTCCCCCCCCCCCCCCCCCCCCCGGGGTAGGTTGCAAGCACCATTTGGGTGTTGTGGGTGGGAGAGATATATTCAATTTCTAGCTAGTTTGCTAGAATTTCCATTGAAAAATATATTTCATCAATTTTCCTGCTGTGCCAATTCAAGCTTTTTTGTTAACTGCATTTTTTTAATTGAACTCACTCAGTCTCTCTGGGCACTGGGCATCAGTGTCAGTGGGCACTGGGCAGTTTTGCAGACTCAAGTATATTGGGACAGTGAATGTCTGTGAAGCCAAATCCCCAATGGGCCTCTTTTGTAGTTACAAGCTTGGTGTGTGCACACACATTACATTAGTGCACATTAAGGCACTGTGCCTATGGGCAGGCAGTTTAGCAGACTCACGTATATTGGGAGAGCGCTGCTCTCTGAAGCCAAATCCCCAGTGGGCCTCTTTTGTAGTTACAAGCTTGGTGTGTGCACATATATTACATTAGTGCACTTCAAGGCACTCTGCCTGTGGGCAGGCAGTTTAAAAGACTCAAGGAGATTGGGACAGCGGTGGTCTATGAATCAAAATCCCCAGAGGGTCTCTTTTGTAGTTACAGGCTCGGTGTGTGCACATATATTACATTAGCACACATCAAGGCACTGTGCCTGTGGGCAGGCAGTTTAGCATACTCAAGTATATTGGACAGCGGCGGTCTGTGAATCCAAATCTCCAGTGGGCCTCTTTTGTAGTTACAAGCTTGGTGTGTGCACATATATTACATTAGCACACATCAAGGCACTGTGCCTGTGGGCAGGCAGTTTAGCAGACTCACGTATATTGGGAAAGCGCTGCTCTCTGAAGCCAAATCCCCAATGGGCCTCTTTTGTAGTTACAAGCTCGTGTGTGCACACACATTACATTAGTGCACATCAAGGCACTGTGCCTGTGGGCAGGCAGTTTAGCAGACTCACGTATATTGGGAAAGCGCTGCTCTCTGAAGCCAAATCCCCAGTGGGCTTCTTTTGTAGTTACAAGCTTGGTGTGTGCACATATATTACATTAGCACACATCAAGGCACTGTGCCTGTAGGCAGGCAGTTTAGCATACTCACGTATATTGGGAGAGCGCTGCTCTCTGAAGCCAAATCCCCAGTGAGCCTCTTTTGTAGTTACAAGCTTGGTGTGTGCACATATATTACATTAGCACACATCAAGGCACTGTGCCTGTGGGCAGGCAGTTTAGCATACTCAAGTATATTGGACAGCGGTGGTCTGTGAATCCAAATCTCCAGTGGGCCTCTTTTGTAGTTACAAGCTTGGTGTGTGCACATATATTACATTAGCACACATCAAGGCACTGTGCCTGTGGGCAGGCAGTTTAGCCGACTCAAGTATATTGGGACAGTGGTGGTCTGTAAAGCCATATCCCCAGTGGGCCCCTTTTGGAAATCATTCTTTTAATTGAAATCCCTAGTAGGCAGTGACATTAAATCCATAATGTCAGAGAAAGCTAGATGTGGTTGGTTGATTGGGACTGGGAGAGTAGACTCCTCAAAAGGGAGTGTCAGACCCCCATTAAAGTTAAAAAGGGACTTTTTGCAATCTAAACTCTTTGGATGGCAAGGCAGTTCCATCCAGAAAAAAATGAAATCTAAACATGATGCATCGCCACCACCTGTTTCTGACCCTGTAGTTTTGGAGGTGAGGGAAGGGGAGGCTGAGTCATGTAAGACAAAATGTTGACACCCAAAAGCAGCAGTGGGATAGCAGTCTCGACTTAGCGTTGACAATGTAGCGCAGGCACTGTTTGCTTCTGATTCTGATGAAGAATAATCTTGTGTGAGATTCTCATCAGAAACGGAAGAAGTAATAGCTGACAAAGTTCTAGAAGGATTTGTTAGTCTTGTCTTAGCCTCCACTTCAGTGCAGCAGGGGAGAGATGAAACTAATGATGATGAGGAGGAAGAGCAGTCAGCGCAAGCACAGAGCATGACTGATGCCCCTGGCATTGCTTCACAGGGTGCACCCACTACTTCAGCTCCACTGCCAGCATTCACCCCCAAGGCTTTAGAGAAGGATCATGAAAGACATCTGTGATCTGGAGCCACTTTAAAGTGATGGAGGACCCGCGTTTTGCTCTGTGTAATTACTGTGGCAGGGCTATTAGCAAAGGCAAGCAAATGGGACATCTATCTAATTTTGGCATGATGCATCATATGAAGAGGCAACACCTAACAACACTACTACCATCTGGGGATGGTGGCAGTACCAGTCAGGGGACCCCCTTCCAAGCAGCGTAAAGTGGTTGAAAAGGAGCAGTCACCCCACGCCCTCAGCCCCTTCTAGCAGTCAGGTGGCAGGCCAGCAACCCCCTGATATTTGGCAGAAGCGATAACCCACCATGGACGAAATCGGGTGGAGTGCGGTAACACTATCCCGGCATAGGAGGCAGGTAGCCTCAAAAGTTGTAACCAGGAGCATTGGGTAAATGATTGTCCTTGATGACCAGCCCTTGAAGAAAGTGGAGAATGTGGGTTTCAAGCATTTTCTGAAGGTCTTACATCCAAATTACAAAGTCCCCTCCAGAACCACATTTAGCAGAAAGGTCATCCCCAGCCTGTACAAGCAGTGTCGCAGTCGCATCCAAGCGCTGCTGGCTAAGGCAGAGGGGAGTGTGCATTTCACCTGAGATATCTGGACTGCCATGAATGGTGCACACTCTTACCTCTCCCTGACAGCATACTGGTGGGACCTGTATGCTGAGGCAGGGGCAGCCAGCAGCTCTATTACTGAAGAAGTATCAGGGTGGAGGTGGGCTTTACTGCACACCCACCTGACGGACCAGGCCCATACCGCAGCCAATATTCTAGCATGCATCAGACAGATGCTGGAGGGCTGGCAACTATACCAGCGAGACAGAAATCCTCAGCCAGGGTTCTTTGTCACAGACAATGGTGCAAACATGGTAAAGGCAATAACCAACGGGGGCTTTCAAAACATCCAATGTTTTGCACACACTCTGCACCTGGTAGAGAAGTCAGCTCTGGGGTTGGAGTCCAAGCACCAAGAGAATGGATACCTGCAGACTTAATACACAAGTCAGGGACATAGCAGGGCACTTCCACAGAAGTGTGAAGGTGGGGCAGGTTCTCCGACAAAAGCAGACTGATTTGGAAATGCCTCCCAAGCGACTCATTCAAGACATTGCCACCTGGTGGAATTCCCCCTTTATGATGCTGCAAAGGTTAGTGGAGCTGCAGACACCCCTTCATGAACTTTCTGGTTCAAAGGATATAGGTGTGCAGAATCCCCTAGGGCATCATGATTGGTTAGTCATGAGTCAGCTGGTAAAAATCCTGTAGCCCTTCAAGGATGCCATGGAAGAGCTGAATTCCAGAAGTGCCACCTTGGCTGATATCATCCCTATTGTTAATTTCCTGGATGAAAATTTGGAGAGCTTTAAACAGGAAGAGGGAATGACAGCTGAGGTGCTGCATTGTCTGGACGTTTTGCAGCAGCAGGTGAAAGAGAGATTAAGGCCTTTAACAGAAGAACACACATACATGCTCGCCACAGTCTGTGATCCCCGTGTGAAAGGGAAACTCGCCCTACAGTACGATTGTCTCCTATTGATGAAGGACCTGCTGTTAGCAAAATTCTGTGAACAGGAGTGCCATAGACAGAGACTGTTTAGACGTGAAACAAAGGAGTAAACAGTGGGCACTTCAGAGAGTTGTGCTAGCCCAAGCAGGAGCAGCACTCTCTCAGCGACAGCTAGTACCTCCTCCTCCTCCACTTCAGTACGTCAAAGGCATGTTGCCCATAAAGATTCATCTTTTGTGCTACAGGCTAGAGAGAAAGCAGCTGGCATGAGTGACTCTCAGCCCACCCAAGCAAAGGAGACACCAGCACAACTGTCAGTGACACGGTATCTCTCAGAGCCCACAGAGGACATGCAGACAGATCCGCTGGCATATTGGGCACACAAGTCCACTGTCTGACCACACCTAGACAAAGTGGCTCAGTGATATCTGTCATGTCCACCAACCAGTGTGCCCAGTGAACGTGTATTTTCAATGACAGGGGATTTCATGAGCCCTCACCACTCAAGGCTAGCACCAGAGTTGATGGAAATGCTAGTGTTTTTGAAAGGAAACCTGCCTTTGCATGGGTTTCCAAATTTTCCCTGTGAATGGCAAGATGAATAAAACTCTATGCCTGTCCGTCCACTCTCCAGGTGGTACGTCCCCACAAAGGCCTGACCTAAAACACTGCCTGTCCATCCACTGTCCAGGCTGTACGTCCCTACAAGGGCCTGACCTCAAACGCTGTGCCTGTCCGTCCAGGCTGTACATCTCTACAAGGGTTTGACCTCGAATGCTGTGCCTGCCTGTCCAGGATGTATGTCTCCACAAGGGTTTGACCTCGAATGATGTGCCTGCCCATCCAGGCCTTATGTCCCTAAAAGTGTTTGACTTCAAATGCTGTGCCTGTCCATCCAGGCTATACGTCTCTACAAGGGTTTGACCTCGAATGCTGTGCCTGCCCATCCAGGATGTACGTCTCTACAAGGGTTTGACCTCGAATTCTGTGCCTGCCCATCCAGGATGTATGTCTCCACAAGGGTTTGACCTCGAATGATGTGCCTGCCCATCCAGGCCTTATGTCCCTAAAAGTGTTTGACTTCAAATGCTGTGCCTGTCCATCCAGGCTGTACGTCTCTACAAGGGCTTGACCTCTAATGCTGTGCCTGTCCGTCAAGGCCTTATGTCCCTATGAGGGCTTGACCTCTATCCTCAAATGCTGTGCCTGCCTGTCCATCCAGGCCTTATGTCCCTACGAGGGCTTGACCTCTATCATCGAATGCTGTGCCTGTCCGCCTAGGCTGTACATCTCTACAAGGGTTTGACCATGAATGCTGTGCCTGTCCATCCAGGCCTTATGTCCCAAAAAGTGTTTGACCTTGAATGCTGTGCCTGTACGTTCAGGATTTACGCCCCTATGAGGGCTTGACCTTTATCCTCTAATGCTGTACCTGTCCATCCAGGCTGTATGTCTCTACAAGGGTTTGACCTCGAATGCTGTGCCTGCCCGTCCAAGTCTTATGTCCCTAAAAGGGCTTGACCTCTAATGCTGTGCCTGTCTGACCCGGCCTTATGTCCCTATGAGGGCTTGACCTCTATCCTCGAATGCTGTGCCTGCCTGTCCATCCAGGCTTTACGCCCCTATGAGGGCTTGACCTTGAATGCTGTGCCTTGCTGTCTAGGCCTTTTGTACCTACGAGGGCTTGACCTCTATCCTTGAATGCTGTGCCTGTCTGTCCAGGTTGAACGTCTCTACAAGGGTTTGACTTCAAATTCTGTGCCTGTCCATCCAGGCCTTATGTCCCTAAAAGTGTTTGACCTCTAATGCTGTGCCTGTCTGTCCAGGATTTATGCCCCTACGAGGGCTTGGCCTCACATGCTGTGCCTGCCTGTCCAGGCCTTATGTCCCTAAAAGGGCTTGACCTCGATCCTCGAATGCTGTGCCTGCCTGTCTGTCCAGGCTTTACGCCCCTACAAGAGCTTGACTTCTATCCTCGAATGCTGAGCCTGTCCGTCCAGGCCTTATGTCCCTACGAGGGCTTGACCTCTATCCTCGAATGCTATGCCTGTCCATCCAGGCTATATGTCTCTACAAGGGTTTGCCCTTGAATGCTGTGCCTGTCCATCTAGGCCTTATGTTCCTAAAAGTGTTTGACCTCTAATGCTGTGCCTGTCTGTCCAGGATTTACGTCTCTACAAGGGTTTGACCTCGAATGCTGTGTCTGTCTGTCCAGGCCTTATGCCCTTAAAAGTGTTTGACCTTGAATGCTGTGCCTGTCCATAAAGGATTTTCGCCCCTATGAGGGTTTGACCTCTAACACTGTGCCTGACCATCCAGGAGCCCTTTCCTGATCAAAGGAAAGGGAACTCTCCCCGGGGTAGCTAGCCAGCCTATCTCTTAGTACCTGTTGACCCATGTTAAACCGCTGTTCACAGTGAGACCTCCTCCACATCTCCACACTTTGAAATCTCGTGCTCCACTCTAGAGGCAAACCCATTGCAAGGAGCCCTTTCCTGCTCAAAGGAAAGGCAACTCTCCCCTGGTGTAGCCAGCCTATCTCTTAACAACCGCTGACCCAAGTTGAACCGCTATTCACTTGGAAACCTCGTCCACCTCTGCTATGAATATTCTCGTTTTTATGTCCACCAGATTTTAAAAGACCAGTGAAAGCTCACTAGACGCCAATGGAAACACCCCACTCTAGGGATGAACCCATTCTGGGTAGCCCTTTCCTGCTCAAAGGAAAGGGAACTCTCCCTGGGGCCAGCCTGTCTTGCCCCTATCAAACCACAGGGACCTGACTACCTCAGCTCTGCCAGCCTGTCTTTCCCCTATCAAAACCTGCTGCGTTCGTGCCTGCTTTTGCCCTCGCTCCACCCTCTCTACCTGAGTGGCAACTCCCTCTGTGCCTGATGAACGGCTTGATGCCGCAGCGCCTCCATGCCGCTTTTCCCCGGCGTCCCCGGGCCGGCTCAACACTGCGGATCTGCCATGTTCCTGATGACGTAGGGCGTGCACGCGCGTTCCGAAGTATATACCAGCAAGGGCGCGAACCTCAGGGGTGTCCCCCTGTATTGACATCATCTGCTTCCAACATAAAAGGTCTTTTCTTTTGCTAACAACTCGAGTTAGCAAGGACTCCGATTGAACTAGCTTCGGCTGTCCAAACACTATCTTGCACCACAGGATTGTTTGCGGGATTCCTCTGGACCCGCTTCACTCTTGTAGCATAGCCTCTCTGGACCTACCAGGGGTACCCACTCCTTGGGGGCCTATTCTCTTTCTCTGTTTCAGATTACAGAAAGGAACCGGTACTCACTCCTTGAGGGCCCATGTTCCTAAACCCTCTGAAGACTCTGCATTGCCTGGAAGCAATCGCAAGATACGGACATTGTGAGTTATTATTTCAGACTACAGATAGGAACCGGCACTCGCTCCTCGAGGGCCTATGTTCCTGAACACCCTGAAGATTCTCTATTGACTAGAAGCCATTGCAGATACAGATTAGTGTGAGTGACCACTGCTCTCTCAGAGCTTCCCTGGAACCAGGTACTCGCTCCTCGAGAGCCTAACCCTTTTCATCTACTGAGCCATATCAAGACCTTGTGTGAGATATCATCTAGTACTGGCTATGTATATCTGCATATCCTGTCTATTCACTGTCTGCAGTCTCTTTGCAGCTCAGCAACCTGGGAATCGCTGTTCCAGTCTCTGACGGGCTTCAGCCCTGCCGGGCATACCAGCTCACTACTGCCACCTCTGGTGGTTATACTGCTTATCTAATAAAGAACTATCTGTGTCTGTCTCCATACTCCAGCCTAGTCGGTGGTCCCTCTCGGGACTCCCTCCTGAGGGCACTGTCATCTGCCATTGGTCCAAGGATTCACCTATTTACTTTCTGTCCAGCTGAGTACCATCTCCAGTACTCCGCTGGTACAGATTGCCAACTCTACAGTCTACATTAACATTGCCATTCCTTAGCAGACCCATAGGAGGTAGTTCACTACAGATTACTATTCCTCCCATAGGGGAGGGACTTCCATCAGACTGCTATTCATATCTGCTCGCTCCTCCCATCCGCATCGCAGCCCCTGCAACAGATTGCTTACTGCTAGCAGTATTACAACAAGATTTCTGGCTCCTTCCCTTGTGGGAGTGTCCAGCAGCAGGAGCCTATCCGATAGCTCTCTCTAGCAGCCGACCCCTCAACAGATTGCTAACTCCTCCCTTTACAGGAGCATCCAGCAGCAAGTCGCTAACAGATTGCTAACTCCCTAACAGATCCGTAACAGATTGCTAACTCCAGCAGCAGATCCATAACAAAACCACAGGGACCAGACTACCTCCGCTCTGCCAGCCTGTCTTGCCCCTATCAGCTTTCTGCCGCTCTGCCTTGCTGCCATACACCAGATGACTCTCAACTCCTTGTGGTGTTCTTGCCACTATCATGGTTCCTCAGTGTGTTGGTGCTAGTCTTTCTGCTTGCTATGTTCCCCCTTCATTGTGCTGTAGGATGTTGATGCCACTTGTCTTGCCACTTTGCCTGTCGTGCTGCCTTCAAGGATTTGTGCATCTGTTATCGGTGCTCTGTTTTGAAGCTGTGGTGGGTTTTTTACACTCTTGCTACTGCTTTGTGCCTCTGTTAAAGCACTCTTGCCACTTCTGGTACCCCTTTCCCCCGCCTTAGGCTATTCATGCCACTTTGGTGCCACTTTGCCACAGTCTAAGTACCTTGGGGCTCTTTTTTTGTTCTGATGATTGCTGCCCAGAAGTTTCATCAGAATTGATAAGAAAACCCCAATTCTGCAGCCAAAAATAGGCTGCAAATACTTCCCCCATTGACTTTAATGGGAATCGGAAAACAAATAAAACTTATCAACGGATCGGGTTCCCCCTTCAATGAATGCAACGTATTTGGGACCCGACGAATACAAATACAGAATCGGATAAATCCATCCCTTCTGCACATCCCTAGGAAATCCTCCCCTATTAGCAGCCTGGAATCAATAAAAAATGTAACTTCAACGTTAGGGGATTTTTGATTCCCATTGTAAATTGTTCTTTGACAGGGAGGACTCTAGGGTAGATAAAAAGGAGAGGGTTTCAAGGCTTCTCAGAGAATGTCAGGAATAGGCATTATGTCTTAAAATTCCTTGTGCTATGTCTAAGAAGGATATTTAGTAATATATTCAATAACTTCAGTGATCTCTCTGTGTAAACTGCAAAATGCTCAATGCAATGCTCAGTACAGATTTGTGCGAACTGTATAATACTCAATAGTGCCTGTGGAGCAGCTTGTAAATAACTTGTTCATGTAAATTAATGTCAAACCAGTTTTGGAATCACAACTTTGGAGTTATCTGATATTAGTCTAAGTCTTGATTGAAGTAAAATAGTACTGCTACAGAGAAAATACTTTACTTTGAATGCTTTCACTAGTAGTCAATTATACCTGTTCAATCACTAGTTGTTAGGGGCAGCAGGGACTGAATAAACAGCCTTGGAGGTTCAAGGCCAGGAGAATCTGCAGTGGCATCACAGGGACTCTGGCATATCAAGAATCTTGTAGGAATTATCAAGTGAAACAATAGTTAAGGACCTCCAGAGGCTCCCTGTTTGACAAGCATTGGTTCCAAATTGAGGGCTGGATATAAGAAGCCCTAGCCTGATATACCTTTCCTGGTCCAAAACTCCTCAGAGTTTGCTCCGTGATACCACTGTTTGCCTGGCCTGTTTCCTGCTTGCTCCTGGTTCCTGTGGTCTCCTAGTTGCAGCTCCATTCCTGAATCCTGCTCCATTCCAGGTTTCTACCTCTGCTTAGTAAGTCCTGGCAGCTGCCTGCTCTCAAGGACCCAACCCGCAGGCAATGGCAGCTGCTTCAGGCAGTATGCCTGCTCCAGAGCGACAGGCCTCTCTGAAGTATGCCCCTATCCAGATGTGGTACCTTCTCTTTGCCCTCACTGGAGCAGGCTATGACAGTAGTTAAAAAAATCATTCCAGACAATTCTTCTCACCATGCAGTTACATCTGTGTCAATCTTGCATACATATGCTCATGCTCAGCCTCCAGGAAAAGCAGAAGAAGGCACTATGGAGGTAGATGCAGGACTCTGTGAGTCCATCAAATGTAGCACTTGGCCTCCACTTAGGAGTAACCTGGTGGCTAGAGCAGTGGGTTGTGAACCAGGGAAACCAGCACTTAAAGCCCAGTACTACTCCTTGTGATCTTGGGCAATTCACTTTACCCTTCATTGCCTCAGATACAAACTTAGATTATAAACCCTCTGAGGGTAGGGAAATACCTTCAGTACCTGAATGTAATTCACTTTGAAGTGCCAGAAAGCAGAATACGAAAATATTTTCTGCCTCATTTTTCTTCTTCTTTACTACCCTTTCCTCCATTTTATTTGAGTAAATTCTCTCTTTTTTTTTTTTTTTTGTAACTTTTGGTGTCCTTGGTGGTTTTTTAAGCAGTATTTGTGGTATGTCTGAATGAGTAGTGTTACTGAAAGAGTTTGAGTATCTATATACAGGGTAGGCTCTGACAGAGTTTGTTAGTGGGCGTGGCCATTAGAAAGACATATAAATAGGGTTGGTTGGGAGGTGTTGAGGTGGTGGGTTCCATGTATGATCAGTGAATATATGGAGATGCTTCTGTAAGGACTATTAATAATGCTTTTCAACACAAAATTGCCATAATGTGCTATAGCTATTGTGGAAAAGCAGTGAGAAAGGGCTCTAAATTATGACTTTTTCAACTTATTTTCCTGAGGCTTTTTCCAGATTTTATTTCAGTGGCATTAAGTATAATAAAAAGGAAAGAGTATATCATTGTCCTGCTCCAATGACTTTCCACAGAAAGAAAAGTACATAAACAAGTTTAGTTTTCTTCCCCTAGGAAATAATAGAAGCTATTTGGGGAAAAAGGAAACTTTTGGATTCATGCCTACCCTGAGTAGGAGTAATATATTTGAGCCCTATATAAAAAAAAACAAAAAACCTTATCTGGATAAATGGAACCACTGAATATCTGGCTACGGTCATCGGGCACCACTTAGCCAGATAAGTGATTTATACAGCTAAGTTTTTAGCTGAATAATTCAGGGGCAGGAAATGGGCAAATTAGAGAGGAGTCTGGTTAGCCAGATAAGTTATTTAGCTAACTTTAAGATAGGAAGATATACTCAGCAGTGCTGTCGTATCACTGAATATCCCAGCTAACTTGCTGTGCTGCACAGCAGCTGAATATGGACCCCTTTGGGTATAGGCCTCATACAGGAGAATAAAATCTACAGAGGATGACTTGGGGAGTTGGGGGGGGGGGGGGGGGGGGGGATTCATCACTAGTTGTGAATGGGAACAATGGAGCAGGAGCAGAGCCTGAGAACGGGAAATGTAGGCTTTGGCATCTGCTTGTTATGAAAGTGTTCTTTTCAGCCCTTCTACCTATGTTTTGAAGCTTAGAAAAACAGCCAAGATAATGGGTATATATCCCCTTTCATGCGAGTAGATACTAGGAAAACCTGATATTTGACTCTGCCTCCTGGAAGGCAAAACTACCAGAGGTGAGTTGACCCCTCACTGGCTGAAGTCAATTGACTACAACATCAAATAATCTAAGAAAAAGGTGATAGCCTCAAAAGAAGAAATAATAAATTCAAAGCTAAACATTTATTGATTGGTAACATGCAACACTAATAAAATGGAGCACAAAAAGTAGTTAATTTTCAAAGAAATCTGCCTGGCCCCATATATGTGCACGTATGGCTGTACAGCTATTACAGCATTTTAAAATCTGAGAGTATCAGGTATGTGCAGATTATAAACAAAACAAAACATTTGAAAATCCAATGAAATTTTGTCAGTTTTCACCTTCTGTTTTGAAAACTATAAAACATACAAAGTTACCTGTGAGGCTTAGGCCCAGAACCAAGGCTGGGGATTCACCTCGGGTATAATAGGCTGAGGCCCAAAGCAGGGGCCTCCCAAGCAAAAGCCTAGGCCCCCAAAAAATTAAGAACTTACCTCTTTGTTCAAGGATACCACATCGCAGCCCAGAACAGGTCTGATACCGGCTTGTGGTCCAGAGGATGGGCCTCAACGCCTGGGCCTCAGCATAGAACTAGGCCCAAGGCTGGGCTCGGACCCAGAATCTGAGCCCCAATGGCTGGGCTTTGATCTAGGCTCAGACCTGACGCAGGGGCCTGGTCCAGCCTTGGTCCAAGTCTCAAATGCAACATTCTTTTCTTTCTTTATTCTTCTTACAATGATGGCATCTGCTGGGAAAGTACTGGAGTTAATTATTATGATGCCTCCCTCTTCAGAAGAGGCCACAATTTTGGTGTATTTCAGTTCAATTTAAACTGCCATCCATCAAAATGGCTGCCTCCACTGAGGAAGGAGGCACCAGAGTTAATTAACTCTGGTGCATCCCCAGTGAACACCATCATTGTAAGAAGAGTAAAGAACGAGGGGACATCAATTTCATGGCCTGGACTGAGGCCAAGGCCCCAGTATTGGCCCTGGGCCTGGGCCAAGGCCTCGACATCAGGACCTGGCCTCCGGACCAGGCCCTGATATCAAGTCTGGGCTTGGGTCTTGGCCAAGACCAGTGATGGCGAACCTATGACATGCGTGTTAAAAGTGACATGCCACAACGTTTTGGATGACACGCCAGCATCCACCAACACACAACAAAATTATATGACTTCTCTATTGTGAGTCACTGATTTTTCAGACTTTATACTTCAGAATAATTGCTGTTTTCATCCTGTTTGATTAATGTGCCATATGAAACTTTTAAAAAATAAATACATAAAGAATTGTGTCTTTTTTGTTCGTGGCAAGGGAGTGACACACCAGCAGAGTTAAGTTAGGCATTGTCATAACTTTTGACATGCTGAGACTAAAATGTTTGCCATCACTAGCATAGGCAGAGGCTCAGGCATCAGGACCCAGCCTCCAGGCCAGGTCTCAGAGTCAGGCCAGAGCACGGCCCAAGGCCTTGGTATCAGGGCCTACCCTCCAGCCTGGGCCCTGGCCTCGAGCTTGGGTCTGGGTTTTGGCCTAGGCTGAGGCCCAGGCTAGGGAACATGTCTTAAAGCCTGGAATTTGCGAAGAGCCTAGGTCGAGGTCATGGCAGCCTACCGTGCTTAGGCCAACGCAAGGCCAAGGCTTCAGCCTGTACCTAGGCCTCTTCTTCAGATCCCTCTAGTCCAGATAAGTGAGAGCCAGGAGGATCCTGGCCCTGACATTTTACCAAGTGGGAGGGATGTGTGGTAGGAGGCCATGGGGGCCTGTTTATTTTTTTTAATGCATTTTTGGGATTTTTTAAATGTTTATTTCATTTTTTAAATTTAAAAAAATGAAATAAACATTAAATGAAATGAAATTCATCAAAATTATACCCCAATGATTAAATTAAAAAATGAAACAAAATTTGAACCCCTGTGTACTCCTACTGTCAAAGCAACTGGACAAGAATACCCTCCATATACCCTTCTTTCTACACCTCTATATATATTTGTTTTGTTCCCTTGGGGTCATCCGCTTCCCAGAGGAGGGCAAAGAGGTAGTGTAGAGAGAAAAAGTGAGAGAAAGAGAGCCTTGAGCAACTCTGCTTATGGCTCCTGTATTCCTGGGTGGAGTCTGAACTGGTCTAGCAGGATTCAAGGAAAGAAAATTAACAGGTAAGAGTAATTTAACTTTACTTTTCACATGCTAGCCAAGCCCTTTACACTTGGGAGATACAAAAGCTACCCCCTAGTCTTTAGGAGGAAGTCAGGGCTGCCTTAAAGACCCTGGACTTGAAAACCATTTCTTTCCTTGCCTGTATCTCCAACCTGTAGGATCTGGCAAATGAGTGAAGGGATGACCCCATAGCAGTCTGTAGATTTTTCTTGGGGATATCAATGGTGCTTCTGCACTGGAAGACACATGCACTCTTGTAGAGTGTGCATGGCACACCACTGGAGTTTGTCTACCATCAAGTATGTATATGAAAAGATGATTTCTTTGGTCCATCTCACTCTTATGGCCTTGGAAGCCGCTCCTCCTTTTCATGGTCCCCCAAACAGCACCAATAACCTAGCAGAATTCCTGAAGGAAGTTGTCATCTTTAGGTATCTTATTGCTGCACTCATCCCATAGATGAAAGCTGTTGTCTTTTACCTGCATTCCTCCTTCTTAAATGCTGGCCATGATACCAACTGATTCAGGTGAGATGCAGACCCTATCTTTGGAAGGAATGAAGGCACCATTTGAAGGTGAATGAGTAAAGTAAAAATACTAATAGCTCTCCCTGCCTGAGAGGGACTGCAACCCTGAAAAGCATCTAGCTGGATTGATTACTACCAAAACGGTAGTCCTTAATGACATATCCTTAATATATGCTTGCTTCAAGGGATCACAAGGTGTCCCTACTAATAATCTGAGGACCAGGGTAAGATCCCACTGAGGAAGAATTGGCCTGAAGGGTGGTCGAATGCACTGTGCCCATTTAAAAAGATCACCATATCTGGGTGTGCAGCTACTTAGGCCTCTTTAGTAAGGATCCTGTAGCAGGATATGGCTGCCACTTGCACCCCTCAATGAACTGAGGTCTGGTCTTTAACCAAATCATTCTACAAAAAGTCTAGAATTCCCAAGACCACTTAATTTTGCTGTGCAAGTCTGCAATGTGAGAATCTGTCAACTGGGGCAGATTCTTCTCTGCCCCATTGAGCATTTTGCTTGATTTCTTAGCATACCTGTAGCTGCAAGCATCTCCTTGCTTATTTGCATAAGCTACTGCCCTGGAACTATGAGGGAGACTGTAGTGGGAACCTATGTGCTCTGGCCCAGAGAACTAGATTTATGGCAGATGTTATTAGCTCTCACTAGCTAGAGATAGACTAATGCTCTAAGTGCCCCTAGGATACAGAATATCCTTATATGCTATAATAATTTGGTGACCCTCTTAGGAGGGCATGGTCACGTGACCTTCTACCATATCTGAAAGTGTGTCTAAGGAAGGATTCTAAAATTTACTTTGCATCGTTTAGCACCCAGTCCCATCTTTCTAGATGCTGGAATTCTGTGGTTAAAATCCAAATAACTCTTCTGGGTGATTTTTGTCCTGAAGAGCTTGACATCCAAATAGGAATGTACTATTATCCCCAGTTTAAGTAGGGACCTTGGTGAGAAGCTCTACTAGGCATATAGAGATAAGTCTCTGCCAAATCTAAAGAATAGAGTGGGACTGCCTCCTGAAATGGAGAATCCTCAAGTATTTATTGACCCCGTTAAACCTAGGATTTGATGGAAGGTAAGGTACCGTCCTTCTTTAGAACCATGAATAAAACTGAAATAGGTTCCTGTCCTCTTTCCTGAGGAGGGCTTAGATCATCTTTGCAAGGTAGTCCTTACCATATCTCTTTTAATTAGAAATGTGCAGAAGGAATTTATAAAGGCCCTTGGAACTGGGGAGATGCACGGTAGTGCATACTCCCCTTTAAAACTACATGCAGAATCCACTGGTCTGTAGTACTTTGGATCCACTCTGCCAAAGATCATGACAGACACCAACCTATGGAACCCTGTGTGTCTTGCTATTGGGAGGTGACTGCTCCTTACTGCTGTAGGTAGGTCTCTCCTGGGTCTATTGGCCCATTTGAATAGAGTAGGTCTTGTCCCACCTTCTGCATGGGGGCATCAACCACAATGCTTTGCCTTTGCATTAGAATTTGATTTGGTGTCGACTAAGCTCTCATGTGTATGACTAGTTTCTATTCTTCTGGATTCTTTTTGGCTTGAATTCACCCTGATCCCTTACTAAGCTTCCTAATCTTTCCCAAATAGTAAGAACATAGAACATAAGAAATGCCATACTAGGTCACACTAAGGGTCCATCAAGCCCAGTATTCTCTTTCCAACAGTGGCCAATCCAAGACACATGTACCTGGCAAGAACCCAAACAATAGACAGATCACAAGTTACTATTGTTTATTAATTACCATAATAGCAGTTTAATAATTTAATCTCCAGGAACTTATCCAAACCTTTTTTAAACCCAGTAACACTAACCGCTGAAACAAAATCTCCTGGCAATGAATTCCAGAGTTTAGCTATGTGCTGAGTGAAAAAGAATTTCTTTTGATTTGTATTAAATGAGCTACTTGCTAACTTCATGGAATGCCCCCTGGTCCTTCTATTATCTGAGAACATAAATAACCAATTTACATTAACTTGTTCATGATTTTGTAGACTTCTATCATATCCCCCCGTAGTCATCTCTTCTCCAAACTGAACAGCCCTAACTTCTTTAGCCTTTCCTCATAGGGCACCATTCCATGCCCCATATCATTTTGTTCGCCCTTCTCTGTAGCTTCTCCAGTGCAGCTATATCTTTTTTGAGATGCGGTGACTAGAATTGCACAAAATATTCAAGGTGCAGTCTCACCATGGAGCAATACAGAGGCATGATGACATCCTCCGTTTTATTTTCCAGTCCCACCTAATAATTCCTAACATTTCAATTGCTTTTTTGATCGCCATAGCACACTGGGCTGACAATTTCAATGTATTATCCACTTTGATGCCTAGATCTCTTTCCTGGGTGGTAACTCCTAAGATAGAACCTAACATTATGTAACTACAGCAAAGGTTATTTTTCCCTATATGCATCACTTTACACTTGTCCATGATAAACTTCATCTGCCATTTGGAAGCCCAATCTTCCAGTCTCACAAGGTCCCCCTTCAATTCATCACAATCCTTTTGAGATTTAACTACTCTGCATAATTTTGTCATCCACAAATTTGATCACCTCACTTATCGTACCCCTTTCCAGATCATTTATAAATATATTAAAAAGTACCAGTCCAAGTACAGATCCCTGAGGCACGCCACTGTTTATCTTTTTCCACTTCAAAAACTGACCATTTAATCCTACTCTCTGTTTCCTGTCTTTTAACCAACTTGCAATCCACAAAAGGGCATCACCACCTATCCCATGACTTTTTAGTTTTCTTAGAAGCCTCTAATGCAGAACTATGTTGAATGTCTTCTGGAAATCCAAATATACGAATCTACCAGTTCACCTTTGTCCACATGTTTATTCACCCCTTCAAAAAAATGTAGGAGAATTGTGAGGCAAGACTTCCCTTGGATAAATCCATGCTGGCTGTGTCCCATCAAACCATGTCTATCTAAAAGTTTTGTGATTGTATTCTTTATAACAGTTTCCACGATTTTTCCTGGCACTGAAGTCATAGTTTCACGGTCTATAGTTTCCAGGATCATCCCTGGATCCTTTTTTAAATATAGGGGTTACATTGGCCATCTTCCAATCTTCAGGTACATCAGATGATTTTAATGATAGGTCACACATTTTTACTAATTGTTCTGAAATTTCATTTTTTGGTTCTTTCAGAACACTGGGGTGTATACCATCCAGTCCAGGTGATAAATGATAACCATTAAAACCTAGTTTTAAATGCATTGGCCAGGAATTGAACCTGGGTCAACTGCTTGGAAGGCAGCTATGCTCACCACTATACCACCAATGCTGCTTGCTCACCACTATACCACCAATGCTGCTTTCTGCAGAGGGGAGTTTACTACGCTATGATTTGGACACTAAGAACTGAATTTGAAAAGTGTTGCTTATGCTAAAAAGCCCATATACATGGGTATGTGGGCCTTGCGCAAGCGATGCCCACTTTAAAAGTTGGAAGTTATGCGCATATATACGAGTGCACAAGTAACAAAAAAGAAGCAAAAAAGGAGCGGAATTAGGGACAGGCATTGGCGTTCTAGGGTGGGGCCAACTGTTATGCACATATCTCTGTATTTTAAAACCTGAGGCCACAGCGTGTTATGGCTTCTTAGCTTCGTAACTTTACTGCTATTCCTGCTACTTCGCATTTTGAGGCTTATCTGACAGTGTGAGGGGTCCAGGTCAACTGGGGGTGTGCAGGGTGAAGGACCAGAGGGCTCTGGAAGACCTCGAGATTGACTGGGCAAACTGGTGGACTAATTGGAAAAACTGGGAATGTCCGTTGCACAAGCATGTTTTAAAATCTGGTTACATATGCACATTAAAACTGGCAAAGTCCTATGGAAGATACTCAAAGTAGGCTTGCTCGTGTAACCTCTTAAAATTAAAAACATATGCACAATAGGTATATTTTAAATCATACATGCACATGTATGTGCATTATTTAAAATTCAAACATATCTCCACTCATGTGCCAATATTTTGCCCAATTACTGAGCCAGAGGAGTCTTCGGTTGCAACCCTGTGAATGATTGGCTTAAAGGATAACCAGATCAGGTATACTTTGAATCTTCCCCAGAAAGTTGCTGCTAATTCCAGGTGCACAGTTTCTTGACTCTTGGCAATTTCTAGTTCCAGCGTATGATCATGCAGACTATATTACCTTCACAAGTCAAGATCTGAGTTGCTGTGGTTTGCATGGAGGATGCTTGTTTTTTTATTTTCCTATCCTGAGGGTCTTATGGGACAACAGTTCCTTCTACCAGATTGGTGGCTCTGTGGATTACCAGTGACAACATTGCACCAAATCTTCTCAAACTGCAAGGAGTGGACATAGATTTCCCCTTATCCTGCTTGCCCTAAGATCTCCCGGTGGAGCCTCACATTCTGTCAGTACCCTCCATTTTAGAGCTTCCTTACCCCAAGAAGGATGGGAACACCTACTGCAGAGTCTTCTGCCTTAATACATGAAATTGTCAGGGTCACCCTAAAATGAGGGTGGAATGCCCTCCCTACTGCTGTGGAGCTTTCCTTCTATAAAGAGTCTTGCCCCTCTTCTTTGAAGCTTGAGGTTGTAGCAAAATCTGTTTTCCCCTGAGCAGACCTTTTCTCTGGAGTCTAGTGTAGTTGTTAAAGCAGCTGAGGCTCTCGTGTGCGTGGGTGCCCTGGTCTTTCCCTTTATCAGCATCTGGTCTAGCCATCTTGAACATGATGAAGTCCCAGCAGGTCTCTGCATAATACAGGAAGCCTGATGCATTATTATCACCAATTTTGGTGCAAAGTCAAGGGGTGGATCCTCATCAGGCCCCCCCCCCCCCTGTAGGATCTATTCCAAGGCCCTGCTCTGGATACCTAAAACTGACTCCAGCTCCTTCCTTAGTATCCTTTCTGCCAGAAATACTGAAGGGCCTGGCTATGCTGGAGGCAGCATCTCTCCCTCCCTTGGCAGGGAAGGGCCCAGGCACTTGCCAACTCAACCCCCTTGGGCAGTTCGAAAGCCTTTCCCCTACAAAAGAAAAATCCTCACTGGGCTTATCTGGGGAGGTTGTGCCAGAACTCCTGTCATATGCCAGGTGGAAAAACAAAAATGAGCCAGTGACACTGGGAACCTTTTTTTTTACATATTATATATATACTTTCTCTCTCTATATTTTATTTATTTTTTTTTTAAACAGTCTACCATGCTGGCTTGGATCTGGGACTGGACACCTGCTATTAGAACAAGAAATGCGGCCTGCTGTGCTGGAGCAGGTCTGAGGTTGAGCACCTGCTATTAAAGTAAAGAATGTGGTCGGCCACGCTAGTGTGGCTGTAAGGCCAGGTGCCTGCAATTTCAGCAAAAAAGAAAGCAGCCTGCCTCTCTGAAGTGACTGTGAGGCCTGGTGCCTGCTGCTAACGCTGCTCCAGCCAAAGCAAAAATGCAGTGGTTGATCTCTGCAGTACTCTCCGTCTTACCCATCACAAGAAGGGAGAGATGGAGACCCTCATATTACCTCCATGGCCCATACATTGCTTGCTATGGCACACCCATGTAGACTCTTTGGTCTCACCCCTTTTTTTTTTAATATCAACTTTACTCCTGTACACATCAAGGAGCAGTACAGGCCAAGGCAAAAAAGGGATGGAGGGATATATACAGAGAGAAAGATAGAGACCTCAGGAACTCCACATTTTCTTAAAATTAGGATTGGCTACTCTAGGGACCTCCACTCCCTAAGAAGAGAGGTAACTCTCTAGAAGTGTCCTTAGGGAAATGAGAATCTGCCACTAGATAGTGGCAGGAAATAGGTTGTACTACTGGTAGAAATCAGCCCTGAGAGATTGTTGCCCAAGGAGCTAGGCAAGCTGTAGCAGGTGGAAGCCATACCCTGCTCTGGGAGAATCTTGCAGAATCTGACTACACTTGTCTGCAGCTGCAGGATTCAGAGATTACTGGCAAAGGCCTTTGACCACTCCCCTCTTTATTTAAAAGAATGAAGTCATAAAGGGGATGTGAATCCTGTCTCCAGCAGCTAAGGAATGAGGAAATGCCAAGTGTAATGGACTGGTCTAGCAGGCAAAAAGGAAATCAGCTTTCCTGTTTACTAATTGCATTCTTGTTCTGTTTTTATATTGGATCTCCTTTCATTTTTGTTTCAACTTAAAAAGACAAAGTAAAAAAAAAAATGCAAAGTACTGTTTGTAGATTAATTCATTTGGAACAAAAATGAAATTGTGGGAAGACCTGATTTCACCTAAGGAATGAAACAGAACAAAAGAGAGAGGGAAACACATATGCTAATATGTTTGATTGCTCTAGATGTCAGGGAAATTATTTTGGAAGCATTATTAGTACTGCTGCAGTTTTTAAAAGGCAAAACTCAAACTGTGCCAGTACAGCGATGTGCTTTATTTTCCTCAGATATCTAGTACACAGTCTCTTGTGTTTCATACAGTCCCAGCAGGGGTCTACTAGCAGGAAATGATGACATTTTTAGTATCTTGTTTTGAAATCATAAGCAAAGAAGATAATTATGATGATATACATCAGAGCTTTTCCTCAGGTTGAGGTTTCCCTTTCATCAATCTCCTGCCTATTGCATGCCCTGGTAGTAGTGCAGAGAGCTGCATGGTGCCCACTCCTTTCTTATGCTGGCTGAACCACATTTAATTAAAGGAAAGGAATGCATATTGACATGCATAGCATAATCAGGGTCATGGACTTGAGCTGAAATTGATTGAGTGCAGTTCTCATACACTTATTTCAATGTATAAGTGTCCAGACTCAGATGGATAGTGAAAAGGTTTCATTTCCATTTGTGTTGTTTGCCCATTCTTTTATAATGTAAGCGGTAATTGAACATGCTACGTGTCAGCACGGAGCTATCAAGCATGTCCATTTTTCATAAACTAAAGGTCGCAGGTCAATCTCAAGCAAGTTCCAAGCAATCTAGTTATGGAAACATATTTATATTTGATCAGCTGTAATAGGAAGACTACAGATCTGGAAAATTAGCATTAAGGGAATAATGTGGCAAACTTCCTAGAATGGAAAATCTTGCATGAAAATGCTCGCTAACTCTCTTCTTTAGCATGACTCTCTGAGAACAGTGTTCATTTCATGCACTTAGATCAGCTTGTACATTTCAAAGCCATGTTTCTAGCTTACTGTATATTATATTCATGTAGTATCAAATTGGTCTGATTCATATAAGATCCAATTATTTTGATTTTATAACCCCATAGCAATCATGAGTCATACTACTGTTTTCTCAATATACAAAATAGAATTCCCCACCTGCTGTGTAATATTCCAAGATATTAATCCTATCAGTATGGGGTGCTTTTTTTTAAAATTCAGATTCTACTAGTAGAAAAGACTTTAATCCATGTAATATCTGTTTATTTCTGTTTATATTTTGTGGAGCAAAATAAATACACTTGTATACTGAAAGTAAAGCAAAACAAAGGGATAAAATATTTTTCTTGGTAATAAGGGTATCCAGGACATCCTACATCCACCCTTTTACAGCAGTCTTACCAAACATACACAATAACACACTAACACCTGAGTGGAATCAAAATAGGCCGCAGCTTATAGAAACATAGAAACATAGAAATGACAGCAGAAGAAGACCAAACGGCCCATCCAGTCTGCCTAGCAAGCTTTCACACTTATTTTTTTTCTCATACTTATCTGTTACTCTTGGCCCTTATTAGTAAATTTTTGGTTCTAGTTACCTTCCACCCCCGCCATTGATGTAGAGAGCAGTGCTGGAGCTGCATCTAAGTGAAGAATCTAGCTTAATTGGTTAGCGGTAGTAACTGCCGCAATAAGCAAGCTACTCCTACGCTTATTTGTTTACCCAGCCTGTGCAATTCAGTCCTTATTGGTTGTTGTCTGAATATAAATCCTCTTTTCTTTATTCCCCCTGCCGTTGAAGCAGTGAGCTGCGCTGGATATGTATTCCAAGTGAAGTATCAGGCTTAATTGATTCGGGGTAGTAATTGCCATAACAAGCAAGCTACACCCATGCTTATTTGTTTACCCAGACTATGTAATTCAGTCCTTGTTGGTTCTTGCCTGAATATAAATCCTCTTTTCCTCTTTCCTCCAAGCCGTTGAAGAAGAGAGCTATGCTGGATATGCACAGAAAGTGAAGTATCAGTCTTATTTGGTTTGGGGTAGTAACTGCCACAACAAGCAAGCTACTCCCCCGCTTTTTTGTGAATGCAAATACTTTTTTCCACATTTCCTCTTCCCACTGAAGCACAGAGCAATGTGGAGTCGTATTAACAGTGAGTATGTTTATTGAATAAGGGTATTAATCTCCAGGTAGTAGCTGTCATTCCTGCAAGCACCCCATGCCTCTTCTCTTCATTCACATCCTCTAGACTTTATGGATCCACAGTATTTATCCCACGCCCCTTTGAAATCCTTCACAGTTTTGGTTTTCACCATTTCCTCTGGAAGGGCGTTCCAGGCATCCACCACCTTCTCCGTGAAGAAATAGTTCCTGGCATTGGTTCTGAATCTTCCTCCCTGGAGCTTCAAATCGTGACTCTTGGTTCTGCTGATTTTTTTCCAAAGAAAAAAGTTTGTTATTGTCTTTGGATCATTAAAACCTTTCAAGTATCTGAAAGTCTGTATCATATCACCTCTTCTCCTCGTTTCCTTCCGGGTGTACATATTTAGATTCTTCAGTCTCTCCTCATAAGCCATTCGATGAAGACCCTCCACCTTTTTGGTCACCTTTCTCTGGACTGCCTCCATCCTGTCTCTGTCCCTTCGGAGATACGGTCGCCAGAACTGAGCACAGTACTCCAGGTGAGGCCTCACCAAGGACCTGTGCAAGGAGATCATCACTTCCCTTTTCTTACTCGATATTCCTCTCTCTATGCAGCCCAGCATTCTTCTGGCTTTAGCTATCGCCTTGTCACATTGTTTCACTGACTTCAGATCGTTAGACACTACACCCCAAGGTCTCTTTCCTGCTCCGTGCATATCAGCCATTCAGCCCCCATCGAATACAGTTCTTTTGGATTTCCACACCCCATATGTATGACTCTGCACTTCTTGGCATTGAATCTCAGCTTCCATATCTTCGACCACTCCTCCAGCTTCCTTAAATCCTGTCTCATTCTCTCTTCTCCTTCTGGCATGTCCATTCTGTTGCAGATCTTAGTGTCATCCGCAAAAAGACAAACCTTGCCTTCTATCCCGTCTGCAATGTCGCTCACAAAGATATTGAACAGGACCGCTCCCAACACCGATCCTTGCGGCACTCCACTTAACACCGCGCTCTCTTCAGAGTAAGTTCCATTTACCATCACACATTGTCTTCTGTCCGTCAACCAGCTTGCAATCTAAGCCACCACCTTGTGTTGTGTCCGTCGGTTCCCAACGCCCTCTCTCCGCCCTCCTTACCTCTTTGGCGACTCCCTCTTCACCCACGGGAAGTTTGGTTGCCGCAGCGTCCTCCTACCGAAGTCCTCCGGCGTCCCCAGACCAGCTAGATGCTGCAACCCACCATGTTTCCTGGAGGCCTAGGGGCGCGAGCGTGGCGCGGCCCCGACTGAAGTACCAGCGATGAAGTGAACCTCAGGGGCATCCCCCTGAGATGATGTCACCCGCGACGGATATATAAGGTGTCAGAATTTGCTAACAGATTGAGTTAGCAAGGGTTTGGGTTACTCTACCTAAGCTACTCTGCCTCCTCGGACTTACTAGGCATACCCACTCCTCGGGGGCCTCGCTCTCTCTTTTGTTTTTCAAGTGACAGTCTGGAACCGGTACTCGCTCCTCGAGGGCCCTCGTTCCCAGGCTTGCTCCATATTCTCTTCGGCCTGGAAGTCATCACTGCCAACTACATCAGTGAGTTACCATCTCTCTCTCAGAGCTTTCCCTGGAACCAGGTACTCGCTCCTCCAGGGCCTATACATTCCAGCTCCTGGGCTTCTATGAGACTTTGTGTATTACCATCAGGTTCGGTACATGAACTCTGCATACCCTGCCTACTCACTATATTTCAGTTTCTCTCCAGCCCAGCCTCCAGGGATTGCTGTTCTAGTATCTGAGGGACTACAGCCCAGCCGGGCATTCCAGCTCACTACTGCCACCTCTGGTGGTTCAGTATACTGTCTAATAAAAGAACTAGTATGTGTCTGTCTCCATACTCTGAGCCTGACCGGTGGTCTCGGGATCTTCCCCTGGGGGTGTGGTCATCTGCCACTGGTCCAAGGATCCACCCACAACTCTCCTAAATAACAACAGATTGCTAACTGCATGGATCCGGCACAACTTAATGCCTTGCAGGTCATACCGGGCCTGGCCCAGCACATTGCGGACCAGCAAGACGTCTTGGAGAAACTTATTGCAGTATTTCATCAGCTACACACACAGAAGGTTCAAGGCACAGCCTCCAACCAAGAAGGTCAGTCACTGGAAGTAACTTTGAAGACTGCTGTACCACTGGCGGCTCCAATCCACTTTTCTGGAGAAATCCAGAAGACCCGGGACTTTTTGAACCAGTGTTGCATGCACTTTGCCTTACAGCCATCTCTATTTCCTACAGCTCTCTACAAGACTACCTACATCCTTTCATGCCTGGATGGTAGAGCCCTGTCTTGGGCATCCACTTTGTGGTAATGCAAGGACTCTATTTTGCAGGACATAGAAGGATTTATGGACTTGTTTAAATCCATTTTTGATGACCCTGCTCGAACTTCTATAGCCAGTTCTGCTTTAGTGGATTTGAAGCAAGGCAACAGATCATTGGCTGAATTTGCCATAGAGTTCAAAACTCTTGCGGCAGAACTTTGCTGGGACCCCAAAAGTCTCAAGACTCTCTTTTGCAGAGGTCTGGATAACCATTTCAAGGATGAGCTGGCTGCTCACCAAATGCCTGACTCGCTGGATGAATTAGTAGCCTTGGCTACACGGATTGATCACCGGCTCCGGGACAAGGTGAAGGAACTCCAGCCAAGGTTGTTACCCGGGTTGAAATAGGCCAATGCTGTCTCTACACCTCGGATGGTTCCAGTAATCCCTGCTGCTGATAGATAAACCTATGCAACTTGGTCACGGTCGCTTGACCTCCAAAGAGAGAAGATTTCGGAAGAAGCGTGGCCTTTCAATGTACTGTGGTCAGCCCGGCCATAAGGTCTCCACATGCTCCATTCATCTGGAAAATGGATGGGCCTAAGTCCTGCAGGAGGACTGTTCTTAGGCTATACTGCGACATCTCCTCCGCTCTCTCTCCCAGTCTCTTTGACCTATGGACCAATCACGGTTCAGACTCCTGCCCTGGTGGACTCAAGGGCAGGAAGCAACTTTATTCTCAGACATCTAGTGGAAGACCTGAGGAGTCCCCTCATCAAATTAGAAGATCCACTACTGTGTTACAACTTGAAGTGGGCTTTTTACGTTCCCCAACTTCGCCACTTCCACTGAAGATCTCAGTGATGTCCCCAGCAGCTCTTCCATCGCTGCTGATATCTATAACAACATACTCAGTGAATTTTTTTCCAAAACTCAAGATCTACCTGTCATCAATGCAGAATATGACTTAGAATATGACTTAGAATACAAAGTCGAAGAAGTCCTGGACGTTCGTAAAAGAGGCAAGACTTTTGAATACCTTCTAATGGGAAGGTTTTGGCCCCAAAGAAAACCCTTGGGAGCCTCAGACCAATATCCTGGACAAAGAGATGCTTCACAGTTCCACCTTGTGCATCCTTCTAAACCTAAGCCTAGTACCCGAAGAGGAAATCGTCCTTTGAAGGGGGGTACTGTTGTATCCGTCGGTTCCCGACGCCCTCTCTCCGCCCTCCTTACCTCTTTGGCGACTCCCTCTTCGCTTATTTATCCATGGTTGCCATAGGCTCCTCTACTCCCGCTGAACTCGCCATATTAGGAACAAGGACTGACTGAGCAAATACCTCACCCATCCCTGAAGAACCATCAACCGCAGACTCACCATGCTGCAAGGTAGCAGGATCAGAATTTCCAACAGCATGGACTAGAGGACATGAAGAATTTGCCATGGATGATACAGGATCACCTCGCCAGCCCTCCTGATGTGAAGTACCAGGTCCTTCTACCAACCCATGAGAAACAGATTCCTGTGAGGGAAGAACATAAGAACATAAGAAAATGCCATACTGGGTCAGACCAAGGGTCCATCAAGCCCAGCATCCTGTTTCCAACAGTGGCCAATCCAGGCCATAAGAACCTGGCAAGTTCTTATGGCCTGGATTGGCCATAAAAACTAAGTCTATTCCATGTAACCATTGCTAATGGCAGTGGCTATTCTCTAAGTGAACTTAATAGCAGGTAATGGACTTCTCCTCCAAGAACTTATCCAATCCTTCTTTAAATACAGCTATACTAATTGCACTAACCACATCCTCTGGCAACAAATTCCAGAGTTTAATTGTGCGTTGAGTAAAAAAGAACTTTCTCCGATTAGTTTTAAATGTGCCCCATGCTAACTTCATGGAGTGCCACCTAGTCTTTCTACTATCCGAAAGAGTAAATAACCGATTCACATCTACCCGTTCTAGACCTCTCATGATTTTAAACACCTCTATCATATCCCCCCTCAGTCGTCTCTTCTCCAAGCTGAAAAGTCCTAACCTCTTTAGTTTTTCCTCATAGGGGAGTTGTTCCATTCCCCTTATCATTTTGGTAGCCCTTCTCTGTACCTTCTCCATCGCAATTATATCTTTTTTGAGATGCGGCGACCAGAATTGTACACAGTAATCAAGGTGCGGTCTCACCATGGAGCGATACATAGGCATTATGACATTTTCCGTTTTATTCACCATTCCTTTTCTAATAATTCCCAACATACTGTTTGCTTTTTTGACTGCCGCAGCTCACTGCACCGAAGATTTCAGTGTGTTATCCACTATGACACCTAGATCTCTTTCTTGGGTTGTTGCACCTAATATGGAACCCAACATTGTGTAGTTATAGCATGGGTTATTTTTCCCTATATGCATCACCTTGCACTTATCCACATTAAATTTCATCTGCCATTTGGATGCCCAATTTTCCAGTCTCACAAGGTCTTCCTGCAATTTATCACAATCTGCTTGTGATTTAACTACTCTGAACAATTTTGTGTCATCTGCAAATTTGATTATCTCACTCGTCGTATTTCTTTCCAGATCATTTATAAATATATTGAACAGTAAGGGTCCCAATACAGATCCCCGAGGCACTCCACTGTCCACTCCCTTCCACTGAGAAAATTGCCCATTTAATCCTACTCTCTGTTTCCTGTCTTTTAGCCAGTTTGCAATCCACGAAAGGACATCGCCACCTATCCCATGACTTTTTACTTTTCCTAGAAGCCTCTCATGAGGAACTTTGTCAAACGCCTTCTGAAAATCCAAGTATACTATATCTACCGGTTCACCTTTATCCACATGTTTATTAACTCCTTCAAAAAAGTGAAGCAGATTTGTGAGGCAAGACTTGCCCTGGGTAAAGCCATGCTGACTTTGTTCCATTAAACCATGTCTTTCTATATGTTCTGTGATTTTGATGTTTAGAACACTTTTCACTATTTTTCCTGGCACTGAAGTCAGGCTAACCGGTCTGTAGTTTCCCGGATCGCCCCTGGAGCCCTTTTTAAATATTGGGGTTACATTTGCTATCCTCCAGTCTTCAGGTACAATGGATGATTTTAATGATAAGTTACAAATTTTTACTAATAGGTCTGAAATTTCATTTTTTAGTTCCTTCAGAACTCTGGGGTGTATACCATCCGGTCCAGGTGATTTACTACTCTAACCCAGAACTCTGGGGTGTATACCATCCGGTCCAGGTGATTTACTACTTTAACCCAGCCAAAGCAGCAGGATCAGCAGATGAAGCCCTACCACCCCCACCACCGGCCGAGTGCATTCCAGCAGATGAAACCCTATCCCCAAGGAAATACCTGGTCGTGGGGCACTAACCCCCTTGACCACTCCCCCATGCTTTATCCCACGAGATTCTGTGCCACCCATAGTCCAACCTGAGGGCCAATATCCATGGATACTACTCCAACTTCCCATGGTGGGAGGAATGAATCCAATCTGAAAGCCAGTCCCTATGCAGGACACCACAGGACTCTCCACTCCCATAGGGAAATACTGCCCAGAGCCTCCCCAAGTTCCAAGCAAATGACCTTCTTGCCCCAAAACCCACATCCCCCAAGCTCATGGATACCCGTCAAGGAGAAAAGCAGGGTCTATAGAATCCCCACCAACTGCTCCAGTGCCCTCATGTGAAGCCCCAGCAAAACTAATGTCCCCAAAGTGAAACCAAACTGCCAAGCCCCATGAAGCCACCAACATCTGCCTGCCCTACAGCCATCCCAGTAGATGGTCCCTCAAAGGCAGCTGAACCTGGCAGCATTTCCCCGCCCCCATCGTTGACGCACCATTCACCGCAAGCTGCATTGTTGGTAGAAGAAGCCCAGAGAATCCCACCCCCAGGATCAGACTTCTTAGTCATGCCAGGAGCCAGAACACCAGCAGACCTCACTGAAGCCACTGCCCCTGCCATCCTGAACCTGGCTGAAAATGCCCTCCCCTCCTTCCAAATCGAAATCTACCGTGTTCCCCACAAGGACGTCACCATCCAAAGTTCTTCCCACTGTGCAGAACTCCTCCTCCCCTAGAACCACCCCTGAACCCAGAGCACTCACCAAAGTGGCTCCTGCCACCAACATGGGCTCCAAAAGACTGGTCAAACCTACCGCGTGAACCAACTCAGCCGTTAATCGATCCTGTTCCCTCTCTCCATCGAGCTCAGCCTCGCTCACCGTCGCTGCCTCTTCAGAATCCATGGCAGGAAACAGAACAAAACTCACAACACCCACCAAAAACAATGACCTAGACTAGCTTGGAACCAAGCCAATTCCTTATCAATGTGATGCAGCAGCAGTACAGGCAAGTAAGCCTTTAAGTGTGCTGACGTTCAAACCCTCAAGCCAAACTCCCCCCTAATTCCCTACCGCCCTAGCAACCCACAGCCAATCAAAACTTCCCCTACCCACAATATACATTTCAAATAACTAAACTGACCCTCTACCCTAACTGTCATCCACCATCCTCCCCTTTTCCCCCAGAAAGAGCCACCCGAGGTGAGCCTGGCACCTACATTATCACAGGCAATCTGGTACTTGACCTGCCCGCCCACACATTATGTTAGCTAAAGGAGAAAGTACAGGGGTTAAGAGGAAAAAGGAGAAATTGTGAAGAGCGTCAGGGAATAAGCAGAATTGATTCCAGAAAAATGAAAAAATACATATGTAATCCTTCGCTTCTAAACTATAGTTAGCATGACCTCAGTAATAGGGAAAATAGAATCACTTTTAATGAAAAGGATTGTGAACTATGTTGAATTCAGTAATCTACAAGATCCAAGAAAGCATAAAGTCACAGTGGGTTGGTCTTTTTTTTTTTTTTTTAACAGTCAACAAATCAACCAAGAACTACAGACTCAAGAATTGGATAACAAGTGCCACAATTTTATTGCTATTGCAAATATATGAAAACCTTAGGGCCAAAAAAATGAAAGAAACCCCCACCCCCCAACCTGACTTTGGAGGCAGATCTACCACATCAAAGCAGTCAGGCCATCTTTTGCTCAGCCAGGGCTTCAAATATAAGAAGGGCATCCCAATAAGGTATCGGGGTACCCGGAGTAATGTGGTGCTAGGCACGATTCGTGCCGGCACCTGTGAAAGGGGGGAGGGCGGGCATAAAAGGAGGCTTTTGCGCATGACGTGGCAGCCCATTGACTGGCTTTGGGCTGGAGAGGTTTGAATTTCAAACCTCGGGGGGGCCAGGAACCTATTGCTTCCCTAGGGACTCGGGTTAACAGTCAGGAGGAGGAGCTAGGCTGGGGGTTATCGTTAGATCAACGGCCAGCAACACTTGCCTGCCATTGCTTTTGGACGTCACTTTGTGCTGTCCCTTCTCCTACACAGTTCTCGTTTTTGAGGCAAATGGAGTCTGAGGAGGCAGCTGTGGCGGAGGCTGAACATGGAGAGGCAGGTGTCGCTGTGCGATTTCACCCCCAGGCATCCGGTGAGGAGTGAGGCGCTCAGGAGCCGGCAGCAGGAGGGGGTGTGCTGTTGGGAGGTGTTTCTGGGCCTGATTGTGCCAAGGTTTGGAGAAGGGCCGTGCCGGTCGCCGTACCGGGCAGTGTAGGCCCTTCCTGCCCAAAGAGTGTGTGTCAGCGCACACACAGTCAGAACCCGGGGGGGCCGTTGGCTGTCAGAGGGCCTCCCCCTTCCCACACATGCTCCGTTGCGGTCCCCTCCAGTTTAGCAGCAGCGTCGGGGAGAGGGTTGCCGAGGGCTGCTGCAGCTGCAGTGCTGTCTGGGAGCGAAGATGCCGATTCTGCCGCTGTGCTGTCAGGGAGAGCAGACACTCCTCTTGCGGGCCTGTTTCTCAGCCTGCGTGTTAGGCAGTCTGGCCCTCGGTTGGCAGCACCAGCGACTGCTAGAGTATTCCCTGCTGATGCAGCTGCTTTCTCGGCTGGAGCTGCCGTTCTTATAGGGGCGGGTGGTATCACACAGGTGATGGCTACTGGGATGATGGGGAAGGACCACAGGCCAGCGGCATTGGCCGGCGATGCTGAGGGGCCCAGTTTGGCAGTGAGAGGCCAGGAGAGACCTTGAGAAGGCAGAGCCAGCTTTCCTTGCTCTGGGTTTGTGGGTATCTGAAGCATGGGTAAGCAATTTATGGGCAGAAGTTTCTGTGACTGGGGTCCATGTTTTCTGGGTAAGGGTCAGCCTGGGCCATTGCCCGGGACAGGGTCATGGGCTGGTTCCAGCCCTCAGGGCAGGTTGTAGGGGTGTGCATTCATTTTCAACATATTGGCAATCCACAACGTATTTGTCCCTATTCTTTATATTCGTGGGAAGCGAAACGTATCGCGACTCCCCATGAATATAACGTATCATCCGTTGCACGGCGCATGGCACGTGCGTGAGCTTTTCTTCGCTGCCATTTGCAATCGGAGGATGCCATTTGGGTGTATCCAGAGCCAAAAACCAGCCCTTTCCTGTGAGTCATCAGTAACCTCACAGCCCTGTCAGAGTGGGTCGAACAGGTTGGCATGGATACCAGAATGCAGCATATCAGCGATAACATTTTGTGAAATGCACTGAATGCAGCCAATTGTGCTGTCATTCAGTGCTCGGTGATGATTTTCCTGATGACCCAGCACTATATATACTTAAGCACGCGGCGTGCCACACACTTTCTTTGCAGGGGTGGTCTGGGGAAGTGGTCTCTGCGGAAGGTGGCTGCATTCTGAGCTAGTCTGAGTTCAGAAATCTCTATTCACTTGCTAGCTAGGCTAGTTACTTAAGAGGAAAAGATATTTCTTTATTTTGCTGCAGTGAAAAATAACCCTGTTTGTTTTTTCAGCACTTTATTTAGGTGATCTGAGACGGTCTCTCTGTACCAGGGAGAGAAGCTGCTAGCAGTGTCATTTTGTTTAATTCACCCTCTGGGCTAGGCTGCAAGCAAGCACCATTTGGGTGTTGTGACTGGGAGAGATATATTCCATTTTTAGCTAGTTTGCTAGAATTTCCATTGGAAAATATATTTCATCGATTTTCCTGCTGTGCCAACAATTCCAGCTTTTTTAAACTGAGTTTGTATAATTCAACTCAGTCTCTCTGTCCACTGGGCTTCAGTGGGCTGGCAGTTTAGCAGACTGAACTTAATTATTGGGACAGTCTGTGCAGTGAAATCCCCAGTCTGCTTCTTTTGTGCATACAAGCAAGTTGTGTGTGTGTGCACACCACATACAGTACATTAGTGCATAGCAAGGCACTGTGAAAGTGGCAGCCAGTAGGCACTAGGCAGTGACATTAAATCCATAATGTAAGGGAAAGCTAGATGTAGTTGAGTGATTGGGACTGGCAGAGGAGGCACTTCAAAAGGCACTAGTGCCAGTCCCCCATTAAAGTTAAAAAGGGACCTGTTGCAATCTAAACTCTTTGGAGGGGCAGTCAGTTCCATCCAGAAAAAAATGAGATTTGACCACGATACATCGTCATCGCCACCACCTGTTTCTGACCCTGTAGTTTTGGAGGTGTGGGAAGGACAGTTTTGGAGGTGAGGGAAGGGGAGACTGAATCATGCCAGACAAAATGTCGACACCCAAAAGCAGCAGGGGGACAGAAGTCTCGACTAAGACTTAGCATTGACAATGTAGCGCAGTCACTGTTTGCTTCTGATTCAGATGAAGAATCATCTTGTGTGGGATTCTCATCAGAAACGGAAGAAGTAATAGCTGACGAAGCTTTAGAAGGATCAGTTAGTCCCCTGATATGTGGCAGAAGCGACAACCCACCATGGAGGAAATGGGGTGGAGTGCGGTAACGCTATCCCAGGGTAGGAGGCAGGCAGCCTCAAAAGTTGTAACCAGGAGCATTGGAGAAATGATTGCCCTTGATGACCAGCCCTTGCAGTTAGTGGATAATGTGGGTTTCAAGAATTTTCTGAAGGTCATAGTTCCAAATTACAAAGTCCCCTCCAGAACCACATTTAGCAGAAATGTCCTTCCCAGCCCATACAAGCAGTGTCGCAGTCGCATGCAAGCGCTGCTAGGTAAGGCAGAGGGGAGAGTGCATTTCACCTGTGATATCTAGACCACCATGAATGCTGCACACCCTTACCTCTCCCTGACAGCACACTTGTGGGACCTGGCTGAGGCAGGAGCAGGCAGCAGCTCTATTACTGAACAAGTATCAGGCTGGAGGTGGACTTTACTGCACACCCACCTGACGGACCAGGCCCATACCGCAGCCAATATTCTAGCATGCATCAGACAGATGCTGGAGGGCTGGCAACTACACCAGAGAAACAGGAATCCTCAGGCAGGGTTCTTTGTCACAGACAATGGTGCAAACATGGTTAAGGCAATAAACGACGGGCGCTTTAAGAACAACCGATGTTTTGCACACACTCTGCACCTGGTAGTGAAGTCAGCTCTGGGGTTGGATTCCAATGACAAAGAGAATGAATACCTGCATAGGTTAATACAGAAGTGCAGGAACATAGCAGCGCACTTCCACAGAAGTGTGAAGGCAGTGCAGGTTCTCCGACAAAAGCAGACTGATTTGGAGATGCCTCACAAGCGTCTCATTCAAGACATTGCCACCCGGTGTAATTTCACCTTTATGACGCTCGAGAGGTTAATGGAGCTGCAGACACCCCTTCATGAACTTTCTGGTACAATAGACATAGGTGTGCAGAATCCCCTAGGGCATCACGATTGGTTAGTCATGAGTCAGCTGGTAAAAATCCTGCAGCCCTTCAAGCATGTCACGGAGGAGCTGAGTTCCAGAAGTGCCACCTTGGCTGACATCATCACTATAGTTAATTTCCTGGATGAACATTTGGAGGCCTTTAAACAGGAAGAGGGAATGACAGTTGAGGTGTTGCATTGTGTGGAAGTTTTGCAGCAGCTGGTGGAAGAGAGATTAAGGCCTTTAACAGAACAGAACACACACATGCTTGCCACAGTCTGTGATCCCCATGTGAAAGGGAAACTAGTCATACAGTACGATTGTCTCTTATTGGTGAAGGACTTTCTGTTAGCAAAAGTCCCTGAACAGGAGCGCCATAGGCAGAGACAGATTAGGTGTGAAGCAGAGTTGGAAACAGCGGGCACATCAGAGAGTTGTGCTAGCCCAATCAGGAACAGCACTCTGTCAGCGACAGATAGTACCTCCTCCTTCACTTCAGAAAGCCAAAGGCATGTTGCCCATAAAGATTCATCTGTTGTGCGACGGGCGAGAGAGAAAGCAGCTGGCATGAGTGAATACTGGCAGCAGATCGCCTTTGCCCTCACTATGTCACAGAGGCTGATCGTCGGTACCTGTGACTTTTGGCAAGTACCTGTGACTTTTGGCAAGTCTTGTGGGGGTCAGGAGGGTCAGGAGGCCCCCCCAAGCTGGCCAAAAGTCCCTGGGGGTCTCGGAGCGACCTCCTGCACTCCGGCCGTCCAATGCCACTATTCAAAATGGCGCCGATAGCCTTTGCCCATACTATGTCACAGGGGCTACCGGTGCCATTGGTCAGTCCCTGTCACATGGTAGGAGCACAAGATGGCGCCGATGGCCATGTGACAGGGGCTGACCAATGGCACCGGTAGCCCCTGTGACAAAGGCTATCGGCGCCATGATGAAACCGGCACCGAGGGTGTGAGTGCAGAGGATGGTTCCCGGACCCCCTGCTGGACCATCAGAGAGTTTTGGTAAGTCTTGGGGGGGGGGGGTCAGGAGGGTGGGGGGTTGTAGTTAATTTGAATTTTAGCAGGCACATGAATAGAAATCGCCGTATTAACGCATCGGAGTGCCATATGGCCGAATGCAACGTATCTGCTCCCCGACAAATCCGAATCATGAATGCAACGTATGGCGTCCCTCTGCACATCCCTAGTTTCTGAGTTGTTACGGGAGTTTATTTTGTAGTGCATGGAATTGAATGCAATTGTGTGGGCGCATCATGTACCGGGAGTTTCCAATGCTTTGGTCGATTCTATCTCTCGTTCAAAGTGGGATCTGTTCAGGAAGCTTGTGCCAGAGGCAGATCCACAGGGAGCTTCAGTGCCTGCTTTCCTATGGTGATTCAGTTCCCAGAAGCCTGGAGGCTGCTCCAAGCATCATTAGAATCGTGGTCGGCTTACGTGAAAGGGGCTGAGAAGATGGTGTCCTTTCTTGCGACGTAGGGCTGGCATAAGGTCCTAGTGTCCGATTTCGGTGTACTGCGTTACATCGAAAATTCTAAAACAGAGGGGGTCTCAAGAGCGGCGGTTTCTAGACAGTTGCTGGGCTTCTCATTTTTTATGTGGGCGCACGGTTGGGGTTTCTCTTGCAGATGCTTTTGGATTCATTACTTATTTCTGGGATGGTCCAGAGAGGGGGTTTGAGTTTCAGAGGGGAGGTTGCCTATTACCCATGACATTTTTCAGTGGTTGTGGGATATTTTATCGGGTATCTGTAGTTCTGAATATGAATGATGTTTGTTTCGCGTAGCTTTTGTCTTTGCATTCTTTGAGGCATTCTGGATTAGTGATTTGATGGCTAGAGCCACTAAGGGATGGGATTCTTCTGGGTTGCTCACCCGGAATGTTACATTCGCTATGGATTCTATTATTTTATTTATTCTGTGATCTAAGACTGACCAGCAAAGGAAGGGCACACCCATGGTCTTGAGAGCCATCCAGGGATGCAGGACATGTCCTGTGGTGAATTACACAGCCTTTGTGATGTTGTGCCCTGTGTGTGTGTGTGTGTGTGTGGGGGGGGGGGGGGTGTCCAGATTTTTGATGCACTCAGATTTTTGCCCGCTCACCAAATTTCAATTTGAGTCAGTGTTGAGGTTGGGTTTAAACGCCCTCAGGTTGGACGTGACCCATTTCAGAATTCATTCTTTCCTAATCGGTGTGGCCATGTCAGCTGCTCATGTGGGTTTGTCAGGTGGAGTAATTCAGCAGATCGGGCGTTGGAAGTTGGGTGATTTCAAGGGGTACATATGCCCGGGTCACCAATGATCAATGCCAGATACTAATGCTATTCTCTTTTAGGGGTGTGAATCGTGTGATCGATCATCTTAACGATCGATTTTGGCTGGGGGGGGGGAGGGAAATCTTATCGTCGTGTTTTTTGTTTGTTAAAAATCGTTAAAAATCGTAAATCGGGGGAGGGCGGGAAAACCGGCACACCAAAAAAACCCTAAAACCCACCCCGAACCTTTAAAACAAATCCCCCACCCTCCCGAACCCCCCCAAAATGTTTTAAATTACCTGGGGTCCAGTGGGGAGGGGGTCCCGACGCAATCTCCCTCTCTATGGCCATGACTGCGTTGAGAGAAATGGCACCGGTGGCCCTTTGCCCTTATCATGTGACAGGGCAAAGGTAGCGCCGGCGCCATTTTGGTTCCTGGTTCCCGACGTCACGCGTGCAGGAGATCGCCCCCGGACCCCCGCTGGACCGCCAGGGACTTTTGGCCAGCTTGGGGGGGCCTCCTGACCCCCACAAGACTTGCCAAAAGTCCGGCGGGTGTCCGGGAGCGACCTCCTGCACGCGGGCCGTATTGCCAATCTTCAAAATGGCGCCGGCGCTACCTTTGCCCTCACTATGTCATACGGGCGACGTCATACGGACGACGTCATATGGACGCCATTTCTCTCAACGCAGTCGTGGCCAGAGAGAGGGAGATCGCGTTGGGACCCCCCCCACTGGACCCCAGGTAATTTAAAACATTTTGGGGGGGGGTTCGGGAGGGTGGGGGATTTGTTTTAAAGGTTCGGGGTGGGTTTTAGGTTTTTTTTGGTGTGCCGGTTTTCCCGCGCCCTATTTAACGATACAATACAAATGCCCCTGACGATAAATCGGGGGCATTTGTATTGTATCGTGCACTCTAACGATTTTGGACGATTTTAAAATTATCTGACGATAATTTTAATCGTTCAAAAACGATTCACATCCCTATTCTCTTTGCAGGTCCTGCAAGTCATGGGAGACAAGTTTGGATCATTGGACATTCCTACATTGTGTGAGTTTTCAAACATTCACGTGAGCGTCCATACAGAATTCATTTGGACTTTTTGCATTGAAATGTGAACATTCATTGGTTGGGGCACAGGGATATGCTTTGGGATGAATTGATTCCCTGCCTACAGCTTGGCATCTCACATTTTGCTCATCCACGTGTTCTGATCATCCATTTGGGAAGAAATGACTGGGGTTCGGTGTCTGGACGCAAATTCATCAACATGGTTCGGAAAGACTTGATGTCTATTGTGATTTTTCTGCCTGCTGCTGTGATTTGCTGGTCCGACATCATTCCGAGGCCTGCTGAAATTGACAGAAGGATTTGGCAGCAATGCTGTTCTAAAGCCAATAGGCAAATTGTCTCTTGGTTAACATTGTTTGGGGGGGTGCCATATTTGACATGAATGGGCTTGGGACCTCGAGCAAGAGCTCTTTCATGCCGATGGTGGTGAATATATCTTTTATAGGTTGGATTTGTTCTTAAATACATTTCAGGAGGCCTTGGAAGATTTGTTCCATTAGGGACCTAAGCCGCATCTTTGGGGATCACAGGATGGGTCCATCCTGTGCCTGTGGGTGGTTGCCCAAGCCGATCGAGATTCACCGTGGTGTTGAACGGTGTGATGACCCAACAGGTGTCAGGTCTGAATTACGGGCGGGACAATTGGATACAGTTGTCCTGCGTGCTGCTCCTTGCTGGATGGTTGCAGGGGATTATTTTCACGACTCCTTGCTGGGTGGTGGTGGTGGTTGTGGGTGCGAATATTGCAAATGTTAATGACACAAGGTTTGGTTGACCTGGATCTGTGCATCTTGCTGGTAGGTGGCAGGTGCATAGTGAGGCCTATGTAACTTACTTGAGCTCAGGCACCTGATTGTTGTGCAATAAAGCTGTGGCCTGTTTGATCCCTAGTCTCTGTCTGTGTTTTCATTGCAATTGATTGTGAGAGGGTGGGTGCTGGGAGAAGAGTTGGTCCTGGCTACCCATATTACATCTGGCAGAACACTGCCACAAACCTGGACCCTGCTAAAACCCAGGCCATCTGCCAATCTGACATTTGTTTGAAGAATTAAGAAAACAGAACATTGCCCCAACCTGCTCTCGGACCAATAATCCTCCCCCACCCCACCTCACCCCCTGCATCCCTTGCACACACACACACAGACACAAGCACACATGCATTCATCTCCAGTTTCAAATTATCAATATGTCTGATGACAGTGACTGAAAATCTGAGTTTATCCTACTGGGTCAGTTCTGAATTGAAAAGAATAGGTCCTGAAACATGTCAGTAAATGACCAACCACAATGTAGAAGAATTGATAGCATATGTTTTTATAACTTAGTACTTTCTGTTGTTTGATGCTTCACATTGTATTTTTGGTATAACTATCCAAATTTATATTGTTTTGTACTTTTGTTGTAACTCATGGAGACAATGTCTACAAATGGGTTAGACTTTGTGCATACCATGACAGGAATAAACTTCACTTGCAAGTCAGGGTATGTTGTTGGATATGATCTCAGTCTCTTAAATTTACTGCTATTGCCTATTCTTCTGTATTGTACCAAAGACATCCTACTTTTGGAAAAGATTGTAAAATGTATAAGCATCAGGTTAAGATGTGCATGGAAGTTATTTTTAATCAAGACAGTGGCATGCAATACAATTGAGACTATTTCTGTATCTTTCTGCTTCATTTTCTTGGTCTCTAATTGCATCTTTTGGTACCTGTGAATCTTCTGTCTCTCCATATGATCCACAGAATAGATACTTGGTACTAACAGTTCCATTAGTAATACCATTCTTATGCTTTTCTCCTTTACCATAATGTCCAGTTTTTTTGCATCAAGCTATTTATTAGTTGGAATAGGAAAGTCCCAGGTGATCACAACTTCTTCATTCTTTCTGGGTTGTGATTCTAATGCTTTTTGGGTATTATACTGTTATAGTATTTACACAGTTTCCAATGTCTGAGCCTTGCTACCTTATTATTATACTTTCTGTAGTCCTTCTGACATCAGCACGTGATACCTAGTGATTAGATGGGTCACTGTTTCCAGTTTTGTTTTAAAGAATCTGCATTTATCTATTTTACTGTTCTTTTCTTTGCCAGTTGTGAACCTTCTTGCTCATAGTCTACAGTCCTGTGTTGCAATTATCAATCTCTCTTTAGCCATTCTACTGTCAGGTTTTGATCCGCCCGGGTTTCTGAATTAACTCTTTATATTTCTCACTGTATTTATGCTTTTGCCAGTTTTTCCTTTTTGTCTGTTCTGATTTGAGATTTTCTTTTGTTTTCAAATTTTGTGGCTTCTCTCTGCTTATGCATTGATAGATTTTCATTCTTTCCTTCTATTCCTTTGAAACGGTTGATGGAAAATGGACCAATAGAAACCCCGTTTCACTGAAACAAATGGCACCATTGGACAATAATAAAACCCCTTCAAACAAAAATCAAAGTGACTAAAGGAATTCTTTGCTTCAGCAATATACACTAAAAATATCCAATAATAAAGCCCACAGTTGTTACAGAAGGGGAGCGCTGGGAGAGCGATCCCATCTTGAGGGGATTGTGTTCCCTTGGGCCTGGCAGACCCCAGAAAACGCCAAGGCAGCACCGAGGGTAGGCGAGGCGTGTCCCAGCATGGGTGAAGACGGATGGTCTGACCCTCTGCCGGACCTGCATGCTTCTGGAGCCAACACATAGTGTTGGTTATTAAACAGTCCTCCGACCGTTCCCAGCCCTTTCGGACCTGCCACAAGGAATGACAAGAAGCAGCAGGCCGGACTACGGATGAGGGCAGATGAATGCTCTGGAACATAGAGACTCTAGACGTAGACAAGGAACTTGGAAGACTCTGGACGTAGGCAAGGAACTTCAAAGACTCAGGATCAAGATTCAGGAACAAAGTCAAGTACTGGGTTGAGGCTGCCACGCAGCATGCCCTACACAGTCCACTGTAAATGGACGGACCCAATGGGCTGGTCACGGACCACACTAGCTAGTTCAAAACGCTAGTTCAAAACGCTAACTATCATTCTAGCACTATCACTGTAGTTCAAAACGCTAACTATCATTCACAAAGCCATCCACAACCATAACTCCTTGTGGCTCAGTGAACCCTTACAACATACTAATTTTTCCCGCCCCTCCAGAGCGAACCACAAATACACCTTACAAGTCCCCCCACTTAAAAAGGCTCGTCTGACAGCCACCAGGGACCGCGCCCTGTCGATTGCTGGCCCCATGCACTGGAACACTCTACCCCTTAACCTTCGTTTGGAGCCATGCCCGCTTAAGTTCAGAAAAATGCTAAAAACCTGGCTCTTTCACCAGGCTTTCCCGGATTAATTTTCCTCGTTTGACTACTATACAACTCCCCGGCACCTCTTACTCCTCCCGTCGCTCCATGACACCTCTCAATTGCTCTCTGATGACACCATGTAGCCACATACTACTGCTTGTATATTTGTAGATATGTTTTACATTTTGCATACTGTATTCTCTTTAGTTTCCATTTTTCATTTTGCTAAATTTTGCCTCTCTGTGCTTCCTTTTATATTTATCAGTTGCCCCGTTCCCTCTTTCCCTGTTTATTGTAATTTTCCACCTTTTATACGTTAAAATGTAAACCAATATGATGTGTATTTTAATGTCGGTATAGAAAAACTGTTAAATAAATAAATAAATAAAAAATAGAATGTAAAGCAGGCTCTAGACGAGGCATGCAATAGATGAAGATGGAACATGGCAAACATTAGGTAGAAGCCTATACCAAGGCATGCCCTACACAGCCCATCCTAGGCTGGTCGCGGCCCATGCTGGAATGGCACAGGTTCAGTCAGAGTCTTAGTCATGGATGGAGCAGCCCCAAGAACATCAAAGGGCCGGAACGAGAGTCAGAACGGAGGACCAAGACGGAACTTGGCTTCAAACAGGACCAAGACGGGACTTGGCTTCGGGCAAGGATGACCCTCTAGAGACTTGATCTGTGGACGAGAAGACAGGCAATGTTACCATGAGCATGCCAGGAAAGGATGGCATCGAGGAACCAGGGGTTCTGGAAGCAGAGGCGAAGACAAGGCATCAGGAAACAACATCAGGAACCAAGGACATTGAACAACAGGAACATGGAAACATATCAAGACGAGACATGGAGCTCCAACGAAGAACGAAGGCCTGACGGAGCGCTGGAAGGCGAGACATCCAGGAGCAAGTAACTCCAATGCAAAGCAAAACAGAACTGAAAGAGAAGTCCTTTTATAGAGCAGGAAACAGGCAACTCCATGGGAGGAGTTTAGATGGGCCACACCTGGCTGGCCCTATAACTAAAGAGAAGAGCTGCGGACCGACCCCTTAGGAAGAAGGGGCAAGGCTCAAACCAGAAAGTCCAGGAGGAAGCAGAGCAGGCCTCAGGTAGACCCAGATGGTAATGGCGGCCTCCCAGGCCATGGAGCTTAACCAGGATAGGCTGTCCAGCAAGGCCCCGGCTTCGGTGCGGCCTCCAGAGAAAAGGTGAGAGGAATCGTAACAACAGTGGAGACTCAAATACAGTTGTCAGATAAAACTGACCCGTCAACTTCCTTAAGTCCATGGGTGTTGAATTATATTAAGTTTATATATACATCTTTGCTCCGCACGTAGAAAAAACAAATCATATTTCCCTCCCTTCGATTTAAGCTGAGACTTCTCTAAAATAGAACAAAATAGATCTTCAAACACATGATTAGCTTGTGTGCAGTGTTGGACTAAAGGTGCTTCCAATCTGCCCCGTGTTAATGCAATATGGAGCTCAATCATTCTGATCCATAACATACTTGTCACTTTCCTTATAAACAGTAATTTACAGGGGCACCAGATCACACAGACTACACCAATAGTAGTGCAAGAAGTTCTTATGCGAAACTCATAGTCATGCAAACATTAGGGGTGTGCATTCGGATTGACCGCATTAGTAAAACGCAACTCATATTTTTTTTTTACTTAAAAAATTGATTCGACATAAACGATCGGATTTCCCACATATCGAACATAGATATGTTCGATATGTGGGAAATCGCGATTGTTGAGCCAAAATAAAAATATAAACCCCCTCACCCTCCTTAATCCCCCCCCCCCCGACTTACCACAACTCCCTGGTGATGGAGCGAGGAGTGAGGACGCCATTTCTGCAATCCTTGGCGAGAAGCATGTGACGTCGGCGGCACGTCGAGTGACGCCGGCGTCACGTGATTCCCGGCAAGTTCGCGCCGGACGGCTCGTTCGGCCCAAAAAGAACTTTTGGCCAGCTTGGGGGGGCCTCCTGCCCCCCCCCAAGCTGGCCAAAAGTTCTTTTTGGGCCAAACGAGCCGTCCGGCACGAACTCACCGGGAATCACGTGGCGCCGCGTCACTCAGACGCGACGTCACGTGATTCCCGGCAAGTTCGCGCCGGACGGCTCATTCGGCCCAAAAAGAACTTTTGGCCAGCTTGGGGGGGCCTCCTGACCCTCTCAAGCTGGCCAAAAGTTCTTTTTGGGCCGAACGAGCCGTCCGGCGCGAACGAGCCGGGAATCACGTGACGCCGGCGTCACTCGACGTGCCGCCGACGTCACATGCTTCTCGCCAAGGATTGCAGAAATGACGTCCTCACTCCTCGCTCGATCACCAGGGAGTTGTGGTAAGTCTGGGGGGGGGATTAAGGAGGGTGAGGGGGTTTAAATTTTTTTTTTGCACATATGTACATATACCCAACTCATTGGATTTTTTTTATGTCCATATTGGCCGCAAGTGGGACCCCCTTTCGGACATAAAAAATATGAACATAAAATTTTGCTCTGCACATCCCTAGCAAACATTCTGTAATCCTCGGTGGAGAAGTGGACCCCTTGTTTTGAAGAATGGTTTTGCACTGCCTAATAGGCAAATCCACTAGACCCAGCCCATCAGCTGGCAGTGATGCCCTGCGAGGGAACCAACTGGAGCTTTACTATACCAACCCCATTCCCTACAGTTTGAGCCCTTGGGTTCCAGGGAGGACCAGCACATCCCATTAGGCAAACTAGTTGATCACCTACAGCACCAGCCATTAGGGAGCGGCAAAGTGTAGCCATATAGAGCCATGAGCAGAGCCCATCCCACTCATTTCTGAGACTCAGCAGGTCATGAGCATAATACTATTTGTGTGTGTGTGTATGGATGAGAGGGACTGTGTTTGTACGAGAGAGCAATTGTGTTAGTGAGAGAGAGAGAGAGGGAGCCTGTGTAAGGGTGCATGTGTGAATGAGACAAGGAACCTAAGTGTGTGTAAGACAAGTGGCCTGTTCTGAGTGAATGAGGTTGGGGCCAGAGCTGGGTCCTGGACCAGGTAGAGAGGGAAGGGTTTAAGGCAGAAGGTTCACCTAGAGTGCCAAATATCCTTGCTTCGGCCCTAATTCCAGGGTCCAGCAAGTCTTAGGGCCAGACGGAGTTGAGAGTCCCAAGCAGAGCATAGGTCAGGGCAGGCAGCAGTCAATAGCAACAGAGGATAAGCAGGTGAGGCAAGCAGGTGAGGCAAGCAGCAGACAGCGAAGAAGAGGAATGGACCAGATGTCAAGGCAGACAAGGTAAGCTCATGTCTGAAGCCAAGGATCAGATCCAGGTAGCAGTCAAGAAAGGTCCAAAGCAAGGTCAGGTTGGGTCCAGCAAATCAATCTGAAAGGCAGGGAAACAAGGACAGCCAGGCAAGAAAGGCAAAAGCACAGATGAGGCAGCATGAAAAGAAAAAAGCATCACGCACTGGGTCAAGACAACGCCAGGGGACATGTTGCTGAGTTATCACAGTGGTGTCTGGGTGCAGGCTATATAGGCAGGAACATGTGATGACATGAAAGGGCATTACAGATGTTTTCCCACTGTGGCCTCTTTAAGAGCTGGCGTGCTGGGTGCGCACTCACCTTAGGAGCAGGATGGGGAGTGTTGCTGCAGCAGCGACCCTGCCATGGGTGAGGCCTGATAGCTGGCAGCATTTCTGCCGCGAGAGAGGTATGATAGCATTGGACCCATGAGCCACCATTCATTGTACATTCAAGTGGTAATATGGAGCCAACAAAGGATTGATTACAGACAGAACAGCAAGCGCATGGATAATGATCCACTGTCTAGGTATCACCACATCTTGGCTAATGATCTCCCAATATTCAGAGTGTACAATGGCATCTCAAATGTTTTTAATTCTACATAATGCAAAAGTTGGAAGCTGGTCAAAAATAGAATTCAGCTGCAAAATCTGCCAGTGCTTCCGAATACTCTGTTAGAACATAAGAATATACATAAGAACATAAGATATGCCATACTAGGTCAGAGCAAGGGTCCATCAAGCCCAGCATCCTGTTTCCAACAGTGGCCAATCCAGGCCACAAGAACCTGGCAAGTACCCAAACATTAGATAGATTACAAGCTACTATTGCTTATTAATTACCGTCATAGCGGTTTATGGATTTATCCTCTAGGAATGTATCCAAACCTTTTTAAAACCCAATTACACAAACTGCTGTAACCAAATCCTCTGGCAATGAATTCCAGATCTTAACTAAGCGCTGAGTGAAAAATAATTTACTTCAATTTGTTTTAAATGAGCTATTTGTTAACTTCATGGCATGCACCCTGGTCCTTCTGTTATCTGAGAGAGTAAATAACTGATTTACATTAACTTGTCCAAGCCCTTTCTTGATTTTGTAGACCTCTATCATATGCCCCCCTCAGTCATCTCTTCTCCAAACTGAACAGCCCTAACATCTTTAGCCTATCCTTATAGGGCAGCCATTCCATGCCCCATATCATTTAGCCATTCCATGCCCCATATCATTACAAATAAACAACAACAAAATGAACTGGCTAAACACCGCAATACACCCATACCCCACACAAAGAACTCTCAGGTCTACCAACACTGGCCTTCTCTCCGTCCCCAATCTCAAAACTGCACACCTCAATGTAACCCGCAAACGAGCCATATCAATAGCAGGCCCTACCCTATGGAACTCCCTCCCCCCCCCCCCCATCTCAGAAATGAACCCTCATCGCAAGTCTTTAAAAAACATCTCAAAACATGGCTGTTTATAAAAGCCTTCCCTCCTGACCTTTAACCTGCCCGATTGCATCACACCCTCCCCACATGCACCTCACCCTCCCTTCCGCCCTCCCCTGACCCACCCACACACCCTATCCCCTCCCCTGACCCCCTCCCCCCCCACCCATTCCCATGCCTCCCTTCAATCAATCCTGATACCTAAATTATATTGTCACCAAGTCTTAATGTATATATGTTATATGCTATAATTTTAATTTTATTTTTATTCTTTCCATGTATATTTGTTATACTTGTTACCATGTTATAATTGTTATCATGTTATAATGTAAAATAGGGCGGACCTCGCCCTTTTCCTCTCAGTTACCTGTAAACCGATGTGATATCTTGATCGAATGTCGGTATATAAAAGAAAATAAATAAAATAAATAAATAAATAAATTTTGGTCGCCCTTCTCTGCATTTTCTCCAGTGCAGCTATATCCTTTTTGAGATGCGGTGACCAGAACTGCACACACTATTCAAGGTGCAGTCTCACCATGGAGCAATACAGAGGCATTATGACATCCTCCGTTTTATTTGACATTCCCTTCTTAATAATTCCTAACATTCTGTTTGCTTTTTTGATTGCCATAGCACATTGGGCCAATGATTTCAGTGTATTATCCACTATGAGGTCTAGATCTCTTTCCTGGGTGGTAACTCCTAAGATAGAACCTAACATTGTGTAACTACAGCAAGGGTTATTTTTCCCTATATGCATCATTTTGCACTTGTCCATGTTAAATTTCATCTGCCATTTTGAAGCCCAATGTTCCAGTCTCGCAAGGTTCTACTGCAATTCATCACAATCCACTTGAGATTTAACTACTCTGCATAATTTTGTATCATCCACAAATTTGATCACCTTACTCATTGAACCCCTTTCCAGATCATTTATAAATATATTAAAAAGCACCAGTCCAAGTACAGATCCCTGAGGCACTCCACTGTTCACATTTTTCCACTGTGAAAACTGACCAATTAATCCTGCTCTCTGTTTCCTGTCTTTTAACAGTTTGTAATCCACAAAAGGACATCATCTCCTATCCCATGACTTTTTAGTTTTCTTAGAAGTCTAGGGGTTGTCTCTCTCTCTCTCTCTCTCTCTCTCTCCCAACCCATAAATGGGCAAAATATATTGTACAGCTTAATACCAGGGAAAAAGGTGTAGTTAAAACTGTGTGATATGGCCTGTAATTTACTTAAAACCCACCCAAACATCTCCCCCGATCCTGCCCCCTCAAAAATTTGCATTCACTCTACTATACTTTTCGCACACGTTAACGCCATAATGCATTTTGATAATTGATCCTGAGTTAACCACTTCTTGAACTGTGCAAACAACTCCATGCATCCTAACCATAAAAGTATAAATAATATCATTGATATATCTTCACTACAAGGCTACTAGATTTTTAAACAGACATTTTGGCAACCTAACACTTTCAGATGCCCACACAAATTGTGTGATTTGCAAGAAAATCTGCCAAACAAACTGCATAGCGTTGGGTCTGCAGATTTTTCAGTAAGAAAATATTAATAGCTATCCTATAGAGAAAGATTGGAAGAGCCATGGGATCTCATAAAGACTTGCAGTCACATCAGTGAACTCAGGGACATTATATTGTACCCATCATATTACAGGGATGCATTTTGGTCACTTCTAAAGCTTATCTACATTATGGACATTCAATTCACACTTTTAATCAACCACCAGAAACAAGGAGAATAACCACAAGATAGCTCAATACTCCTCAATGAATACTTGAAGAACGGTCATGTCTGGTAAACAAGGTCAATAGCTGTAGCAAGCTCGAGGAATAGAAAAACTGGAATGAAAGAGCTACTACTTCTAGAGGCCATCTTTAAGAATAGCCACCTAGCACAGAGGCACAACACTATTCAGCAATCTTTGCCAACAATAGGATTGACATCATAGCCTGTCAATTCATCTGAAACTGCAAACAGGAATAATATGGGCACCTGAAGGCCTAATTCTCCAAGTGCAATAAATAACCTATAGACCAAAAGCTGGTGGTGAATTTCATAACATTGCAAATGTAGGACTGAACATGTATGTGCTGTCTGAAGACCTAAAGAAACCTGCGCTCCTGCCAGGGGTAATCACATGAAGTGACCAGTTCCTGGATACACAAATGATCTGCTGAAGAAAAGATAGGAAAAGATGATAACATAATAGTGATGGAGGTATAGCCCCTGGAACTATCCGACCAAGAAGACATCAGCTGAGAGAACCAAAACAATAAGCAAGAATTGTTCATGGAAATGCAGATGATTTGACATGAGAAATATTGTTGCAGCACAATGGCATGTCATAAGCTATCCTATAATGAAGAATATTGAGGACAACACAGAAACTAACAGCTACCAGAAATAAAGCAATTGCCCCAATATTTGCATGAGGATATCATAGCTATATTATGGTTAATCTGTTTTTTATTATTATTATTATTATTATTATTAATAATAATAATAATAATAATAATAATAATAATAATGCAACATAGTACAGATATACACTCAACATACAACTTAAAATCTTAAGTGTAGCATAATAAAGGGTGAAAAGAAAAGAATAGATGCCTGTAGTCTAAAATTAATCCTTTATTGAAGTGGAGACACAAGGGCTACCCTTGTGTCTCCACTTCAATAAAGGATTAATTTTAGACTACAGGCATCTATTCTTTTCTTTTCATCCTGACGGCTGTTATAGATCGCCTTCCTTTGTGCTTTTTGGGTGCATAATAAAGGGTTACAACTGCGGCTCGTGGGACGGGTCATGTTGGTCCTGACACTCCCCGCCCCTACAGATTAACGTGCATAGTTATCCTTTATTGAGCAATGAATTAGTTCAATCTGTTCCCTTCCGCCCCCTCCCCTTATCACGCCCCACATAGAAACTGAATAAACCAGCATGTAGACATAGACACATGTAACGAATATAGTATGACAAGATATAATGATAGAAGCTAAGCCTTTGAGATATCATAGTTGGGAAATATTTGGGAAACATTGTTCAAAATTAAATTTCTGGCTTTAGGTGATAGGGAGTTTAGATAGCCAAACCAAGTTGCCTTGAAGGCCTGTGTTTCTTAAAGGAGTGATGTGATGATTTATAGTCCATCGCTGCTAATGTATGAAGTAAATAAATTGTGCCAGGGTCCAGAAGGAAGGACCGACGGCCTCCTTCCATGTCAATAGTATAGTCTTTTTGCCTAATAAGCAGACTTTATGAAACAATAGGGCTGCACCTCTGGATTTAAGACCTGTAGGAGGCATATGTTCAAAAAAAATGGATCCTGAGTCCAATGGAATGCGATGTTGCAGAAGAGTAGAAAGATAACTCATGACTCTGGCCCAAAATTGTTGGCCCAGAGAGCAGGTCCAAAATGCATGAGTCATCGTGCCTTGCTCCATCTGACATCAAGGGCACATTTGAGATCAAGCTATGCAAGCCCTAAAAGCCTGCCATTTGCGACACATATGCTCTCTGCAAGATTTTCTGATGAAGTTCCCATAGTTCCATATTCCCAGAGAGATCTTTTAGGGACCTGAAGCAGCAACTAATCATTGCTTCCCTTGTCTGCATTCCTCCATCCGTCATCCATCGTTCCACTACAGTGGTGTGTTTGGAGGGGGGGGGGGGGCAAGTATCCAAATTATTTTCCATAGAGTAGACACTGAGCATTTATCCCGGTCTGGGCTGAAGAGGTCCTCCAACAGATCCAATACTTTAAGATGTAGATCCTGGCTGTGTAGAGTGTTCACATAATGCTTCAATTGCAGGTAAGAAAAGTAGTTAGACTCTATCAATCCATATGCAGTTTATAAAGAAGCAAAGGAGCGCATATTATCTTCCTCAGAACCTGTTGCAGGCGAGTGATTCCCCTGTCAAACCACTTCTGAAAATCCTTTGACTGTCCCCCTGGGAGAAAGTCTACATTTCCATATAATGGTAACATTTGTGAACAGTTGTAAGAATGTACTTCTGTAATAAACCTTTCCAAGCCCATCTTATAGGTGATATTAGGACATTACTGCATATTGTCCGCGGGAGCACTTTGTCAGTAGCATGAAGAACAAAACCTAAATGCAAGGGGGCTACTAGTGTTTTTTCCCCGTCTATGTGTACACAGTATGATTTATTGTACACCCAGTCTCGTATTATACACAGCAAATTAATAAAGTTATATTCTTCCATGTCTGGGAGGGCCATTCCCCCTGTTCCCATGGTAACTTTAAGTGGGATAGGGATATACGTGGTTTCTTCCCCTGCCACACATATTTAGAAAGAAGGCAATTTAGTGATCTAAGATCCCTGCGGGTAAGCCGGATGGGCAGAGTTAGAATAACATACTACCATTTTGAAAACAAGACCATCTTATAGAGGTTTACCCTTCCTCCCAATGACAAAGGGAGACCCTTCCACAGTTGATATTTATCTTTAGTGTGGGTCATCAAACGGCTCACGTTAAGGTCATAATATTCAGCTGGGTCTGTAGATATTTGTATGCTCAAGTATCTAAATTGCCCATCTGCCCATTTATTTATTTATTATTTATTCATTTTCAGCTTACATAAACAGCATAAACATGCATGCCAATGCAAAAATTCATATAATCACATTTAGCCAAACTATTAAGGTACTTTATACTAATTTTCACGTAAAGAAATATTTCTTGATTATACATTCAATTTATAAGGAAATGGGAGATCCAAGATTCTAATTCAAAGCATAAAAGAAATAATTATGTTAAATCAGAAGGTTACATCAATTTTCTTAATCCTGTGGTCAGTTCAGGTAGCATTATTTAAAGAAACATGTGAGTCAAGAAATTTACACAAATCTTGTGGGTCAAAATACACATATCTTTGAGTATTAATTTTTAACACACATTTACTAGGATAACGAATCACCATATATGCTCCCAGGTTTTTTACTTCCTGGGACATCTGCAGAAATCTCTTTCTGCATAGTTGTGTGTCTCTCGTTATGTCCGGGTAAATCCACACTTTTTCACCAAGATAGAGTTTTTCTCTATTTTGCCAGAATAACCTTAAAATAGTGTCTCTGTCCGAAGAAAACACAAATCTTATACAAAGAATTCCCCGAAATTCAATTTGTTCTTCTATGGACTGCTCCAGGAAATCCGTTATATTCTCCATTTCTTGTGCTTGTATTTCTTGTGACCCATTTTCTGTCTTCTTCCCAAAATTTATATAGAAAATCTTCTCAATAGATGGAATAGCATTTGAAGATATTAATACATTTTCCAATAGAAACTTTTTAAATTGTTCCATTGGGGATATAAATTTTACACATGGAAAATTGAATACTCTCAAATTTTTATACCTAGTATGATTCTCTATATTTTCAATTTTTCTTGTGCTAAACTTTTCAGCTTGTATTAATCCAGTCTGGACTGCCTTAATTTGAGTAACTTGTTCTTGCAGTCCTTCTATCTTTTCCGTATGTTGAATCACTACTGGGTCCAACTTTTGAATTTGGGTTTGTGTAGCTGACAAAATGCTGGACATATTCACTATAGAGGTTTTTAATTCAAGTAATACTGCCCAGACATTCTCCAAAGTAATTTTTTGCATTTGATCGCAAGTGCTGGAAGAATAATGCTTACTGGACCTTCTTGACAACGTTCTTGCCTAACATCTAAGGCCGCCACCATGCCTTCATGCCCCTCTGGCGTGGATGTTAATGGTAAGGTGCTCAAGGTTTTCACTTCGCCCTCTCTCAGCTGTTGCCACAGAGGGTTTCCGGGAATCACTGATACCAAGCCTGCCTCTACAACATTTTCTCTGTTTTTCACCCCGATAGGGCCTTCTGCTTCCACCTCCTCAGGCCGAGCATTCTGACCCGAAGGCAAGGGTTGTGTACGGCTTGGCGGCAGGGGCACCGCGGGAGCTCCAGGACTTAAGGTCGTATTCAGGTCCAGAGCCACTGGAGTTTGCTCCTGCCCTGCAGCTACCGCAGACACATCTCCCGGAGACATATTTACCGGCGTGAAGAAGTCTTCTATTACCGTTTGAGACAGGGTAGGAACCGGGGTTGTCGGGGTTTCAACCCTGACTCTCCCTTTTCTCTTGGTATGAGGCATGTTTTTGAAGAAAACCTTTCAACACAGGAGCTCTTCCTCACCCAACCTTCTTTCAAAACGCCATCTTGGATCCCTCTCCTCCCTGTCTGCCCATTTTAACGGAAAATTCGGGCCCCTAGCTGATGAGTAAAGATGGCCGGCGCCATCATTAAAGATGGCGCCGGCCATCCAGTGCTCCTACCATGTGACAGGGGCCGGCCAATGGCACGGATGCCCTGTCATATGGTAAGGGCAAAGGGGCATCGGCGCCATTTCTTTTTTAGAACAGCTGATGCCTGGGAACGGGAAATCTCTCACCGAGGCCCCCCTGGATCTCTCCTCTCCCCGAGGCCCCCCTGGATCTCTCCCCGAGGCCCCCCTGGACCACCAGGTAATTTTAAAAGGTTTTGGGGGGGGTCGATTTAAAGGGTCAAGTGGGTTGGTTTTTTTTTAGCGGCGCGGGCCTCCCTAAAAAAAAAGGGTCGGGAGGGTGGGGGAGGCTAAGGGGGGTCAATTTAAAGGGTCGGGTGGGTTTTTTTTTTATCGGGCCATCGGCGCCATTTTAATTAGTGGCAGCCAAAATGGCGCCGATGGCCCGAGAGCAGGAGATCGCGCCAGGACCCCCCCCCCCCACTGGACCACCAGGTAACTTAACATTTTGGGGGGGTTCGGGAGGGTGGGGGAGGGTAAGGAATTGGTTTTAAAGGGTCAGGGAGGGTTTAGGGGTTGTTTTGGTGTGCCGGTTTTCCCGCCCTCCCCCAAATAATTCCCGTGCCCTATTTAATGATACAATACAAATGCCCCTGACGATAAATCGGGGGCATTTGTATTGTATCATGCACTCTAACGATTTAGAACGATTTTAAAATTATCTGACGATAATTTTAATCGTTCAAAAATGATTCACATCCCTAATAGTTGTAGCCCTATGGGAGCATGGTCAGATTTGGAAATAGTGTGAATAGTGGCCACTAGAACGTGTGGAAATAGATGGCTTGAGACCAGGAAGTAGTCAATCCTACAATATGAGGCATGTGCATGAGAGAGATGTGTGAAATCCCTCTCAGAAGGATAAAGAAGTCTCCACGCATCCACTAATTGCAGCCCTTGTTCCACGTATCCTATGCCCTTGTGGCAGTGTGCTCGGTCCATGCGTGTGAGTTGTGATTTGTCCATAGCTGGATCCAATACCTAATTGAAATTGCCACCCACTATCATGGCATCGGCCATGTGCAGACAGAGCTGGGAATATAAAGATGCAAAAAAAATCATGATTATAGGAATTTGGTGAATATACATTGCAGAGGATTAATGGTTTGCAGTATAATTCTGCAAACAGAATCAGATAGTGGCTAGATGGATCTGCAATTTCTCGTTTTATCAAAAGCGGGACATTTTCCTAACTAGTACGGCCACCCCAGTTGATCTTTTCCTTCACACAGCCATTGACTTTGATATCTTCAATTGATGTAAATCTTTCATGTAATGATATCTTCAATTTTTGCAAGCTTTTACCATAATTGTGAACAAATCATCTGTATTGAATTTTACTTCAGCCCTTCTTGAGTTCTGAACGGGAAACCTTCACACCGTTCCAAATAAATTTTCATTTAACAGAACATGACTCTATAAGTCCTGTAATGGGTACTCTATTCCCGACAAGATCCCGACAAATTTTAACAGCAAGGCACTTATCTTTTTCCTTGTTTTGTATCGTTTTTTCTTAACAGCATAGCCGTGCCTTTCACCAAAATGAAGTACCTGTTAACCAGAAAAGATTAGGGATGTGAATCGTTTTTCGACGATTAAAATTATCGTCCGATAATTTTAATATCGTCTTAAACCGTTATGGAACACAATACAATAGAGATTCTAACGATTTATCGTTATAAATCGTTAGAATCGTGAGCCGGCACACTAAAACCCCCTAAAACCCACCCCCGACCCTTTAAATTAAATCTCCCACCCTCCCGAACCCCCCCCCAATGACTTAAATAACCTGGGTGTCCAGCGGCGGTCCGGAACGGCAGCGGTCCGGAACGGGCTCCTGCTATTGAATCTTGTTGTCTTCAGCCGGCGCCATTTTCCAAAATGGCGCCGAAAAATGGCGGCGGCCATAGAACAACACGATTCCACGGCAGGAGGTCCTTCCGGACCCCCGCTGGACTTTTGGCAAGTCTTGTGGGGGTCAGGAGGCCCCCCCCAAGCTGGCCAAAAGTTCCTGGAGGTCCAGCGGGGGTCAGGGAACGATTTCCTGCCGCGAATCATTTTCCGTACGGAAAATGGCGCCGGCAGGAGATCGACTGCAGGAGGGTTCCGGCGCCTCGCTGAACGACCTCCTGCTATCATCCCCAGTATACCAAGGCCTACCCCAGTATACCCCCAGTATACCAAGGCCTGCAAAGGAAATAACTGTGCCATTATGCAGCCAAGTTCTGTGCCATGCCAACACACACCAAAGGCAGAGCACCATAGGTTAAAAGAGCTGTATTGAAGCATACAAACCATTGAGTCAGAGCAAAGATAGGAGGCCTAAGTATAAAGGATCTAGTAAAAGGGAGAAGCATTGCAAGGTAAAGTATACATGAAAAACTGCTGAAAGAAGATGCTGGTTGATGGGCTAGCCTCATTGTATTTATTTATATGCTGCTTTTTGGTACTTCATAATGGATTACATTCAGGTACTGTAGTTATTCCTCTGTCCCCAGAGAGCTCACAATCTAAGTTTGTACCTGAGGCAAAAGAGGGTAAAGTGACTTTCTCAAGGTCACACATTGAGATTGGAACTCTGGTTGCCCTGGTTCAAAGCCTGTTGCTCTAACCACTAAGCTTACCAGCCCACCCCAGCCTCTGCCCCCTCCATGTTCCAGAGCACATCACTGGTTGTGGCCTCCCTTCCTCCCCCTTAGCTGAGGTAGGGTGGCTCCTTGAGCTGGAAAAGAGAGACATCTATGAAAGTACAACAAAGATTTTAACAACTATTGCAGGAAGACTAATGCTGAATCTGTATGCCATGTATTACATCAACAACTTTTTTTGATAATAAAAGTGATCTGATTTATATATTAATTATGTGACCAACCCTTCAGTTTGTCACTAGATGGCCCTAGGTCTCTTACCATCTGGACTACTAACAACATGGGATTTTCATTATCTTTCAGTCTCTCCACTGAGCTGACTGCGATTGGCTTTTCCAGGGGCATAGGCGGAGTTAGAGATAGAGTCTGGAGTTTAGTTTGAGTTACGTTTTGAGGCGTGAGGAGTATTTTTTTTCTCCTCACTGAAAGAGGCCCACTAACCCAGCTCAGTATTTGTCTTGTGTTCAGAGGAGACCCCTTCTCAGCATACTATCTGTCTGAGAGGGTTTGCCTCCCTTCTGTAGAGAATTAAATTTTTGTAGTTTGTGATCCAGTTTTTGATAAGTTTTCTTATTCTCTGAACCAACCTTGTTGCACCTCTGGCATATTCTCCCTCCTTCTTTTCTGGGGCCGTGTGTCATGGCATGCTTTCAACCATGTGCTTCAATGCATAATGCTTGAGCCTTTGCAGGGGAGAAGGGAGAATGCACCAGAGGTGCTACAAGGCTGCCATCCTATTCCTTCTCCTATTTCACTTTCATCAATGTTGGTGAGTGAGAAGATACAAGTGGGACACAGAGGAAGTGAAGTGCCAGGGGAAGGGGGAGTGCATGAATAGAATAGGGATCACGTAAGAGGATGTAATACGTGAACCATGGGGAAGGGGGAATAAGTGAACTAGGGAACTGTTGACTTGCATGGTGGGGGAGGGAGTTAACTGGGGTGAGTTAGGGGTTCACTGGGGTGGAAGGAGGGCCAGGGTTAGAGTGTATTTTGTGGGGAGGGAGTGAACTGGTATGAGTGAGAATTTTGTTCAGGAGAGGTGTGCACAGGGATAAGTGAAGGGTTGTAAGAGAGGGAGTACACTGGGGTGGGTGAATGGTTTGTGGGGGAATCTGTAGAATGCAGGGTTTGTGGGAGGAGGTGAACTGGGGTGAGTGAGCAGTTTGTGGGGAGTGGGGAACTAGATGAATGCAGGGTTTGTAGAGGAGGAAGAGGAGGAGTGAACTAACTAGAGATGTGATTCGGCCGAAACTTTCGGTTTGGCCTTCGTTATTGGCCCGCCACAGGAAATTTTGTTTTCCCGCAGTTTGGGCCAATTTTTTTCGGCCGCCCCGAATTTTGGAGTTAGCGCGCACTAACTCCCCATTAGTGCGTGCTAACCCTGAAAAATGAATTTTCCTGAAATTTTGGGAAAATCTACTTTGTTTTTCGGGTTGGCCGAACCAGGACGAATTAGGCAATTTTGTTGAAATTGCCTAATTCATCCTGGATGAATGCACATCCCTAGAACTAACTGTATAGGAATTGTAAAAGGGGTGCATGAACCAAGGGGAGGGCGAGTGAGTCAACTGGGGAAAGAGATGATCATAATATGCAATGATTCTTAATGAACTGTTTTTGAATTTCATATTCTGTTATTAACTGCATATATATACTATACGAAGATAACACTCTTGGATTTTAAATGTAAGCAGTTTTAATTTTGTTCATTGTGTTAAACCTTGTTTGGTGATTAACTGACATGAATGTTAAAGATTTCTGCAATGTTGTAGAGAAATAAGCAGCCAGGCATGCACAGCAATGTGAGCTAAAGAAGGAGTAATGAAAAAGACAACATATGAAAGATGGAAGAGGATCAAAAGTTATTGAGATTAATAAGTTAAACATGCTTTTCTGGCCATTACTGTCTTTTTTCTGGATAAATATTTTCATCTGGAAATTAACTCTTTTTTTTATGCTAACATACAATTCTAACTAACTTATGTGCAATGATTTGCAATGTTGACTGTATGTTATAACCAAGTTATTGTATAGTATTAGCATTCAGCTTGCACCCATGAAATGCTGACCTTTATTGCACAATTTCATTTCAAGTCGGTTGCAACTTATAAAGCCTCATGCCTCTCTGCCTTACCTAATGAATTTCACGAACTGGTAATCATGTGGTAATAAAAACCATCAAAAAGGATCAAAACCACATGTAAGATAAAGAATAATAATGAAGGTGGTGTAACTCTCATAAATGTGCTAATAACGTTACATTTGAAGTAGCATTTTTAAAACAATCACTTACGGTATGTATAGAAAGACAACATCTTTATGTTATCTAAAGTGAAAGTATGTATTTGCTACAACTTTTAATCATAGGGTACTCCAACCTCCCTATCCACGCTACCTCCTTCTCTTCTTTCTCTGCCTTACCTGGCAGTCCTGCCCACTTTGCTTCAAGTGGGGAGTCTTTCCACTCAGGGATGACTTTCATTTAATGCAGACCTCATAGTAATGCAATGAAAGATAATGACATGGGCATTTTATACTATCAGACATACTTGTTTGATATTGTTACACGTAAAGATAAATATCATGGCTGAACCCATTGGAAATGTTTACCATGATTGTGGTAGAGATTCAGTGAATGTAAATGGGTAATCAAAGTAAAAGCAAGCAGTGTTTTCTTATTGCTTTTTGTAACAAACTTGAAAAATGAATTAATATTTAAAAAAAAGGATCTGTATGTGCTTGTACACATAAGGCTCATAAAAAGATTGCACAGTAGTTTCTTAAGAAAGCTGAACAACACTGCTTGTTCAATAAACAAGAATAACTTTTGGCCCTGGGGTCACAATGACCAGTGTGGCCTGATACCATTATTAGGGGTGTGCATTCGGATTGACCGCATTAGTAAAACGCAACTCATATTTTTTTTTTACTTAAAAAATTGATTCGACATAAACGATCGGATTTCCCACATATCGAACATAGATATGTTCGATATGTGGGAAATCGCGATTGTTGAGCCAAAATAAAAATTTAAACCCCCTCACCCTCCTTAATCCCCCCCCCAGACTTACCACAACTCCCTGGTGATCGAGCGAGGAGTGAGGACGCCATTTCTGCAATCCTTGGCGAGAAGCATGTGACGTCGGCGGCACGTCGAGTGACGCCGGCGTCACGTGATTCCCGGCTCGTTCGCGCCGGACGGCTCGTTCGGCCCAAAAAGAACTTTTGGCCAGCTTGGGGGGGTCAGGAGGCCCCCCCAAGCTGGCCAAAAGTTCTTTTTGGGCCGAACGAGCCGTCCGGCGCAAACGAGCCGGGAATCACGTGGCGCCGCGTCACTCAGACGCGACGTCACGTGATTCCCGGCAAGTTCGCGCCGGACGGCTCGTTCGGCCCAAAAAGAACTTTTGGCCAGCTTGAGGGGGTCAGGAGGCCCCCCCAAGCTGGCCAAAAGTTCTTTTTGGGCCGAACGAGCCGTCCGGCGCGAACTTGCCGGGAATCACGTGACGTCGGCGTCACGTGATTCCCGGCTCGTTCGCGCCGGACGGCTCGTTCGGCCCAAAAAGAACTTTTGGCCAGCTTGAGGGGGTCAGGAGGCCCCCCCAAGCTGGCCAAAAGTTCTTTTTGGGCCGAACGAGCCGTCCGGCGCGAACTCGCCGGGAATCACGTGACGCCGCGTCACTCGACGTGCCACCGACGTCACATGCTTCTCGCCAAGGATTGCAGAAATGACGTCCTCACTCCTCGCTCGATCACCAGGGAGTTGTGGTAAGTCTGGGGGGGGGGATTAAGGAGGGTGAGGGGGTTTAAAATTTTTTTTTGCACATATGTACATATACCCAACTCATTGGATTTTTTTTATGTCCATATTGGCCGCAAGTGGGACCCCCTTTCGGAGATAAAAAATATGAACATAAAATTTTGCTCTGCACATCCCTAACCATTATCAATATTGTGGTTGTAATAACCATTATGTTGTCATGGCATTTCAGACAGTTTACAACTTCCAAAGCTTTGCTGCTTTTACAGGGAGTCCCACTCTCCAAGGTTGAGGTGAGTGTTGTTAGCATAAAGATGCAATCAAATTTATATAATAGGTGGAGTCACGATGGCGGCTTGTTAGACTGCAGCGTTTTCTGGAGTCTCTTGTTTCTTCATTCAATTTTCTGTACAATGGCTCTGAAGAGAAAGGGGAAACCCAGACAATATTCCTCCTTACCTGAGGTTATCCCTGGCCAGCAAACACTAGACTCCATCTTGAGCCAACTATCGGAGGAAAATAGGGGTGCTGGATACATTGAGGAGACTTGTGAGGGAGCGTGACACCTCCGGTTGTCTGCCTCGGCCCCCAGGTGTGTTCCCTTCCACCTCAGCTGAGCATCTCCTTTGTTGCAGTATCTAGGGATGTGAATCGTGTCCTCGATCGTCTTAACGATCGATTTCGGCTGGGAGGGGGAGGGAATCGTATTGTTGCCGTTTGGGGGGGTAAAATATCGTGAAAAATCGTGAAAAATCGTGAAAAATCTAAAAATCGCAAAACCGGCACATTAAAACCCCCTAAAACCCACCCCCGACCCTTTAAATTAAATCCCCCACCCTCCCGAACCCCCCCCCAAATGAGTTAAATAACCTGCGGGTCCAGCGGCGGTCCGGAACGGCAGCGGTCCGGAACGGGCTCCTGCTCCTGAATCTTGTTGTCTTCAGCCGGCGCCATTTTCCAAAATGGCGCCGAAAAATGGCGGCGGCCATAGACGAACACGATTGGACGGCAGGAGGTCCTTCCGGACCCCCACTGGACTTTTGGCAAGTCTCGTGGGGGTCAGGAGGCCCCCCACAAGCTGGCCAAAAGTTCCTGGAGGTCCAGCGGGGGTCAGGGAGCGATTTCCCGCCGCGAATCGTTTTCGTACGGAAAATGGCGCCGGCAGGAGATCGACTGCAGGAGGTCGTTCAGCGAGGGTTCCGGCGCCAGTTGGAAAAATTTTCAAGGCATTTAAATCTACAGTTTTTAAGTTTCCCTACGGGTTTTGGGACTTCCATTAGAGATACCTTGAAAAAATACTTTATCGACATTCTTGGTTTGCCAGCTGATTCTTGCGCACTGATTATTAGAACTTTCTTTCTACCTGTGTGCAGAAGAGAAGAGATGTTTCACCAGATTTCATCAGAACCACCATTAGATGTGTCTTCTAGGAATGTGCAGCCGGAAAGTATACGTTGGATTCGGGATACGTATTCGTCGGGGCCCAGATACGTTGCATTCGGTCAAGGGGGGGAAAGCCCAATCCGTTAATATGTTGAATTCGGCATTCATTCCCTTTAAATTTAATTAACTACAACCCCCCACCCTCCTGACCCTTTCCCCCCACGACTTGCCTAAAGTCCCTGGTGGTCCAGCGGGAGTCCTGGATCATCTCCTGCACTCATGCAGTCGGCCGCCGGTATTCAAAATGGCGCCGATAGCCTTTGACCTTACTATGTCACAGGGGCTACCGGTGCCATTGGTCGGCCCCTGTCACATGGTAGGAGCAATGGACAGCTGGCTATCTTGTGCTCCTACCATGTGACAGGGGCCGACCAATGGCACTGGTAGCCCATATGACATAGTAAGGTCAAAAGCTATCGGCACCATTTTGAATACCGGCAGCCGACGGCGCAAGTGCAGGAGATGATCCAGGACCCCTGCTGGACCACCAGGGACTTTAGGCAAGTCTTGGGGGGGTCAGAAGGGTGGGAGGTTTATTCATTCAGGATTCATTGCATTCGTGGGGGTTCACTATACGTTTCGCAAACCCACAAATGCAACAAATAGGGACCTATACATTGTGGATTGCACATTCGTTCACATTGAATGCACATCCCTAGTGTCTGCATTACTAGAGAGTTCAGTGGAAGAGGTTGTGGAAAGACAGACTCTTGGTATCTTTTGTGTTTGATCAAGACTTGAACATGAATTTGAAATTGTATTTTTGTAAAGCACAAACTCATTTCTATGGACTTGTATCTGGATGTAGTCAAAACTACTCGAGACAAGAAAATTTTTTCTTGCAGTGCATCAGGAAGTAGTTTATTTAGGTGCTACATTTCTTCTGAGATATCCATGTAAATGTGTGGTTTTATACACTGGAAATAGATATTATTTTTTCCTTCCTGACCAGCTTTGTTTCTTTTTAGATGAGAAGACATTCCTTCTGTCAGCACCCTCCAGCTCTATTACTTAAAGGGTATACACACCAATTTATAGCAAGTTAATGCTTTTTTAAATTCTCTTTAAATTGTTACTTCTAGTCTCCCTTGCCTTTATTGTCCACCCGTCTTTATTGTGGTCCATGGCTAATTTGGAAGATGATATGTTCTCTGAGACTTGATTACTTTTTGTTATTGTGTATTTACTCTTCTGCCTTTTCTTGTCATGTTCATGGCATTGTAATTAATAAAATATTCAATAAAAAATTATATAATAAGTTACATAAATATTAATAAATTAAAAACACATAATGCTGCCTTCTTGAAGCCCTATACTAGTTTGAACAAAAAGTATTTGCTGATAATGTCAAAGTTTGTACAAAAACTTTAATTCTTAATGAATAATTAATGTTTCAATGTAAAGCACTTAGGTGAAGTTAAACTGTAATTTACTTTGCCATATTAATTAAACCAATTAAGGAATTTACAAAATATTTTCAATGACATTTTTTAGCCAAACAAATGATAAAAATACATCAAAGGAGTGTTTTCCACTTTTAAGCTGAGTTCCCAATTCTGACATGAGATATAGGCCAAATTTGACTATATATATATATATATATATATATATATAAAACTAATGCTGAATAAAAGAGTACCAAATTCAACATTTTTGGTACTGTGATTATGAAATGCATCTGCAGAGTAAGTAAGCAAACAATAATTAGCCTTTAGATGCTACAAAAAAGGAATGAACTAGTGAGAAAAATGTTCCAATTAGAGTACAAATCTTGACTATATTTGAATACTCAGCCATTTAACAAAGCAGTTAAGAAGTTTAGATTAGGATAAATGCTAGTGTTATTGGGTAAAGGTACAGTTAAGCTCTGACAAGAAAGGAACTAGGAAAAATGAAAACAGCATGTGTTACTATATGGACATTACATTTGTATATCAGAAAAATTTTTATTCACTTCCGCCAAATATATCCCTTGTCTTTTAGAGAAAATATCAGAAATCTTTTAGTGCATAAATTCTTAGCATTGCATTGACTATTATCTCCTATGGCTGAGTCCTGTGCATAAAAGAGACAACTAATCTAGTAGCTGCAAAGTCTAAAGTCAAAAATTAAGGAACCATTATAAATCTATTTCACAACTAACGTAATAGTAAAACACAGAGACTGTGAATTTTACCTGTGAGTAGTACCTTATAGGGATGTGAATCATTTTTTGACGATTTAAAACAATCGTCAGATATATTTTAAATCATCAAAAATCGTTAAGAGTCGCGATACAATAGAAATTCCCCCGATTTATCGTGAAAAATCGTAAATCGGGGGAGGGGGGAGAGCGGGGAAAACCGGCACACCAAAAAAAAACCCTAAACCCACCCTGACCCTATAAAATGAATCCCTTACCTTCCCCCACCCTCCCAAACCCCCCCAAAACTTTTTACGAGTACCTGGTGGTCCAGTGGGGGCGCGGGGACCGATCTCCCACTCTTGCTCCATCGGCGCCATTTTGGCTGCCACTCAAAAATGGCGCCGATGGCCCGATAAAAAAAAAACCCACCCGACCCTTTAAAAACGACCCCTTAGCTTCCCCCACCCTCCTGATCCCCCCAAAACATACCTGGTGGTCTAGTGGTGGTCCCGGGAGTGATCTCCCATTTTCAGGCCATCGGCTGCCACTCATAAAGATGGCGCCGATGGCCCTTTGCCCTTACCAAATGACAGGGTATCCGTGCCATTGGCCGGCCCCTGTCACATGGTAGGAGCACTGGCTGGCCGGCGCCATCTTTAAAGATGGCCGCCACCTTCGTAAAGATGGCCGCCGCCGTATTTAAAGATGGCCGCCGCCGTCGTAAAGATGGCCGCTACCATCTTTAAAGATGGCGCCGGCCATCCAGTGCTCCTACCATGTGACAGGGGCCGGCCAATGGCACGGATACCCTGTCATTTGGTAAGGGCAAAGGGCCATCGGCGCCATCTTTATGAGTGGCAGCCGACGGCCTGAGAACGGGAGATCGCTCCCAGGACCACCACTAGACCACCAGGTATGTTTTGGGGGGCTCGGGAGGGTGGGGGAAGCTAAGGGGTCGTTTTTAAAGGGTCGGGTGGTTTTTTTTATTTATCGGGCCATCGGCACCATTTTTGAGTGGCAGCCAAAATAGCGCCGATGGCCCGAGAGCGGGAGATCGGTCCCCGCGCCCCCACTGGACCACCAGGTAATCGTAAAAAGTTTTCGGGGGGTTCGGGAGGGTGGGGGAAGGTAAGGGGTTAATTTTAAAGGGTCAGGCCTCACTACAAAAAAAATAACGATGTGAATCAGAACCAATTCCGATTCACATAACCCACATCACCCACGATCAGATTTTTTCCCCCCTCTAGCTGAACCCGATCGATAAGACGATTGGGCACACGATTCACATCTCTAGTACCTTATAGGTACACATGGTTAGGACCTACATCATTAAACAATCGATTGTCTTTTATAATATATTGTAACTGAACCTATTTGGCACCTGTTAGAATGTACTATTGTACACATTTACCTTCTTTAATTTATGTGCCTACATGTAAACCATTACAATGGTATATAACTTAGCGACGGTATAGAAAAGATTAAAAATAAATAAATAAATAAATAAATAAATAGTCCACAGTCAACTATATTACATAAAATTTCCACTTGAACAGATTAGAAAAATCTCACATTTAAAAAGTTAACAAACCTTTTGACCTTGTTTAATGATGATAAAACAGGAAGTGTTTTCAAAATGTTGTATAAATTGGCTAACAGCAAGAGCTATAAATAAACCCAAGTCTCTATGTGAGTCCCCCTATAAAACACAAAACCAACAAAATGGGGAATCAATAATATTTTATTCAACTCTGATGTCTGGTACCACTTCTGCGGGTGATAACCACTCCTCGGTTATAACTCAAATGGTGAACAAGCTTTAGTCTATATACAGCTATTACATTTTTTCTTTATACCAATAAAAACTTGGGGCCGGATTTTCAAAAGGTTACACGCGTAACCGGCCCTATGCACGCCGGGTCTATTTTCTAAAGGCTCGGCGGCGCGTGTAAAGCCCTGGGAAGCGTGTAAGTCCCGGGGGCTTTACAAAAGGGGAGGTCCGGGGAGGGCGGGGTTGGGGCCAGATGCCTCTGCATGCCCGCTGGGCCAGGGATCACGCGCCGGCAGTTGGCCAGCATGCACAGCTTACTCCAGCCCCAGGGCTGAAGTAAGTTTTGAAATAATAAAAAGAAATCATCAAAGGTAGGGAGGAAAGGGTGGGGGAGGTAGGGGAAGATAGGGGAAGGGAAGGTGGGGTAGGGGGGTAAGGAAGTTCCCTCTGAGGCTGCTCCGATTTCAGAGCGGCCTGGGAGGGAACAGGGGAAGGCAGCACGGCTTGGAGCGAGCTCGGTGCGCACAAGGTGCACAATTGTGCACTCCTTTGCGCGCTCCAGCCCTGGATTTTATAAAATCGGTCGTACATGTGCGCGCGCCGGGTAGCACGCACACATGTAGGCCGCGCGTGCATGTTATAAAATCTATCCCTTGGTGTGTAATTATTCAAAAATGCTTGCGAAGTGAATTTGAAATTGTGCAACTTTCCGAATGTGAATACGCTCAACTTGTGAAATAACAAAGACTCATAAAACTTATCTTGCTTGACACTCGCTTTCTGCTGGCATCCAATCACCTTCTTAGAGTTTTTGCTCACCCACTGTATCAGAACATCTTGATTCTTCTGGTGCACTCTTCCAAATGTATTGTCTCTCGGTATGTCTCTAGCACAAGAATAATCTCGTAACTGTGATTGGATGCCAGACATTTAAATAGAGGAGTAGTAATGATTAACACTGTCCAATAGTAAAGGCGGCCATTAAAAGTCGAAGAGACACTGCAGCAAGTTACCTTAAAGCAATTGCCTTTTCTCTGATTTTAGTTACATATTGACTGTGTTATTGTTTCTCATCCAGCTCTCCAGCCCCTGAAGCAGATACTTAGCATCGAAACAGTGTCAGTGTCGGGTGGGCATGAGTCTCAACTTTGAAAGAGATATTTCTGTTTATAACAGTAATAACTTACAGCAGAAAGTACACGTCAAGCATGATAAGTTTGTTATTTCACAAGTTGAACGTATTCACATTTGGAGAGTTGCACAATTTCAATATCACTTCACAAGCATTTCTGCATAATTTCACACCAAATGTTTATTGCTATAAACAAAAACTTTAATAGCTGTAAAAAGAGTAAAACGGTACTTGTTCACCATTTTAGTAATAGCCAAGGTGTGGTTATCACCTGCAGAAGTGGTACCAGACATCAGAGTTGAGTGAAACATTATTGATTCCCCATTTTGTTGGTTTTGTAAAAGCAAGATCTGTCAAATTTTCATACATCTTTCATATATTTTATTTTCATACATGAGTAATTGTTTTGACAGTGATGAACATGCATGCAGAATCTTGCTGCGACAAACTGCAGAAAATTCATCTTGCTTGTAATGTTTAAGACATTAATAAAGGACCAATTATTATTTGGAAAATATTTCCCATGCTGTAAACAAACATTAATGGAGAATGCTTTCATTGATGTTTCAACCAATGTAATTTCAATAATATTTCACTCGAATGATAGACACATACAAAAGAATACATATCTGCAAAATCTTGTGGTTATCATATTAGACTTTATAAGAAATTGCTCTGAGGCCACAGAGTATATTTGGTGGAAATGAATACAAAATTTTCAGTAGTTCTTTTGGTTTACAAATGTTAATGTCCATTCTGTGAATTGGCTTTGGGGGTTGATCAATGTTTGCAGGATACACTTTCTGTTGGTTCTGAAGGGATAAAGTATTCTGATTTGGGATCATTTTAGACTTTACCTATTAATGAAATTTCAAATTGCTGATAATTGAGATTATCTTTTTCAAGCTTTGTCAGATTGGCCACTTGAAACCTTATTTTGACTAGGCTGCTTTAACAATAATCATTTTTGTATTAAGTCATAAACTGGCTGGATTATTGCAATGCCCTCTATATTGGCTCACTGGAGAAAAATGTGTGGAAGTTTCAATTAGTCTACAATGCAGTGTTTGCTACTTGGAAATGAATAATTCTAGACTAGTATCCCAATCCTGAAAGTTTTACATTAGCTCCCCATAAAATTCATATTCATTTAAAAATGTAACTTTTGAATTACTTTAAGGATTGGGTCTCAGTTATCCAATAAAACAGATAATTCAACATGTGCCAAGACATGCAAATCAGATTGGCAAATGAGGTTTTTCTTCCTATTCCCCCATTATCTGTGATGAAACTAGTTGGCACTTGTTCAAGAATCTTTTCATGCAATGGCCCTTTTCTATGGAACTCTCTGCAATAAGAAAATTGGTTAAAACTTAGCTGCTTAGAATATTTTTAAAACTTGATCTGTTTATATTTGACCCATTTTACTGTTTCAGTTTACATTTTATATTGTTTATAGGTTTTGATATTCATATTTTATGGTCTTTGTTCTGGGAGAATAAGGCCTGTGATGAAGAGACACCCACTCTCCCTGCTGTTACCCTACATGGTGCATTTTATGCATTGGAAAATGAAGAAATCCAAGTAACAGAATATGAAATGATGTCTGAAAGGGAAATTGTCACTCAATGCACCCAGAAACCCTTCAACAAGATCAAATGTCAAAAAAGAAAGCTGCTTCTGCTAGGAGATTCAATCATCAGGGGAACCAATTTGAGAACTCATTTTGAAAGGGGACACAACAGTTAAATGCCTTCCAGGATCCTCAGCTAACAGAAATGCAAACCAGGTGGTGATCACAATTATAGAAGAAACTAAGAACTCTGATATCAATGTTATTATCATCTGGGGACCAATGACCTAACTAGAAATGGTGTCCATAAAGTATAGAAAGATTTCCAAAATCTGGGGAAAAAGATTAGATATGTGACAAAGACTATTGCCTTTTCAGAAGTATTACTTGTGTTACGCCCGATGGTCGCAGACGGCTGTGACCACTGTTGCTCACCTCCTGTTTTACTGCACTGACTCCACTAGGAAGACTGGCGGCCACCACCAGCTATCGCAGGCCTGCCCGCCCCTGTTCCTGGGTCTCCCTGGATGGCGTGGATGCTGCCGACCGCCATCTTACCCTTGGAGCTGCTTAGGCACGCGTGCGTGCATGCTTCCGAGTCAGTCTTATGCACATCATGGCGAGAACCTTCGGGGCATCCCCCTCGGATGACATCATTCTCCATGGACTCTTAAGCTGGCTGGCCCTGCCTGCCTACAACTTGGCAACGAGTTCCCTCATTACTGAATCCGCTTTGCTCACTATGGACCTTCCATTCCAGCTACTGCTTCCTCGGTGTGAGACATCCCGGGTACCCGCTCCTTGGGGGCCCTATCCTCATCTCTGGCTATCCGCTCCTCGGAGGGCCTCTCACCTAGGACTGCTGCCTACCCCATTCACCGGGGCTCCCTCTGGAACCATCATTATGTCCACTGTGAGTACTTCGCTTGCGGACCACTACTGCATCATCTCTACTGAGGAATCCTCACCAGTGTACCCCGCTCTGCAGATCATTACCGTATCTCCTCTACAGAGGAATCCTTTTTCCTGGGTATACCCCATTCCACAGACCCTGTGGTACCTCAGTGTCTGTGTGACTTTCTTGCTACACTCCCTGCTCTGCGGGCAGTGCCTCTCTCTCTACTCTCTCTCCAGTACCTGCTGTCCTGCACGCCTAGCATCTGAGACCTTGCCTCCCGACGGTGAGGCTCACAGGGCTCCTCCCCATGGGCGGTACCATCTCTTACCTCGGCCCAGGGCCCAATGCCCACGAACCCAGAAATCCTAACAGATTGCCAAGTCCATGGACCCGGCACAGGTCTCGGCACTCCAGGCCATCCCTGGCCTGGCCCAGTGAATTACAGAACAGAAAAAGATTCTGGAGACTTTGGCTAATGCCATAAATCAATTGAATATTCAGCTGGACTCCGCCTCAACGCCTGCCAAGCCAAACCCAGCTTCACAGGTATCAAGATTCCGGCCTACAGTGCCCTTGCTGGCATTTCCTCATTTTGCAAGCGATCCCTTGTTGTATAGGGGCTTTTTGCAACATGCACTTTTCTTTACAACCTGCATATTTCCCTGATGTAGTTTCCAAGACAACCTACATCTTGTTCCTCCTGGATGGAAAAGCGTTAGCCTGGGCGTCACCCCTTTGGGAATGAATGGACCCCAACCTCCACAACTTGCCGGGCTTCCTTGCCCTATTTTGCTCTGTATTCGACGACCCAGGTTGAAAGGCTGTCTCCGGGTCTATGCTCCTGCACCTGCAACAAAGTTCCAGAGTTTAGGACTCTCTCGTCTGAATTGCACTAGGACCTGGGCTGCCTGCATGCGATATTCCTCGAAGGTTTGAGCCCACATATCAAGGACGAATTAGCAGCATGAGAACTCCCTGAGGTGTTGGATTCTCTTGTAGACCTCTCCAGTCATATCGACCGCCATCTTCGTGAATGCTTACATGAGGCTAGAGGATCCAAGAGGATGGCTCAGGTGCTCCACTCATTCATCCAACCTCTTCCACTCAGACTGCTACTATACCCAGCACCGAGGAAGAGGAACAGATGCAAATGGGTCATAGCCATCTATCTTCAAAGGAAAAGCGTCATTGTCAAAGATCTGGCCTTTGCATGTATTGTGGTCAAAAGGGTCTTGCGGTACCCTCTTGTCCACTCTGTCCGGGAAACTCCCAGGCCTTGGTTCTGCCGGAGGACTTCTCCTAGGCCTGAACTCACCTTCTCCTCCACTCACTCTGCCTGTCTCAATTAACACGGACACTCTGGAATTTCACACCCTGGCATTGGTGGACTCCGGGGCCAGTGGAAATTTTATCCTAAGACAACTTGTGGAACACCTACGAATCCCCACTGTCCGTACACCAATGCCATTGCTGCTCTCCTTCATTCATGGTGAACTGTTACCAGGTGACGTTACCTTCTCCATGGTCCCCATCCGACTCCGCACTGGATCCCTGCACACGGAGACCATCTCCTTTCTGGTACTGGACAAGGCTATACACCCTGTGGTCCTCGGACTGCCATGGTTAAAAATCCACAATCCGCAATTTGATTGGAACACTCTACAATTGTCCCAATGGGGAAACTCCTGCCATAAAAGGTGCTTGGAGATAGTAACTCCGATTCCTTGTCTAGCTACTACGATGTCCTTTCCAGGCCTCCTGCCACAGTACTCCTCCTTTCGGATGTGTTTTCAAAGAAAGCTGCAGACACCCTACCTCCTCACCATTCTTTTGATTGCACTATAAACTTATTGCCTAACACTGAGCCTCCCCGAGGAAGGGTCTACCCACTTTCATTAGCAGAGACAAAAGCGATGTCTGAATATATACAAGAACATTTGGCAAAAGGTTTCATTCGGCCTTCCAAATCTCCTGCTGGAGCAGGATTATTTTTTGTGGGAAAAAGGGACTGCTCCCTCCGGCCGTGTATAGATTACTGCAGCTTAAATGAGATTACCCAGAAGGACTGTTACCCTTTGCCATTAATCTCTGAACTTTTTGACAGGCTCCAAGGGACCAAGATATTTACCAAATTGGACCTCAGGGGAGCTTACAATTTGGTCAGGATACGCCAGGGAGACGAATGGAAAACCGAATTTAATACCCACGATGGCCATTTTGAGCACTGGGTAATGCCGTTTGGCCTCTGCAATGCGCCAGTGGTATTTCAGAATATGATGAACGAGATCTTCAGAGACATGCTCTACAGTTGCGTCGTGGTTTACCTCAATGACATCCTGGTATTTTCACAAGACCTCCAGAGCCACCACCAGGACATCGCCAATGTCCTGCAATGCCTAAGGGACAAAGAGTTATACCCCAAGCTGGTGAAATTTTCTTTTGACCAGGAGACAGTCCCTTTTCTCAGCTATGTGGTCTCGAGCCAGGGTTTTCAGATGGATCCACAGAAGACCAAGAGTATCCGCAATTGGCCTCAACCAACGGGCCTTAAGGCCCTCCGAAGATTCCTTGGGTTTACAAACTACTACAGATCGTTCATTCATCATTATTCAACACTTACTGCCCCACTCACAGCCATGACTCATAAGGGAGCCAATCCCTCTCAGTGGGCTCCCAAAGCCGTGACCACCTTCCAGGAGCTTAAGGAGGTATTCCTATGTGAACCATGCTTGTGTCACCCTGACCCCCGATGACCCTTCATCATCAAAGTGGACGCCATTTTGAATACTGGCAGCCAATGACCTGAGTGCAGGAGATCGCTCCAGGAACCCCGCTGGACCACCAGGTACTTTTGGCAAATCTTGGGGGGGTCAGGAGTGTGGGGGGGTTGTAGATAAATAACTTTAAAGGGTTGGGATGGGGCTTTTTTGGGGGGGAACAAAAGTATTTTTGACTTATGAATGGATCGGGGGCCCACAAAAATGGATGCAACAGATTTGGGCCCCTACGAATCCGAATCCAGAATGGGATGAATCAATCTCTGCTGCACATCCCAAATGAGTTCCCAACATTGCTGAATCTTCTTCGCTCACTACAGACCTTCCATTCCAGCTCCTGCTTCCTTGGCGTGAGATGTCCCGGGTACCCGCTCCTCGGAGGGCCCTTTCCTCATCTCTGGCTATCCGCTCCTTGGAGGGCCTCTCGCCTAGGACTACTGCCTACCCCATTCCCCGAGGCTCCCTCTGGAACCATCACTACTTACACTGTGAATAATTCACTTGCAGACCATTACCGTATTCTCTCTACTGAGGAACCCTCACCGGTGTACTCCGCTCTGCGGACCATTGCCGTATCATCTCTACTGAGGACCCTCACTGGTACACCTCGCTTTGCAGATCATTACCATATCTCCTCTACAAAGAAATCCTCTCTCCTGGGTATACCCCACTCCACAGACCCTGTGGCACCTCCGTGTCTGTGTGACTTTCTTGCTACACTCCCCGCTCTGCGGGCAGTGCCTCTCTCTCTACTCTCTCTCCAGTAACTGCTGTGCTGCACACCTAGCAGCTGAGACCTCGTCTCCCGATGATGAGGCTCACGGGGCTCCTCCCCGTGGGTGGTACCATCTCTCACCTCGGCCCAGGGTCCACGAACCCACAAATCCTAACAACTTGTTTTAGAAAGGGAAAGGAAAGGTTATGTCATGTAGAGAATTTCAATTCCTGGCTTAAACCTGGTGTAAAGAATGTGGATTTGCATACATTGGAGGCTGGGGCCGTGTATGGAACAATAAAAGATTATATGGTAAGGATGGCCTATATTTGTCAATGGCAGGAAAAAGGATGCTAAGTAAAAAATTCAGATCATACATTATCAGGGATTTAACGGGGGTGGCAGGAGGTAGCTAGTGAATGTGGCATGTCACCTCCAAGCAAAACAGGAAGAGGAAAGAGTAAATAACAAAATCAATTAGCACAAAAAAGCAAAAAAGGTACAAAGAGCAGCTGGAAAGCTATGACTGCAAATGTTTGTAGTTTGGGCAACAAAATCCCAGACCTGCAAGCCCTAATGGTGGAGGAGAACTTGGACACTGTTGTTGTTACAGAAATCTAGTTCACTGATTCTCATGATTGGGATATGGCCATTCTGGACTATAACTTGCTAAGAAAGGACAGAGAGGACAGAAAAGGGGGAGGTGTATATCTTTATGTCAAAAACAATATACAATCAACTGAATTGCAAGGGATGTGGAGTAGAGAAGAAGCATTGTGGACTGTCCTAATAAAAGAAGATGGTGCTTCCATTTTTTTTTTTAATTTTATTTTTATTAGTGCTTCCATTTTTAATGGTGTGATCTACAGGCCACCAAATCAAACATTAGACCTGGATAGAGAACTCATTGAAGACATTCTAAAGGTTGGAAAGATGGGCGAAGTGTTGCTTGTTGGAGATGTTGCCAGATGTGGATTGGAGCATGCCTTCGGTAGATTCTAAGAGAAGTAGAGAGATATTGGATAGCCTTCAAGGGGCTCTGCTCAAACAAATGCAAATGGAATCAATGAGAGACAGTGCAATACTCAATCTGGTACTCACTAATGGTGGTAATGTCTTTAATGTTCGGGTAGGGGCTCACCTGAGCACCAGTGATCATCAGAGAGTTAGGTTCAATTTTGCAAATAGGACCCAGAGAAGTCACACGAAGACCTGAATTTTGAATTTCAAAAATACAGACTTTGTCAAAATGAGGATGTACCTGGAGGGAGAAATGGAAGCCTGGGAAAAAAATGGGTGAAGTGGAACAACCGTGGACAAAGTTAAAAGGAGCTCTTATAAAGGCAACAAATCTATATTTATTTATTTATTTATTTATTTATTTATTTATTTATGTACTTAGGTTTTTTTATATACCGGCATTCATGATACAATCACATCATGCTGGTTTACAGTATAACAGGGGTGCAAATAACTTCTAACTGTATCTAAGGTGCGGAGAAAAGCAGTTACAAATAACAAGGGTGATTGAACTGGGCGAAGAGAGAAATAGCAGGAAAGGATAACGTCGGTAAGATAATTACAGATTTCAGCAACTAGAATGGCTGAGAGAACTATGTTGACAAAGTGAGGGGTTAATTACAAATTCCTGAAACTAGTATGACTGAGAGAAATATGTTGACAAAGTGAGAGATTAATTAGGGTCCGGGAATGCTTGCTTAAACAGCCAAGTCTTAAGTCTTTTCCTGAAGGTTCGAAGGAAGGGTTATATGTTAGTAAAGTAAACAAGGCAGGGTTATATGTTAGTAAAGTAAACAAGGTTATATGTTAGTAACATAAACAAGGCAGGGTTATATGTTAGTAAAGTAAACAAGAATAAGAGGGGAAAAAGAAACCAATCTGGTTCTCTAAGGAGGTAGCTGAAAAATTAAAGGCAAAAAGAATAGGGTTCAGGAAGTATAAAGAATACCAAAAAAAAAAGGAACACAGGGAAGAATATCTGTTAAAACTGAGGGAGACAAAGAAAGAAATAAGGAAAGCAAAAGGTCAAGTGGAAGAAAGGATGGCCAAAGAGATAAAACAAGGAGACAAAACATTTTTCATATATATCAGTGAAAGGAGGGAGGTCAGAAGTGGTATAGTAAAACTGAAGGGTGACAAGGAGGAATGTGTAGAGTGTGACAAAGAAATGGCAGAAATATTAAACAAATACTTTAGTTCAGTATTCACTAAAGAAGAGCCTGGAGAAGGACCTATGCTGGTTAATAAGACTGTAGATGTGGATGGAGTAGCCAAAACTCCAGTTACAGAAGAGAATGTATGGGAAGAGCTAGGCAAACAGAGTGGACAAGGCATGATGCTGGATGAGATACACCCCAAGATACTGAGAGAGCTCAGAGATGTGCTGGCAGGACTGCAGAAGGACCTCTTAAATGGATCCCTGGAAAATGGGAGCCTTGCCACAGGACTGGAGAAGTGTGGTGGTGGTCCTGCTTAACAAGAGCGGTAGCAGAGAGGAGGCCAGAAACTACAGGCCAGTTAGCCTCACCTTGTTGATGGGAAAGGAGTTGGAGACTCTGGTAAAGGAAAGGATTGTGAAATATCTACAATCTGGTGGGATGCTGGACTCAAGGCAGCATGGATTCACTAGGGAAGGTCTTGTCAAAGATATCTGATTTTCTTGATTGGGTGACTAGAGAATTGGATCAAGGAAGAGCACTCAATGTGATCTACTTGGATTTCAGCAAAGCTTTTTATAAATACCACATAGGAGGCTTGTGAATAAAATGATAAGCTTAGGAGTGAGTGCCAAGGTGGTAGCATGGATTACAAACTGGTTGACTGATAGAAGACAGAGTGTAATGATAAATGGACCCTACTCTGAAGAGAAAAGCATGTTAAGTGGAGTGCCACAGGGTTCAGTTTTGGGACTGGTTCTGTTCAATATTTTTGTGAGTGACATTGCAGAAGGGATAGAAGGTAAAATTTTCTATTTGCAGATGATACTAAGATCTGCAATAGAGTGGAAACACCTGAAGGAGTAGAGAGAATGAAAAGGGATTTAAGAAACCTGGAAGACTGGTTGAGATTTGGCAGCTGGGATTCAATGCCAAAAAGTGCAGAATCAAGCATCTGGGGTGTGGTAATCCAAAAGAGCTCTATGTGATGGGGCTAAAAAATTGATGTGCACAGATCAAGAGAGAGATCTTGTGACAGTGTCTGGACATCTGAAGATCGCAAAGCAATGTGACAAGGCAATAGTTAAAACCAGAAGAATGCTGGGCTGCTTAGAGAGAGGAATAACAAATAAGAATAAGGAGGTGATAATGCCTTTGCTAAGGTCCTTGGTGAGGCCTTACTTGGTATACTGTGTTCAGTTCTGGAGTCCATATCTCAAAAAGTACAAAGTCAGGATGGAGGCAGTCCAGAGAAGAGTGACCAAAATGGTATGGAATCTATATGAGAAGACATATAAGGAGAGACTTAAGGATCTGAATATGTATATTCTGGAAGAAAGATGATACAGGGGAGATATGATACAGACCTTCAGATACTTGAAAGGTTTTAATGATTCACATTCGACAAACCTTTTCCACTGGAAAAAAATCAGTAGAAGTAGGGGTCATGAAATGAAACTCTAGGAATGATGACTCAGAACTAACGTCAGAAAATATTTCTTCATGGAGAGGGTGGTAGATGCCTGGGATTGCCTTCCTGAGGAGCTGGTGAATACGAAAACAGTGAAAGAATTCAAAGTGGCAAGGGATAAACACTATGGATCTCTAAAAGCTAGAGGATGGAAATGAAAAGAAAGCATGAGGGTAACTTGCTGGTGCAGTGGTTACTTCTCTTAACCAATAAGCTTTCATATTCTTGATGCAACTCCATCATGGCTCTCTGCTTCAATGGCAGGGGGAAAAGGGGAACTGGATTCGAATAGCAACCAACGAGGGTCCTGACTTTTTCAGTCTGGGGAAACAAATAAGCATGGGTGTAACTTGCTGTTGCAGTGGATACTACCCTTAACCAATAAGCCAGATACTTTGATACAACTCCAACATAGCTCTCTGCTTCAATGGCAAGGTGTAATGGGGAATTAGATACCAACAGCAACCAACAAAGGCCCTGATTTTTATGGTGTGGGAAACTGATAAGCATGGGGGTAATGGGGAATTGGATTCAAACATCAATCAACAAGGGCCATGACTTTTACGGTCTAGGAAACTGATAAGCATGGTGGTAACTTACACAACGCAGTATAAACTTGCTGGGCAGACTGAATGGACCATTTGGTTGTTTTCTGCCATCATTTCTGTTTCTATGTTTTTATGTTATTTTTGCTTTTTTTGCTATATATGTTTTATTGTTGTTTTTAATATGTACTGTAATTGGGGAGGCCAATTTTCTGCCTTCCTGTGTGGCCTGCAGGCCTACAAACCAATTTTCAAAGGGAAACCCATTGTAAAGTTTCCCTTTGAAAATCCACAGCAGGCCAGTGCTGAGGGGAGTCTTTGAAAGTGCAAAGTCTTTGGGGTAAATGGATATAAAACAGACACGGTTAATTAAATCATCACCAAAGGATCATAGTACAATCGTATGGTATTTCTTCTAGCTCTCTCTTTCTGTCACTCTGTCTCTCTCTCTCTCTCTGCATGCATTTGGCCTCTTTAAGCCTATTGCTAGGCCTCATGTTAGTTCTCTCCTGTCAGCCCTAGCCCTCAAGCCAGGAAATCCAACTTCTACTGATTTTTTGCAGTACACCCTTTGCAATTGTAATTTTATGATCCAAGTGAATTTTATGATCCAAGCCATGTGACAGTAGCCATGTGACAGTAGGCATGTTCTACCCTAGGCCAGAGGAGGCATCATGATGACTCAGAAGATGGAACACGATTTCTGCTTTATGTTACAAGTCCAGATTTTACTCAGAGATTCCATTCTGTTCATCTTTCAGAGGTAGGGAGGAAGGATTTTCGAACTGCCCTCATTGCTGCAATGTCGCACCTGTGGTCTTTGCATCAGTGTTCAAAGTGAAAGCACATGGGTGCTTTTACTTTGAAAATTGCTACCAGGAAACTAACTGCAAACATTTACACCTGCTTTGTTTGCAGATACTTTTCTTCATGGAAAATTTCAAAAAGCAATCTGCATGCATTATTTTCCTTCCCGACCTAGATATGCCTACTGTGGAGAAAAGTACATTCATCGTGGAAGCCCGCCCATAGTTTTTGCAGGATAATGGGTGGGAGGTCTTCAGACGGCCCCTCTTCCCTGTAATAGGTTTTAGAACATTGCCCTCTGGGGCCAAATCAGAGAATGGACTTTTCACCTTGTTTTCTTTTTTCATTAGAAAAGTTTGATCACGTCTGATGATGCTCTTTATTTTTCCCTTTTTGCAATTTAAGCTTCAGCCTAGTTCAAGGAACAGCAACAGAATCTTATAAAAGTAGAACATAATTGCAACTGAACTGGAACCATTTATATGGGCCTAAAATGCATCTGTCAAGGAATGGAATTCATTCTGTCAACAAATTGAATCATACCAAGTTGCTTAAACAATCCTTTTGACACAATGCATAGTGGCAAACACTTAAATTGTTCCTGCAGAGAATAAGCAAAAATGAAGTGAAATCATTCACGAGAAGCTACTTTTTAGCTTTTAACAACTATGTCTTGCTGACCGTTGAAAATGCATTTTTTTGTTTTTATAATCACAAACTCGCTTTAATCACCAGTGGATATGAACCAGAACAGTCACAAGTCACACATGAAATAGCAAGAAGCAGCTCCCATGCATAAGTAAACATACACTTAAAGTTTTTCTCTTTATTTGTTTGCTGTTTCCTGGCGATGAGGATAAAAACTTGTGTAGCTCAGGCTGAACATGAGCAATGGAGCACTAAATATTTCTGCAATTTTTTTTTACCATCAGTAATGCAAGTAATTTAAACATGATAAATAATAAAAGAGGCTTCTTTTCAGAATAAATGTAAGCCAGATCCTTGGAAAGGACAATGCTTTGAAGAAGTACATGTAACTTTCTTGCTAGCAAATGTGAGTTTTATACTTCAGAAATCAGCCAAATTAGTGGAGGCAAAGTTCAGTTTCTCCCCTACTTGCAAGGTATACTTGCACTTATGTATGCACATAGGGCCGGATTTTAAAAGCCCTGCGCGCGCAAATCCGATTTCGGAGCGGCCTCGGAGGGAACAGGCAGCACGCATCGGGCTCAGCGTGCACAAGTTGCACAAATGTGCACCCCCTTGTGCACGCCGACCCCGGATTTTATAAGATATGTGCGGCTATGCGCGTATCTTATAAAATCCAGCGTACTTTTGTTCGCGCCTGGTGCGCGAACAAAAGTACACGCTCACGCAAATTTATAAAATCTACCCCATACCTTGTAGCTAATTTTCAAAAGAAACTACCCAATACTTGATGTGCTGCCATTTCTTTTCTTTGTAATGCTTGCTAAAGATTTAGCACTCAATAAATGTTTTAGTGCATGTTGAAACTTTAAATGCCCATGCATCTGTTGATAAGGACCCTGTTCTCAAAAGCTCATGCCTCAATAAAGGAGTTTGTCTATAAAGTGCCACCCACCTTTTGTCATTTTTAATGCTCATTAAACATTTTAACATGTGTTAAAAAAATTTTTGCATACTAAATGGTTTAAAATGCTCTAAAACAAAGCAACATAAAAAGAAAAACAAAATGGAAACTTCATAAATGAAAATGTATGCCCGCACAGCCATACTAATATAGTATGTGCATATGCAGGGCACTTGCACTTTATTCCTGTCATTTTTTGTGGGTGGCTGATCAGAGAACAACAGTTTATCTGCTTTGGAAAATTCCATGTGTGGGGTGTTGTTTTAATTCTTTAACCAATACACTATACTAGGAAAGTCCCTTTTTCAAATTTTAGAAAATTTGATTAGGACACTGAAACAGTACAGTAAAACAGAAATTGACAAAACAACAGGAGGTGTTGCAATAAATAAATAAATAAAAAATCTTTGAAATACAGGGGCTATTGTGTACAATTCAAGGAAAGAACCTAAACTCAGAATCTGAATACAAAATGCTTATGTTCAGGAAAGATTCATCAGTCCCACATTGCAGCTTATTAAAAGATCAGAGAAGCAAAATGGTAGTCAAGATCTCCCCAAATAACCCACTACACCCTACTCTCATGTATAAGAAATGGAAGTATTAGCCCCTATTTCCTTGCCTGCAAATTCAGAAAAGGATCTCAAATATTTAACACATTATATTTGTCTCTTATATAAAAAGCAATAAATTCCATAGAAAATACTGCCCAGATGGTCTGAATCCATGCTTCTAGAGGTGGTTTAGTCGGCAGTCTCAAAATTTAGCCACTAAATGCTTTGACACTACCAATAAGTGAATCACTGGAAGAAATCCCCTCTTATAAGAAGACGTAATTCCTTGAATTGGAAGGCTTAGTAGGATATTGCCTGGGAGTAATGGTATCTGGATCCCTGTAGCATCATGTGATCCACGAGATCACTTCTTTCGAAAACATTGAGATTGGGGTGCACGTTCATCTTGAAACAGAGAACCCAACTCTCCATATCCTCTCCAGCACCTTTCTGAGTCACTTAATTTAATTTTTGTACAGGAGTATTGTACCAGGGGTACAATATCATATATTCATTTTCCTTTTTAGATTTGCACAAAGAATTCCCTTGGTTAAGCCTCCATATGATATGCTCCCAGTCTTTCTCTGCTATATTCCTGCCTAAATCCTTAGCCCAGAGATCCTTACATTTCTTAATCAGGTCTTCTTTTCCATTCGTTAATATCAGATAAATTTGGGTTATCAAATCCTTATTGCTTATCTTTCCAAGGAGAAGATTCTCAAAAGGTGATCAAAATTGACCACTACTCTGCCCATATTGAGAATCCCCTGTATCTATAAATATCAAAGCACTGGACCATCATTGCACTCCTCTCACTCCCTTAGTTTGCTCTTGAAAGTAAAAAATATTTCCTATTTCTAAATAGCTGAATGGCAAACTAGATGCCATGGCAATGTAGGCACCAAAAATGAGATTTATTGAATTGCTCAAGAAAGTGTGGATTATCCCATAGGTGGATCAGTGGGACCTGCCGAGTGGAGATCCTTCCCCTAGAGATTATTATATGTCACGAATGGAAGATTTCCTCTAGAAAGGGGTGGTTTTCAACCATGTGCCTCTGTCTAGCAAAAGGTAAACACACGTGAGATCAAGAAGGTAAGTTAGAAGGGAGAATCAATTGTTTCAATGTTATCCAATGTTTCTCAGCTGGGGCTTTCTACCAATGTAGAACACTTTTTAAATGAATCGCTTTACAGTTTGGGAGATCTAGTCCTCCTCTATTCATTTAGGGGCAGATTTTAAAAAGTTGCGCGAGCGCGTACTTTTGTTCGCACAGCAGGCGCGAACAAAAGTACGCCTGATTTTATAAGATACGCGCGTAGCCACGCGTATCTTATAAAATCTGGGGTCGGCGTGCGCAAGGCTGCGCAAAATCGGCAGCCTGCACGCACCGAGCCGCACAGCCTGCCTCTGTTCCCTCCGAGGCCGCTCCGATTTCGGAGCGGCCTCGGAGGGAACTTTCCTTCGCCCTCCCCCCACCTTCCCCTCCCTTCCCCTACCTAACCCACCCCCCCCCCCCCCCGGCCCTATCTAAACCCCCCGGAAGGATTTATGCGCGGGCCTTTGAAAATCCGCCCCTTACTCAGCTAGTACTTGTAATGGGTTTTGGAATGAGGTATTTGCCTTGCACTCTAGATCATGCAAAACAAAGAAAAATAATAATACGGACTACTGCGTATGAGAAACTATGATAAGCTATATTTTCTGTATAATTTATGCACAAAACCAAATGCTTACGAGAACACTTGGGAACAAATAACAAACAAAACAATAATACAATATCAGAGGCTGAATCTTTTTTCTCTCTGTTCAGCTCTCTAGTCAGCAGTTCCGCCTATCCCACCTTGATTCTGTATATTATGTACTTGGATGGAGCATGCTCAGAAGGGATCTCTTTTTCTACAAACTTTCCTAAAATATTTCCAAGCTACTGATAAACTCACTGCGTGTGACTCTGGAAATGATAGACTTCTTTTCTTTGTCCACTGCTTCTAATCACCATATGATGTTAGGCTCACCGCTCGATGGACAGCCCCACAAGCAACTCTACTCACTCTGACGCCATCCAGATGCTGCTGCTCCATGCAGCAGAGGGACAGCATTCCTAGGTGTGTGCGATACTACTTCCCTTAAAAGGCCCAGAGTGGGAAAAGCTGCGGCATCCTCAGATGATGTCATTCCTGCCTGCCCTATAAAAGGGCTCTTCAGACACTCCAGTGTTGTCTCAGCAAGAAGATATGCTGGTCTTCCATCTTCTGGTTCCAGTCTTGCTTTTGCCACAGTCCTGCTCCAAGTCTTCAGCTACTCTTCAGCTTCAACATGGTTTCTTTTGTCTGTCTTCAGCTCCGATTGGGTCTTCAACTTCAGCCTGGTTCCTGTCTTCAGTCTTCAGCTCTGCTTCTGTCTTAATCTTCAGCCTGGTTCCTATTTTCAGTCTTCTGCTCCACTTGGGTCTTCAGCTTCAGCCTGGTTCCTGTCTTGAGTCTTCAGCTCCACTTCAGACTTCAGCTCCGCTTTAGCCATAAGCCTTGCCTGAAGCCATCCACCTTGTCTCAAGTCTTCAGTCTCAGCCTTATCTTCACATAGATTCCTTAACCATGCCAAGACTCACTTATACGCTGTCAGCATGGGCCTTGGGACCCAATCTTTGAGGTTGCATCATGGCAAAAGTGACTCATGCATATGCGTTTCCCAACACATGTGTGTGACCACTAGTTTTGTACTTTCTCTAAACCTAACAAAAAATCAGCATATGTATCACTAATGTCATGTTTCAGGTACAAGAAATCATTACTGTTAAATGGATGTATGTACCCTAAAAACTAAAAGTGTATCCATAAGGTTTATAAAACTTATGTCCAGTTTATACTAATTCTGGGCAATTGCCAGGTGTTTCATCTTTAGCCTCTTGTGTTTTGCTTAATTCTTAATCTGCTAGTTGGCTTACAATAAGTGATGGTCATATACTTTTAATTTAGTCCTGTTTCCATTTTGTGCTCAGTATCTATCTGCTTGCCTATCTACAAGCCTTGAAGCTTAAAGACCTCAAGTTAAGGAAAGGGAGGGGTAGCTAACAGTCCCTGTCATTTCCTTAAGCAGTGATATGTGTCTGTTGTCTGTTATGCGCATGCTGACCTTGTACACAATTATGTCTTTTTCTCATATTTTCATTCACCATTTTAAGAACATACTTTTATTAACCTCTGATTTTACACATATTCGGGGCCTATCTGATTTCTATCTCAGAATCCTCAAGACCTTTATCGCCTCACAATAATATAGTACTCTATCACTAACCTTTACTGTCTTACCCTTCTAAAAAAATGTGAGATGCTAGAAATTAAGCCTGCCACACAAGAAGAAGGCAATCTGAGTGGAAGCATCTCAAAGATAAACAAGAACTAAGATAAGATGTTCTTCATAACCATGGAGAGTCTGTTGAAACACAAAAGTGAAAAAGGCATGCATCTCTTCAGATCTTATTGAATTGCTTTCAATAGGGTGAATAGTTTTAGGGATCCAATCTAACCAGACTCTTCTCAATGTTCACTCCCAAGTATTTTATATAACCAGAGGCCCATTTAAAGGGACATCAAGCCCGAATTATGGAGCCGACATGTGACATCATATCTCTGTTTTCCTCAGATTTATGTTATACCGAAACACCCTACTAAATTCAGAAATTAGAGCAGAACATCATCTGCAAATAGGACAATCTTATGCACTTCCCCCTCCTTTCCCTTAATACCCCTGATATTCAGGTGATGCCTAACTGCACAAGCAAACATCTCCATAAAGATCACAAAAAGTAATGGCGAAAGAGGGCACCCCTAATGTGTTCCTCTCACAAGAGGAAACGTCTCTGATGAGACTCCATCAATCCTAGCTTGTGCCATTGGAGTATTATACAGACTACCTACTCACTTGAAAAAATGAGGACCAAAATGCATCCAATGCATGAATACAAATAAGAAGGCCCACTCCACCTGATCAAATATCTTTGCTGCACCCATGGAGAGTAGGAAGGAGTCAGTGTGCTGTAGGTTAGCATGATATATTAGGTTTATGGCCTGCCTAATTTTGTCTGCCCCCATCTTCCCTGCAAAAAAGCCTGTTTGGTCTTTTTGTATCAGTTTAGGAAGAAATTATTCAATATGACTAGCCAATACTTTAGCAAAAATCTTGATGCTACAGTTTAGAAGAGAAATTAGTGAATTGCAGTGTTTTGGGTTTTCCCCATCTTTTGGTGTGACACTTATTGAAGTAAGCAACATAGAAATAGGCAAATTGTTCCTTCTCAAGATACCATTATAAATGTCTGCCAGTTTTGGGACCAGAATATGAGAAAATGTCTTATAATAATTCAGAGTAAACTCATCTTCCCCAGAACATTTTCCCGCACTCAGAGATTTAAAGCTGTATATATTTCAAAATGAGAAATTTCTGTCCAAAGCCTGTACTTCCTCAGGAGTTAAAGAGGGCAAGATAATCTTATATAAAAAAAAAAAAATCTCCACCTCATTTTCCATACCAAAAGCTTCTTGTGAGTACAAATTTTGATAAAGAAGGGGAAAGGCTGCTCTGATCTCAGCAGGGCTGTTTACTAGCCTCCATTCCTTCAGTTCTATTTCTGAAATATACCTATTTGCCAGAATAGACTTGAGCTTATGAGCCAAATAGCCACCCATTTTATTAACTTGACCATAGAATTTGTGACAATATATTCTCATAGAGGTGGTCATTCTACAGTCAATAATAACAATCAAATACCATGCTTGTGAATTGGGGATCTCCTCATTGAATTCAAAAGACAATTTACATTCCTCATATCTAAAGCTCTGATCTCACCTCTGAACTAACTCTCTTCCCCTTCCTCCTCTTATTTATAACACTCTTTAGAGATCTAGGCGTCATAGTGGATAACACATTGAAATCGTCGGTTCAGTGTGCTGTGGCGGTCAAAAAAGCAAACAGAATGTTGGGAATTATTAGAAAGGGAATGGTGAATAAAACAGAAAATGTCATAATGCCTCTGTATCGCTCCATGGTGAGACCGCACCTTGAATACTGTGTACAATTCTGGTCGCCGCATCTCAAAAAAGATATAATTGTGATGGAGAAGGTACAGAGAAGGGCTACCAAAATGATAAGGGGAGTGGAACAGCTCCCCTATGAGGAAAGACTAAAGAGGTTTGGACTTTTCAGCTTGGGGAAGAGACGGCTGAGGGGAGATATGATAGAGGTGTTTAAAATCATGAGAGGTCTAGAACGGGTAGATGTGAATAGGTTATTTACTCTTTCGGATAATAGAAAGACTAGGGGGCACTCCATGAAGTTAGCATGGGGCACATTTAAAACTGATCGGAGAAAGTTCTTTTTTACTCAATGCACAATTAAACTCTGGAATTTGTTGCCAGAGGATGTGGTTAGTACAGTTAGTATAGCTGTGTTTAAAAAAGGATTGGATAAGTTCTTGGAGGAGAAGTCCATTACCTGCTATTAAGTTCACCTAGAGAATAGCCACTGCCATTAGCAACGGTAACATGGAATAGACTTAGTTTTTGGGTACTTGCCAGGTTCTTATGGCCTGGATTGGCCACTGTTGGAAACAGGATGCTGGGCTTGATGGACCCTTGGTCTGACCCAGTATGGCATAACCTTATGTTCTTATGTTCTTAATCATGTTGCCCCCATATTATCACTTTGCATGCATCCCAGATTATGTATTTATGCATTTCCTCAGTCTCATTAAGGATAAAGTACTCCCTGAGACCTGCTTCTATCGATTTCACATTGTCCTTTACTTTCAGCAACAAATCATCTAGTACTCATTTTCTATTTGAAATGCAATGAAAAGATAGTAAAGACAGGTTGTTAATACAAACAAAAAACACACTTTGAAATGTCTGTATGCCAATGACTGAAGTCTAAGAAGTAGGATGGGAGAGTTAGAGTGTATAGCAGTAAATGATGAGATTGACCTAATTGGCATCACAGAAACCTGGTAGAAGTAGGATAATTGTTAGGAATTGTGGAACCTTGGCCTGAGGTGGGGTTGATGCTACCTGAAGGGTTGGGCCCCACAGGTCCCCACCAATGGGAGGTGAGGCTGGCCGGAAACAGAGGCAAACTGGGACTTTGCCAGTACTGGCCCTCGTTCCCCGCAGGTTGAGCCCTTGGGTGCCGGGGCAGACTGGACTTAGGGGCACCTCTGTGTGGCTGGTCCCGGAGAGAGTAGAGGACTGGATGCAGAGAGTGTCAAAGAGGTTAGGTACAGTCCAAGATAGGAGCACCCTCAGAGGGGGAAGGAGAGAGGGTCTCCAAGGGGTGCAAGGCCACTGCAGCTCCGAAGAGTGTAGAGTAGGGCCACGCAGGAGTGGCCTCGATATGAGGAGATGCAGGTGTGGAGACTTGAACTGTGGTATACTGAATAGGGTTTAGAGCGGGGAACCCGCTGTAGCCAGTGCCAGGAGAGTAGCAGTGCAGAGGTACTGCTTGAGACACAGCAATGCGGTGACAGGACCTTCTGTAGTAGCAGTGCTGGGGAGTACCCCGAGGAGCAGGGACACCGAGACACAGTCTGGTGGAGTTATAGTGCTGAGCCAGGTCTTGATGAGAAAAGGCACTGGAGCAAGGTCTTCAATGAGAAGTGTCATGGGAGTCCCGAGAAGAAGGCATTGCAGTAGGGACTCACATATAGAGGCGCAGAGCTAGGCCCCGAGGAGCGGGAAGCTCTAAGGGAGAGTCCAGGTGAAGTAGCACTGAGCCAGGGCCTGAGGAGTTGGAAGCGCTGAGAGAGAGTCCAGGAGAGGTAGTGCTGAGCCTGGCCCTGAGGAGTGGGAAGCACTGAGAGAGAGTCTGGGTGAAGTAGCACTGAGCCTGGCTCCGAGGAGCGGGAAGTGCTGAGAGAGAGTCCAGATGAGGTAGCGCTGAGCCAGGGCCTGAGGAGCGGGAAGCACTGTGACAGGAACCCGGGTGGAAAAGAGCAGGCATCTGAAGGCAGGAACCACAGGAACGTGGAAAAGTAACTGGCACCAAAAGGAACCAAGGAAAACATTGCCAAGTCAGTTAGTGGTGGCTAGAGGTGAAGCTTAAATATCCCGGGCCTGTGTTGTCATCAGGCGGGGACAAGCCTGGAGTTCCCGCCATCGGCCCTTTAAAGGGAGGATAGATGGTGCATGCGCGTGTCTAGAGAGGCCCAGGGTAGGACGCTGTTCGGAGGTGTCTCAGCCACCATGTGGAGTGCAGGGAGCCAGGAGGAACACGGCAGCAGCGACTGGCCACCACCGCGAGAGTACTTGGGGTAGAGAGCCAAGCATGACATGAAAGGACATGAGTTGAGCCTGCCACGGGCGGCTGTGGCCGGTGGCCATAACATTAACCAATGGGACAGTACTATATTAGGGTACAAATTATATCGCAATGATAGGGAGGATCAACTTGGTGGGGGTGTGGCAGTTTATGTCTGGGAGGGTATAGAGTAACAGGATAAAGATCATACAAGAGAGTAAATGCTCCGTAGAATTTATATGGGTAGAAATCCCATGTGTGTTGGGTAAGAATAGAGTGATAGGAGTATACTACTGTCCACCTGGACAAAATGGTCAGACAGATGATGAAATTCTAAGAGAAACCAGGGAAGCTAACTAATTTGACAGTGCAGTTACAATGGGAGATTTCAATTATCCCACTATTGACTGGGTAAATATAACATCAGGACATGCTAGAGACAAAAATTTCCTGGATGGAATAAATGACTGCTTCATGGAGGAATTGGTTCAGGAACCAACAAGAGAGGGAGCTATTTTAGATGTAATTCTTAGTTGAATGCAGGATTTGATGAGAGAGATAACAGTGGTGGGGCTGCTTGGCAAGTGGAGGAGTAGCCTAGTGGTTAGAGCAGTGGGCTATGAACCAGAAGAGCAGGATTTTAGTTCCTTTGTTGCTCCTTGTGGTCTTGGTCAAGTCACTTTACCCTCCATTGCCTCATGTACAAGATTAGGGGGTCATTTATCAAAGTGCTATATGGTGTTTTTGCATGCATTAAGGCATTTTTACATGCAAAAAACACCTGTAACACATGCGAAATCACCATAAACTTTAGTGCAATGCAAATTAGCTACACCTTTTTCATTTGTATACAGCCATGCAATAGGGCTTTCTCCTGGAGAGCCAGCCAAGCTATCAAGGCTGGCTCTCCCTCATGGTCCCCCCCCCCAGTGGTTGTATATAGGAAATACATCAATTCTGGCACTTAGTGCAAAAAAGGTATTGCAATTTGCACTGATAGTGCTTCAAATAGATATTAGCATAAACTGCTTATTCCCATAAACACACCCCTTTTCCTATCACATGTGATCTTTAGTGCATTTTGATAAATCCAGGCCTTAGATTGTAAACCCCTCTGGGGATAGGGAAATACCTACAGTACCTGAATGTAATCCAGTTTGAAGTTCTGAAAAAAAGTGTAAAAAGCAGAAAATTAAAAAATAGTGATCATAACATGATCAAATTTAAACTAATAACTGGAAGGAGAACAATAAGTAAATCTACAGCTCTAACACTAAATTTTCCAAAGGGAAACTTGGATAAAATGAGGAAAAAATAGTTAGAAAAAAACTGAAAGGTGCAGCTATAAAGGTTAAAAGTGTTCAACAGGCATGGGCATTCTATAAAAATACAATCCTAGATGTGCAGATGGATTCCATTAAGAAAGGTGGAAGGAAAGAAAAACAATTACCAGCATGGTTAAAAGGGGAGGTGAAAGAGGCTATTTTAGCCAAAAAAACATCCTTCAAAAACTGGAAGAAGGATACATCTAAGAAAATAGGAAATAGCATAAACGTTCTCAAGTTAAGTATAAAATATTGATAAGACAGGCAAAGATAGAATTTGAAGTGAAGTTGGCCATAGAGGCAAAAACTCACAATAAAAACTTTTAAAAATATATCCAAAGCAAGAAACCTGTGAGGCAGCCCATTAAAGGAGCTCTTAGGGAAGATAAGGCCATTGCAGAAAGACTAAATGAATTCTTTGCTTCTGTGTTTACTAATGAGGATGTTGGGGAGATACCATAAGAACATAAGACAATGCCATACTGGGTCAGACCAAGGGTCCATCAAGCCCAGCATCCTGTCTCCAACAGTGACCAATCCAGGCCTTAAGAACCTGGCAAGTACCCAAAAACTAAGTCTATACCATGTTGCTGTTGCTAGTAATAGCTGTGGCTATTTTTTTAATTCAACTTAATTAATAGCAGGTAATGGACTTCTCCTCCAAGAACTTATCCAATCCTTTTACCCAGCTACACTAACTGAACTAACCACATCCCCTGGCAACAAATTCCAGAGTTTAATTGTGCATTGAGTGAAAAATAACTTTCTCCAATTAGTTTTAAATGTGCCACATGCTAACTTCATGGAGTGCCCCCTAGTCCTCCTATTATCTGAAAGAGTAAATAACCGATTCACATTTATCTGCTCTAGACCTCTATCATATCCCCCCTGAGCTGTCTCTTCTCCAAGCTGAACAGTCCTAACCTCTTTAGTCTTTCCTCGTAGGGAAGCTGTTCCATCCCCTTTATCATTATGGCCACCCTTCTCTGTACCTTCTCTATTGCAACTATATCTTTTTTTAGATGCGGGGACCAGAATTGTACACAGTATTCAAGGTGCGGTCTCACCATGGAGCGATACAGAGGCATTATGGCATTTTCTGTTTTATTCACCATTCTCTTTCTAATAATTCCCAACATTGTGTTTGCTTTTTTGACTGCCGCAGGTAGCTAATGAAAGAAAATTTGCATGCACTGCCTCCATAACATACAAATTTTCTCTCATGCATATTCATTGTGGATATCCTGAAAACCCAACTGGCTGGGGGGTCCCCAGGACAGGGTTGGGAACCACTGTCTTAGAGAATAGCTACTGGTATTACTGGCATCTATAGCATGGGATCTACCTTGTTTTTGGATACTTGACAGGTACTCTTAGCCTGGATTTGCCATTGTTGGAAACAGGATGCTGGGCTTGATAGACCCTTGGTCTGACCCAGTATGGCAATTTCTTATGTTCTTAATTCATCATATGGGAAATTATTGTGTGAGCCTTCTGTTGTGCCTCTTTCTACTTGTCAGCTCAGATGCACATTCTCTCCCTTATAGCCTGATTTACTAAAGCTTTTTTTTTTCTCATTCTAAATTATTGTTTCCTCAAGTACAGGCTTTTGAATTTTTTTTTTCAGATTGAAAATAAATGCAAATGGACTTGAAACTTAAAATTTGACTTTACTTAAACATATATTTATTTTATTTATTTATTTAAAAACTTTTCTATACCGTCGCTAAGTTATGTACCATTGCAACGGTTTGCAAACAGGCACAAAATAAGATATGCATAGGTAGGTTATCGTACATTCTAACAGGTGCCAATTAAGTACGATTACAAACTCATTAATAAAATCGATGTTTGAGTAGTGATGGTCGAGTTCAGGTGTATTATTGAGTTACTCTTCAGAGTTATATTATCATGCATTTTTAAAAACTGTTGTTGTTCATTCTCAACTGCGCTTTTCTGACTTATATGAAAAACAGAAAGTCAAGAAATTATTTTGAAATGTTTAATGGGTTATGTATTGTATATTTTTGTCAATGCTGTACAAGTAGAAAACATTTTTGTGTCTGTATTATACAGCTAATTATATCTTCTGCTGAGCTCAGGGCTATTTTCAAAGACATTTAACCTGGGTATATTTAGCCTGCCTGAAATTGCTTTCCTTTTTCCAGCTATAAGTGTGTGTAGGCTTCTATAGTATGTGTACTTTCAGCTGGATTAAAAAGGGACTTTCCAAATTAAATTCAGGGAGGGGGAGATGCAGTTGTGAGCCCAAAATAGAATGGTTGCTTAGTTCCTCAACTTTCTTCCCACATATTTTCTTTTATATTAGCATCTTATGAGTTTTAACTCATTCTTCCTCTCTAGCCTCAAGATGATTAATGTCATATGTCTAGTTTTGAAGGATTTCTCAACACCTCAGTGCTACTGCCTGAGATTCCTGCCTCAGCAGCTTCCTACGGCAGATCCGACCAGACAATTGCCTTTCTGTGCTTCTAGGTTCAGCTCTAACATGCTAAAGACAACAGTGCCCCTTTTAAAAAATAAATAAAAATTGTACTGTGTGAAGTAAGATAATCCTCTCCTTCAGTGTAGGATCCCTGCTCCTTATCTAGCTGCACCAGCAGCCCGGAGTGCTGATACTGAACATGGCTCAATCCAGCATAATAACGTGTGGCTCCAATGCCTCATGGCACTTTAGAAGCCTGCACAGAGAGGAAGGGTTATAAAATCCATGGCACTCATGCAAGAGTTCCCTTTGCAGTATTGCATGTTTTACCGCTCAAGGAGAGGGGAAGATGTGGCAAGTATTTTGAATTGCCAGACGTCTATTGTGGTTTCAGATTTATTTAGGACATAAAATTACCATTAATATATTGAAGCCAAGCTTTGCCTGGAAGAAAGACAGCACAGTTGGGACATGGCAAGGGCCTAAGAGAGATAACAATCCAGTGTAGTGCCACCAAAGGTCCAGGAGGCCAGCTTGAGGCAGCATGAAAGGAGTTCTAATTTAGAAGAATGAATTTGCCCTAATATATGATATGCAGACTTCTTGCTGCCCTTTTATCATATGCCAATCTCTACTATCTATATCTACACAGTATAAATAAGGGGAGCTCCCAGTCACCCATGATGAACTGAGAACTTAAGACTTGCAATTAGGTATAATTTTTAAGAAGCAAAAAAGATCAATTAGATGTCCACTCAATAAGTTACACTGCTGTGAGCACTGAGAGGAGAGGATCACCTTGCTGGTGGCTGAAAGGAATCAGTAAGTTTTGCTTGGAAAATTTTCTTTATTAAAAATATTGGGGCAAAGTTAACTATTGGGGAATATTATTTAGTGTATTTGTGTGTTTGTGCTTTTAATAGTCAGTAAGGCAGTGAATAAACAGAAGTTACAGTGTTTGTATATGTATATATATATATATATATATATATATATATATATATATATATATATATATATATATATATAAAGATAGCCAGAAGCTAGAAATAAGCTAGGAGCAGTGTATACCTAAGTAAAAAGGTTGAAAATTTCAGTTCAGTTACTCACCTTGGAAAGGTGCTAAGATAGTGTGATTTATTTTGATTAAATACCAACATTTATTAATCAAGAGAGCAGTGAGTCACTCTGCCTGACTAACTGAAGTGTTAAGGTTGTGTGATTGATTTGATTAGGTACCATCATTTGTTAATCAAAACAGCAGAGAGTCACTCAGGACAACTAACTGTCGTGTAAATCTCCAAAGGGATTGTTTTGCACTAATTTACCTTGGGACCAATGCAATAATTTTCGCGGAAAGTGGGCACTGACTTTTCAGCGCCTGCTTTCAAAAGACTGTATATTTAGGTATTTTCAACCATTTCTGACTTTATTGCTACATAGAAGAACATTTGTGTAGCTCTAAATACAAAACAAGGAAAAATGAGGTAATAAATTCTGTATTTGATTCCTCATATAAGTTAAAGATTTTTAATATTTTGATCTTTATATGTGTGTTTTGATGTCTAAAATTTTGATATTTATGTTTTAATATTTAATTATTTAAGTGTAAACATTCATAAACCAATGGATAATATATTAATTTTTACTACTTTTCCATCCCCTGATGTAGCCAATTTGGCGAAACTTGGCCAGAGTCGGGCGTTTTATCTAATTATATTAATAAAGGTTTTTTTCCACAGCATAAGGTTGTCCTTTTGTTGTATTTTGCTTCTTGTCCTGGTACAGTGATATAGAACACCACCCCAAATGCTTTATGGTGTCTTGTTGCTGCAGACATGGCTACTAGAGATGTGATTCAGCCGAACCTTTCGATTTGGCCTTCGTTATCGGCCCGCCGCTGGAAATTTCATTTTCCCACGGTTCGGGCCGAATTTATTTTGTCTGCCCCCCAAAACGATGCACGAAACCTGCCCCAAACCTTCAGATTAAAAAAAAACAACAAACAAATCCCAAACCCACCCCAACCCTTCAAATTTAATTAATTGCAACCCCCCACCTTCCCGACCCCCCAAGACTTGCTGAAAGTCCCTGGTGGACCAGTGGGGTCCTGGGAGTGATTTCTCCCTCTCGGTCCATCAGCTGCTACTAATCAAAATAGCACAGATGGCCCTTTGCCCTTACCGTGTGATAGGGCTATCAGTGCCATTGGCCAGCCTCTGTCACATGGTAGGAGCAATGGACGGCTGGCACCATATTAAAAAATGGTGCAGGCCATCCATTGCTCCTACCATGTGACAGGGGCTGACCAATGGCACTGATAGCCCTATCACACGGTAAGGGCAAAGGGCCATCTGTGCTATTTTGATTAGTAGCAGCTGATGGACCGAGAGGGAGAAATCACTCCCAGGACCCCACTGGTCCACCAGGGACTTTCAGCAAGTCTTGGGGGGTCGGGAAGGTGGGGGGTTGCAATTAATTAAATTTGAAGGGTTGGGGTGGGTTTGGGATTTGTTTGTTGTTTTTTTTTAATCATGTGGTTTTCTTATTGTTTTGTCGTCCTCCCCCGAACCACGACAAAATAGGAAATAGAGATGTTATTTCCTATTTCGTTGCAAATGAATGCACATCCCTAATGGCTGCTGACCTGCCATCTGACTGGTGGAAGGGGTCAGCTTCGAGAAAAAGTCTTCCCCTTTTCAATCCTTTTGCTACTGTTTCTGCTTTGAATGTCAAAGGGAGTCTCCAGGCATGTACTACCATCCACCCTCATGCCAGTGCTAGTGGGTGGTATTTCTGTAGTTGATACTGATTATCAGCATTTGTCAGATGCCCCAGTAACTCCCCTCAAATGATGACATTACTACATTGAATGCACTGAGAAAAACACAGGTCCTCCCTCAATTTTAAATGCCTCCACACTACAGATGTCTTCTATGATCTCCTCTCTGAACTCTTGGGTGCTGCTGCTGGAGTTGAGGTTGAGGGCTGATCATGAGGGAAAAGACTATTGTCATCACATACTCTAACTAAAATGTCTGTTCTTGGGTTTTGCTCTCAACCCTGTCAAGATCATGCTACTGACTAGAGATACCAAATTCTTTTTAGCTAGTAGCTTTTCAAAATCATCTGCTTTAGAGAAGCTGAGACAGGATTTTCCCTCAGAATCAGTTTTTGAAAATACTGCCTCCATTATCTCAGAAATAATAATCATGGAAGAGTGCACTGCTGGCTTTGGTTGTTGCACTTCTGCTGCCCCTGTCTTTGCCCCTGCCTTGCTAAGTCAAGCCTTGAATAGCTCTCCAGCATTTTGTCCCTGCTCCAAAGCAAGAGAGAGAAGAACAAATGGCAGTGGCACATGCTCTCCAATTTTAATTCCTTTTAGCTTGAGCTATATTCCACTTTTGGATTTCTGGGGTGAAAAAAATAGTCTCTTAAGTTTAGGGGCAGATCTCTTTTTTCTCACAGCTACTACTGCTTATTCGTCTGAAAGGCTGGGCTGGCTGTGCAGAAACACCAATTCCTCAGACATTGCCATTATTCTCCACACAACCGTTCCCTTTTCTTCACATTGCTTGCATGGCATGATAGATTTGAAAGTAAGTATTGGGGATTTTGATACCACTATCATTTACCAGTACCACTTTAATACTGACTGAGTATCTCTCTGTCACTCACACTCAATCAAAATGCAGAGTGAGTATTCTTCAGTGCTTAGCAAGCACTGCCAAGCAGAGTTAACAGCTTTCCAGTGGCACAAACTCAGTCTCTGTTGTTTGGCCCACAGGAGCTACGGCAGGAACCTTGCCTCCCAACTTTCAGGAAAAGACTAAAAACGTGGCTATTCAAAAAAGCCTTCCCAGACTCGGATTAAACCATAACTCACCTCCAACCATCTTCCAATAACTACCCATATGTAGAAAACCTATACTTCCTATAACTACCCTCACATAATAAATCCTACAATTAGTTCAAATGGACAATTCCTAGCAATTACCATAATCTCCTGTTAATGTACCTCATCAAAGCTTTGTAAATGTACCTCGTCAAAGTTGGATTAATATATTATGTTAATTTTCATATCACTTCTCTGCTCCAAGTTGTATTTATCCCTGTTTTATTGTAACTGTAACTGTTTTTTTGGTTCAGCACATGTTATTTACTTCGTTCTCTATACCTTTCATCACTCCCCTGTTTATTGTAAACTAGCATGATGTGACACTCTCACGAATGCCGGTATAGAAAAAACTAAAATAAATAAAATAAATAAATAAAACATATCATCCGTTCCATATGTTTGGCGCCGCTCACTTTTCTTTGCTGCCATTTGCAATCAGAGAACGTGATTTGGGTGTATCCATAGCCAAAAACCAGCCCTTTCCTGTGAGTCACCAGTGACCTCACAGCTCTGTCAGAGTGGGTCAGACTGGTTGGCATGGATACCAGAATGCAATGTATCAGCGATAAGATTTTTTGAAATGCGCTGAATGTAGCCAATCGTGCTGTCACTCAGTGCTCGGTGACGCTTTTCCTGATGACCCAGCACTATATATACTTAAGCACATGGTGCATGCCATGCACATTTTCTTTGCAGGGGTGACCTGGGGAGGCTGGGAGGTAGTCTGTCTCTGCGGACATGATGAATAGTCTGAGTTCTCAAATCTGTATTCAATTGCTAGCTAGGCTAGTTACTTAAGAGAAAAAGATATTTATTCTTTATTTGGCTGCAGTGCCAGCGAGCCCTGTTTTTTTTTTTAAGCAGTTTTTTAAAGTTGATCTGAGACAGTCTCTCTGTGCCAGGGAGAGAAGCTGCTAGCAGTGCCATTTTCTTTAATTCACCCTCTGGGCTAGGCTGCAAGCACCATTTGGGTGTTGTGGGTGGGAGAGATATATTCAATTTTTAGCTAGTTTGCTAGAACTTCCATTGAAAAATATATTTCATCGGGCACTGGGTAGTTTAGCAGACTCAAGTATATTATTGGGTCAGTCTGTGCAGTGAAATCCCCAATCTGCCTCTTTTGTAGTTACAAGCTCTGTGTGTGCACACACATTACATTAGTGCATATCAAGGCACTGTGCCAGTGGGCAGCCAGTAGGCACTAGGCAGTGACATTAAATCCATAATGTCAGGGAAAGCTAGATGTGGTCGAGTGATTGGGACTGGCAGAGAAAGCACTTCAAAAGGCACTAGTGCCAGTCCCCCATTAAAGTTAAAAAGGCACCTGCTGCAATCTAAACTCTTTGGAGGGGCAAGCAGTTCCATCTGGAAAAAAATGAAATCTAAACATGATGCATTGCCACCACCTGTTTCTGACCATGTAGTTTTGGAGGTGAGGGAAGGGGAGGCTGAGTCATGCCAGACAAAATGTCGACACCCAAAAGCAGCAATGGGACAGTAGTCTCGACTGAGACTTAGCGTTGACAATGTAGCACAGTCACTGTTTTCTTTTGATTCAGATGAAGAATCATCTTGTGTGGGATTCTCATCAGAAACGGAAGAAGTAATAGCTGACGAAGTTTTAGGAGGATCAGTTAGTCCTGTCTTAGCCTCCACTTCAGTGCAGCAGAGGAGAGATGAAACTGATGAGGAGGAGGAAGAGCAGTCTGCGCAGGCACAGAGGGTGACTGAGGCCCCTGGCATTGCTTCTCAGGGTGCACCCACTACTTCAGCTCCAGTGCCAGCATCCACCCCCAAGGCTATAGAGAAGGGAGGATCATGAAAGACATCTGTGATCTGTAGCCACTTTAAAGTGACGGATGACCCGCATTTTGCTCGGTGTAATTACTGTGGCAGGGCTATTAGCAGAGGCAAGCAAATGGGACATCTATCTAATTTTGGCATGATGCATCATATGAAGAGGCAACACCCAACAACAGTACTGCCATATGGGGATGGTGGCAGTACCAGTCAGGGAACCCCCTCCAAGCAGCGTAAAGTGGTTCAAAAGCAGCAGAGTCAGCCCACGCCCTCATCACCTTCTAGCAGTCAGGTGGCATGCCAGCAACCCCCTGACATGTGGCAGAAGCGACAACCCACCATGGAGGAAATGGGGTGGAGTGCGGTAACACTATCCCGGGGTAGGAGGCAGGCAGCCTCAAAAGTTGTAACCAGGAGCATTGGGGAAATGATTGCCCTTGATGACCAGCCCTTGCAGTTAATGGAGAATATGGGTTTCAAGCATTTTCTGAAGGTCGTAGTTCCAAATTACAAAGTCCCTTCCAGAACCACATTTAGCAGAAATGTCCTCCCCAACCTGTACAAGCAGTATCGCAGTCACATCCAAGTGCTGCTAGCTAAGGTAGAGGGCAGTGTGTATTTCACCTGTGGTATCTGGACCACCGTGAATGCTGCACACTCTTACCTCTCCCTGCCAGCATTAGGGATGTGAATCAGACTTTGGACGATTGAAAATATCGGATGATATTTTCAAAATCATCAGAAATCTGGGGCTCCCCCAAAACGATAGGAAACCCCACGATATTGATTGCTGTGCCTGTTCGTCCAGGCCTTATGTCTGTAGGTGGGATTGATCTCTATCCTTGACTGCTGTGCCTGTTCGTCCAAGCCTTATGTCCCTAGGTGGGCTTGGCCTCTGTCCTCAATTGCTGTGCCTGTCTGTCCAGGCCTTATGTCCCAAGGTGGGCTTGACCTCTGTCTTCAATTGCTGTGCCTGTCCATCCAGGTCTTATGTCCCTAAAATGGTTTGACTTCAATTGCTGTGCCTGTTTGTCCAGGCCTTATGTCACTAGGTGGGCTTGACCTCTGTCCCCGATTGCTGTGCCTGTTCGTCCAGACCTTATGTCCCTAGATGGGCTTGACCTCTGTCCTCAATTGCTGTGCCTGTTCGTCCAGGCCTTATGTCCCTACGTGGGCTTGACCTCTCTCCTCGATGGCTGTGCCTGTCTGTCCAGGCCTTATGTCCCTACAAGGGTTCGACCTCGATTGCTGGCCTGTCCATCTAGGCCTTATGTCCCTACAAGGGTTTGACCTCGATTGCTGTGCCTGTCCACCAAGGCCTTATGTCCCTACAAGTGTTTGACCTCAATTGCTGGGCCTGTTCGTCCAGGCCTTATGTCCCTAGGTGGGATTGACCTCTGTCCTTGATTGCTGTGCCTGTCCATCCAAGTCTTATGTCCCTACGTGGTCTTGACCTCGATTGCTGTGCCTGTCCATCCAGGCATTATGACCCTACTTGGGCTTGACCTCTGTCCTCGATTGCTGTGCCTGTCCGTCCAGGCCTTATATCCCTACGTGGGCTTGACCTCTGTCCTCAATTGCTGTGCCTGTCCTTCCAGGCCTTATGTCCCTGCAAGGGTTTGAACTCTGTCCTCCAGTGCTGTGCCTGTTCGTCCAGGCCTTATGTCCCTACGTGGGCTTAACCTCTGTCCTTGATTGCTGTGCCTGTTCGTCCAGGCCTTATGTCCCTACGTGGGCTTGAACTCTGTCCTCGTTTGCTGTGCCTGTTCGTCCAGGCCTTATGTCCCTACAAGGGTTTGACCTTGATTACTGTACCTGTGGGCCAGGCCTTATGTCCAGTCCTAACGGCTGAACCCTCATTGAAAAGGGAAACCTCAGTCTCTGGCAATTCAAACTAGTAATCCTTCACAGTATGGATCCTTAAATAAAACAGTTTTCTTTAGTTTCAGGGTAGAGAATTGAACTTCCTCCGTCTTGCTTATGATCTGTTTGCAAATGTTTAATCCTAACAATTTGTACCATTATACACTCTAGGGGCCAACCCTTTCCAGGGAGCCCTTTCCTGCTCAAAGGAAAGGGAACTCTCCCCGGTATAGCAGCCTATCTCTTAGCACCTGTTGACCCATGTTCAGAATGAGAAAAGAGCTCCAAGGTAGTTAGACTGTGGCAAACACAGTGAGACCATGCTCACAGTGAGTCCCTGCTCCAGGTAGCCATGCTTTGAAGGCTTGTGCTCCATTCTAGGTGCCAACCCATTCTGCGGAGCCCTTTCCTGCTCAAAGGAAAGGGAACTCTCCCGGGTGTTGCAGCCTATCTCTTAGCATCGGTTGACCCATGTTGAACCGCTGTTCACATGGCACCCTGCTCCAGGTCGCCACGCTTTGAAGGCTCGTGCTCCACTCTAGGGGCCAACACATTCCAAGGAAGCCCTTTCCTGCTCAAAGGAAAGGGAACTCTCCCCGGTGTTGCAGCTTCTTAATACCTGTTGACCCATGTTGAACCACTGTTCACAGTGATACCTCCTCCATGTTGCCACGCTTTGAAGGCTCATGCTCCACTCTAGGGGCCAACCCATTCCGTGGAGCCCTTTCCTGCTCAAAGGAAAGGGAACTCTTCCCGGTGTTGTAGCCTATCTCTTAGCACCGGTTGACCCATGTTGAACTGCTGTTCACATGGCGCCCTGCTCCACGTCGCCACGCTTTGAAGGCTCGTGCTTCACTCTAGGGGCCAACCCATTCCGGGGAGCCCTTCTTGGCTCAAAGGAAAGGGAACTCTCCCTGGGTGTAGCCAGCCTGTATCTACCCTCTAACCTATTTTGAACCGCTGTTTACATGGTAACCTCCTCTGCCTCGGCCTTGAAAATTCTCGTTTGTATATCTGCTAACTCCACCAGATTTTAAAAGACCAGCGAGAGCTCACTAGACGCCAACGGAAACACCCCACTCTAGGGGCGAATCCATTCAAGGGAGCCCTTTCCTGCACAAAGAAAGGTAACTCTCCCCGGGTGTAGCCAGCCTGTATCTAACCTCTGCCTCTGTGCCTTGCTGCCATACACCAGATGACTCACTCAACTCCTTGTGGTGTTCTGGCAACTCTCATAGTTGCTCAGTGTGTTGGTACTAGTCTTTCTGCTTGCTATGTTTCCCCTTCATTGTGCTGTAGGATGTTGATGCCTCTTGTCTTGCTGCTTTGCCTGTCGTGCTGCCTTCGAGGGTTCATGCATCTGTTATTGGTACTCTCTTTTCAAACTGTGGTGTGTTTTTGACACTCTTGCTGCTGCTTTGCACCTCTATTAAAGCACTCTTCTTGCCACTCCTGGTACCGCTTTGCCCCTTTAAAGTACCTTAGGCTATTCATGCCACTTTGGTGCCACTTTGCCACAGTCTAAGTACCTTGGAGCTCTTTTATTGTTCTGATGATTGCTCCCCAGAAGTTTCATCAAAATTGATAATAAAGCTCCAATTCTGCAGCCAAAAATAGGCTGCAAATACTTCTCCCATTGACTTTAATGGGAACTGGAAAACAAATGCACGTATCAACGTATCAGGGACACCACTGAACGAATGCAACGTATTTGCCCACTGACGAATACGAATACCTAATCGGATGAATTTGTACCCTCTGCACATCTCTATGAGACAATAAGAAGAGGTAAGTTAGAGTATATTGGTAATGATAAGTGCATTTCTACCTAGAAGCCATCTCCCAGTGTTGTAGCCTTCCTGGAAGCAGTCATAAATTCCTGATGCAAGAGAATGTAGGCATCATGAGTTGTTCCCAGGAACCTGATCTCAATGTCCAGGATGATGCCCTTGTCATCACAGATCATCTGCATATTGAGGGAGTGGAAGCCCTTGCGGTGACCTGCTCTAACTGCTGGCATAGGTACAGTAGGGTTTCCTTGTTGAACCTGAACCTGTGCATGACTTGCTCTTCTGTCAGATCCAAAAACAGTGCCCTACTCCTGTATACTCTCTGTAAGAGGCACCTCCTCCTTCGTTCTCTCTTTCTCCTAAGACGTTATGTCCTCAGTATCCATAGGGCTATTAGAGTCATATTGAAAAGGGAGTCTATACCACTGACTCACACTCCCTAGTTATTCCCATTAACACACACTTCCACTCCTCTTTAATGTCTTATATGTCCCAGCTTCCTCCTCCCCAATCTGTTCCAGAAACCTCCAGCATAAACCAGTATGTCCCAGTTACCCGGGTACAATTTAGCTAGATAAAAAGAGATAGAATTAGGGGGGGTGCCCAAGGCATTCCAGAGGCAGGGCTTAACATTAACCAGGTCGTATTGATTGATACTGGGTACTGCTTGGAAAAAGTTAGTCTGGTCATGGAAATCATTGTCCTAAAGTTTCCTAGATAACTTTGCTCAGGTAATTTTAGCTGGAGAAATTCATCAACAGACCATCCTGGGGAATGTATGCTGAATGTGTTGCGGTTCTGGCCGTGAGCGCCGCGACCAGACCCTTACCTCCGTGTTTCTGGACCTATTCCCACTTTCACTGGCCTAGTTCCTGTCCTGTTCGGTGGTGTCCCGGCGAGGGCCGCGCTGCCGGGAAGCCTTCCATGGAGGCCCTGTCTCTAGGCGCGCACGTGCGCCACTTGGACGCTTTTCTAGGCCATTTTCCCGCCAGTGGTGACTCCGCCCAATTCCTGACATCAGATGCCGCGGCCTTGATAAGTCGGCCGCGGCCACCCAGTCTTTGCCTTGCAATGGGCTTACCTACCGGATCCCTGTGGTGCTGTGCCCCGGAGCGTCCTGCTTTGCTAATTGCTCCGTTCCTGCTTGCCTGCTACAGTACCTGCTTGGTTCCTGCCTGCCTGCTACAGTACCTGCCTGGTTCCTGTTTACCTGCTACAGTCCCTGCCTGGTTCCAGTACCCGAGTCTTGCTACAGTTGCTGCCTGGTTCCAGAATCCGAGCCCCGTTACAGTACTGACTTACTGTCCTAGTCTGGATCCAGTTCCCAGTCCTGATCCACTACCGCCTAAGTCCCAGCAGCCGGGCCCCTACGAGCTCCTCCCGGGGGGACCGGCTTCCAAGGGTGAAGCCACCTAAGTCCCAGCGGTTGGGCTCCTATGGGTTCCTTCCGGGGGAGTACCAGCTTCCAGGATGAAGACCACCTCTACGTCCAGCCTGACCATCTGCCTCCTGGCCTGTGTATACTAGACACTTTTGAATACCTTTCCCAGTCTCCTGCAGGTCGGCCCAAGGATCCACTAAACTGACATTCCCTAACAGAATGTCCCAGTTAAAGATGCCCAAGCAACTTAACATGGGTGAATCAGTATGGACCTCTGCATACCTAATTTTACTTTGATTATTGGTAAAAACATGATGAGGAAAAGGTATCTGCATTATTTGCACCATGTAAGCAGTTTGATTATTAACTCCTAACTCTCTTGTGAGATTTTCCGGGCTTTTTATCTTGTGAAAGTTTCTGGCTGCGGCATCAATCTTCTCCTTGTTTCATTGCTTTGTAACTTGTCCCTTGAGTTCTTTTTCAGGTCTGCACCATTTTTGGAGAGTCAGACCTAATTAGATTTAGTTCTGCTATGATTGAAAGGATGTCAGCTTTAGTGACAGGCAGGTTGATCTCTGTAGGTGGAGAGGCCATATCCTTTTAAGATAGAAAGTTCACTGTTTTAAGATTATGCTTAGAATTATCTTGATTATCTCTGCTATAACTGAGGCATACAAAAGTTGTTAAAATCCTTATTTCTCCGAACAATAAAACCCCCACACTCATTATATCTTAACACTATGTAATGTGGTCCAAACTAATATATATAAGGACAAAAAGCTTCCCTTGATTTGTCAGCAGACTCTTTCTAAATTTAGCAGTTCTGAAGCAAACCTGTTCTAAGATGCAGTACTAGAAACATAGAAACATAGAAATGACGGGAGAAGAAGACCAATCGGCCCATCCAGTCTGCCCAGCAAGCCTCACACTTCTTTTTTTCTCATACTTATCTGTTTCTCTTGGCTCCTAGTAACCTTTGGTTCTATTTCCCTTCCACCCCCACCATTAATGTAGAGAGCAGTGATGGAGCTGCATCCAAGTGAAATATCAAGCTTGATTAGTTAGGGGTAGTAACCGCCGCAACAAGCAAGCTGGTTCTCTGTAAACCGAAGCGATAAGTATTTGTACATGATCTCCGGTATAAAAATGTTTTTAAATAAATAAATAAATAAATACTTATTTATTTACCCAGACTATGTTATTCAACCCTTATTGGTTGTTTTTCTTCTCCCCTGCTGTTGAAGCAGAGAGCTATGCTGGATATGCATGTAGTATCAGTTTTTCTTCTCCCCTGCCGTTGAAGCAGAGAGCTATGCTGGATATGCGTGAACTAAAGAGCAAAATTCTGAGAGGTCAATATTCAAAGACTTTGTTCAGGTAATCTTTCAAGCTACCTGGACAAAAACCTGAGATTTGAAAATTTCCCATCACTTCCTAGGAAAATTTTGTCTGGGTAACTCTTTACCCAGGCAAAAATTAGCTGCATAAAAAGAGGCAGAGATAGTGGCTTGCGAGCGCTGATGTCACGCAGCACCCACCTAGTTAGCTGAATAAATTTGGTCAGAAAATGGTTTCTCTTAATGTTCACCAGATGATTTTTATCCAGGTAACTTTGACCAAGTATAGTCAGCAGAATCCTTATATGGCTAAGTTCTGCTGAATACTTGGGACATTTTATCTGGTAACTTTTCTGATCATCAAGTCACAGAATACTGACCTCTGAATATGCAGGTCAGCCTAAATTGTAGAATATCAAAGAGCTAATTTTTTTTTTTTTTTTTAGTTGAAACACACTGAAGGAGCTGGGTCTTTAGAGAGGGTGATTTCATTTCACTTCCCTTGTTGATCAAAGGAGTATATTTCCCAGTGAGGTAGAGCTCATTGTTTCATAAGTGTATGAAAAATAAGAGCGACTGTGTTCAAATCCTATATTATTCCTTGTGATTTAGTGACTTTATACAGTCTTTATTAATCTTTCATGTCTTATCATTATTGAATTCTTTGCATTCACTCTTTACTATATTTCATTTTATTTATTCTTCCTTTTTTTACTTCCTTCTTCCATCTCCTCTTCTCCTTTTTCACCCTAATTAGTTCTCTAGTTTTCTGTTATTTCCTTTTCCATTCACTTTTCCACTCTTCCCTTATTAAAGTGGGATATCTTTGCTGTACAATTTTTCCTACTCAGTTCTTATTCCATATGGACACATTTAAGGCAGGCTGCTGCCATAAATTTAATTGCCTGCACATTCTATTGATTGCATTTGCCTGTGGGAATGGGGCTCTAGCTGTTTTAGTATCAAGGCCTTTCACTTGGGATTAGAGCTGCTGTGCTACTTTATCGCCTTTCTGCAGCAGAAACTGAAGACATTGCTTTTCAAGAAGAGTTGCTGTGGTAGATCCTCAAAGCAAATGTGGCCCCAGTTCAGCCTTTGTCACATCATGAAGATGGAGGCCTAAGATCAGAGACTTTCAATTTTAGGGGTACAAGCACACAGCCCTACAAGTACACAATGAAACTCCTGCCTCTTATCAGGTATGTTTCAGGATACAAATTGCCTGTAAATGCAATTTTTCTGTCAAAATAATACAAATCATTAAAACTAAAAATAAAAGGGAGAGAGAGCTAATGGGCAAAGCAGCCATCTAGCTAGATGGCTCTCTATTGTTTCTCATCCACTCACCTCCCCACATCTCAGAATTTATTTAAAATATGTAATTTCTAGAGAGTCCTAATACAGAAGACTATTGAGCTAACAGTGAAAGACAAGGCTGATTAAAAATGTATTGCAGGAAGTGTTATATTTTATTGGACCAACAAGATATAACACAATAGGTAGAAAAAAGTACACTCTCTCAAAAATGTTATTACAAAGTAAACAAAATGAGAGATTAAAATTTCAACACTAATTCAACAAAATTATAATTGACATAAATCTAAATCTTCACAATTGTATTCATTGAGGATGACTCAGCCAATATACATGAAATAAATATACAAAATATAAATACATTAGACACATTAAATGATTATAAACATATACATCTTATTACATTCTCTGTACAGCATAGAATATAAGAACATTTTAAAAACTAAATTTTTACCAATATCAGGCATCCATCATCTATTTGTTGCATGTCCTGCCTGCAGCAGGCCCGCGACCGGGCCCACTTACATCCGGCGCCCGGCTCCGGAACCAGCCCATCCTTGTTAGCGGCAGGACAGTGCACTTTCTCTCGTTGTGGTTAGACGTTCTTCTTTTGGGGTGGGGGGGGGGAGGAGACCAGTGATGGAGGAACAGAGATTTCGATGTGGAGTTTGGAAGCGTAAGGGCGTGCTTAGCCAGTCAAGTTTGTCATTGTGGAGTGCCTTATGGATGAGTGATAGGGTTTTGTGTTGTATCCTGAAGGTGATGGGTAGCCAGTGGAGGTCCTTGAGGACGGGAGTGATGTCGTCCGATTTTTTCATGTTAGCAAGTGATCTGGCTGCGGGTGTTTTGTAGTAGCTGCAGTGGTTTCATCGTGGTAGTGGGGAGGCCGAGAAGGAAGGAGTTACAATAATCAAGCTTTGAGAAGAGTAGGGTTTGGAGGACGGTTCTGTAGTCATGTGAGAAGAGGATAGGAGAGGTTTGAGTCTTTTGAGGATCTGTAGTTTGAAAAATCCATCTTTTATGATGATGTTGATATGCTTTTTAAGTTTGATTTTGGTGTCCAGGGTGATGCCGACGTTTCTGGTTGAGAGGGTTAATTGTTGGTTCGTGGAATTTGTTGTGTTATGATGTATAAGATTGAGGGTGGTGTGGTTTGTTATATGTAGGATTTAAGTTTTTTTGTGGTTGAGGGAGAGTGATAGTTGTGCTAGGAGATGAGTGATATCCACTAGGTGGGAGTTCCAGGATTTGAGAGTGTTTTCGATGGATGATTTAATGGGGAGCAGAATTTGTACGTCATTTGTGTATAAGTAGTAGGTAAGACCTCTTTTGGAAAGTAGGTTGAGAGGGGGAGCATGTAGATGTTGAAAAGGGTGGTGGAGAGGGATGATGCTTGGGGTACGCTGTGTGAGAGGGGGATTTCTTTGGATTATGATGAGTTTATTTTTACTGAGTAGGATCTGTTGGAGAGATATGAGTCAAAACATTTGAGTGTGGTATTACAAAGACCGATCTCTTTTAGTCTGGTTAGCAGGGTGTTGTGGTTGACGGTATTGAAGGCTGCTGAAATGTCTAGGAGGATTACAAGATAGGATGTGCCTTTGTCCATCTGAGGATGGAATCGGTGAGGGAAAGTAGAAGTGTCTCTGTGCTAAGGAGTTTTCTGAAACCATGTTGTGCCGGGCTTAGAATGTTGTGGTTTTCCAGATGTTCGGAGAGCTGTTTATTGACAATTTTTTTGAGGATCTTGGCGATGAATGGGAGATTGGAGATTGACCCCACCAACTTCAGGTCTAAGATGTCTAAATTGGGTTTTTTGGGGATAGGTTTAATGATTGCAGATTTGAGTTTATCTGGGAAGATACCTTGTTCGAGCAAGAGGTTTAAGATGTCTGCTATAGGTTTGGCAATGATGTTTGAGACTGTTTGAGGAATTTTATAGGAATGGGGTCTAGGGAGTGTGTGGCGGGGTTTGTTCTTCGAATGATTGACTCCACTTTGATGGAAGCAATGTGTTCGAAATGAGCCCATGAGGGAAAGGGAGAGTTAGGTGGTTCGGTTGTTTCTGCGCTGGAGCTGGGAATGTTTGCAATCAGGTTGGTAGTTTTGGTGCTGAAGAATTGAGCAAGGTCTTTGCAGATTTTGTCAGGGTTGTCATTGGGGGGGTTGTGGGAGGGGAGGATTAGATTGGAGACATATGCGAATAGTGTTTTGGGATTGTATTGATAGTTGTGAATCCTTTTTGGGTAGAAGGTGCATTTGGTTTTGTTGATGTCAGAGTTGTAGGTGTGAAGCAGAGCTTTGTATTTGTTTTTTAGGTCGGGTGCTGGGTCTCTTCTCCATGCTTATTCTGTTTGTCTGGGTATGCAATTAGCTCAGACAGGTAACACCTGACTGAAATTTCTGAAAACTTCTCCTGAATGTAGTGTTCACTTGAGACTCTGCTGCATACTGCTGATGTTATCGCCTTTGACTTGGGAGCCAGTTCATCAAAGGCAGGATGAGATTGGTGTCTCAAGGGAGGGGATGAGAATACAACAGATGGGAGCTGCTGATACTATTAGAGCTGGAATGGGCTCCTACTTCATCACTGCCACTGATCCTTTTTGACAATAGATCCTCAACCATTGTTATCAACTTCTTTTTCCAACATGGAAAAGCATTGTACTTGAGTGCAATACTTCCTTTCATGCATGGGTCATACATAGTGGCTAACATGTAGCAATCCCACTGGGTGAGAGGTTATCAACTTACTGCTTTAAAACACAACAAGCATGAACACCTCCTTTGACAAATCCTGTTGATGCAGAAATTCCTCTAATATCTGGTCCAGATAGTTTACTACAGGGATGACACCATCCAAAATAGACATGGCTAAACTCAGAGCATCAGCATCTTCTTTGAAAGTCTTGAGGGCATACATCATTTGTGCACTATGGGGCAGATTTCCAAAGGGTACGCGCGTACCCTTTTGGAAACCTGCCCCAACCTCCCCCTGCGCGCACCGAGCCTATGTTGAAGCCCCGGGACGCGCGTAAGTCCAGGGGCTTTGCTAGGTGGGCGTGTTGCGGTGTCATGTCATCCGGGGGCAGGGCCATAGGCGTGGTTCCAGCCCGGGGGCATTTCGGCGGCATGGTCGAGGCCTCCGAAACTGCTCCCGGGCCGGGGAATTGCACAGCCGGCATGTGCGAGTTATGCCTGCCTCAGGCAGGCGAAACTCTTCAAACAAAGGTAGGGGGGTTTAGATAGGGCTAGGGGGGGGGGGGGTGGGTTAGGTAGGGGAAGGTGTGGGGGTGGAAGAAATGTTCCCTCCGAGGCCGCTCCGATTTTGGAGCGGCCTCGGAGGGAATGGAGGCAGGCTGCGCGGTTTCAGGACCAACAGTCATGAGAGGTGAGTAACCCAGCACAATGTAGCTTCCATGGGGTCCAGACGGCTCTGTGCAGTACAAAGCTATCTTTGTACTGCACAGTACAAAGACATATCACTGTCTTCCAGTATATCACTGGAAGACAGTGATATATGATTAGAAACCTTCCATACATATGACTAAGCTGTTGAATCTGGTTGATGAGAAAATTCAGAGGACCACACAGAGTAAAGGCTTGTGATGGCACGAGAAGATAAAAAAACTTTAAGCAATTTGTAAAAACAAGAGGCTAAATGGCCTAGAGCTCCGTACATCTGATAAATCTTAAGTACATATGGCAAATTCACCCCTACCAATTCAGTTATAGGAATTGCATGAAGAGCATTACGGAGTTGAAGCCAGGCATAAAACTGAGATTTCGGTAATGGATATCGCAGTCACAACTGCTCAAAAGGGAGAATATCATTATTCTGAAGGATGGAGAAGAGAAACCGTATCCCTTCGGATTGCCACAATGGCCAATTAATAGAATGGCTGCCAATTTGGATCAGAGGATTGCACCAGCTAGAAGCATAGTGAGACTTTTTCAGGGCTAGAATCAGGCATTTGAATCATATCAAAATCCATAAGGGCTCTATGCATAGTGCGCAGAATAGGGTTGAGCGCCTGCCGAGGTGCTAACGATTAGGGGTGTGCATTCATTTTCGATGTATTGGCAATCCGCAACGTATATGTCCCAATTCGTTGTATTCGTGGGGTCGCAAAACGTATCATGATTCCCCACGAATAAAACATATCCTCCGTTCCATATGTTTGGCGCCACATACTTTTCTTAGCCGCCATTTGCAATTGGAGAACACCATTTGGGTGCATCCATGCCCAAAAACCAGCCCTTTCCTGTGAGTCATCAGTGATCTCACAGCCCTGTCAGAGTGGGTCGGACAGGTTGGCAAGGAGACCAGAATGCAAAGTATCAGTGATATGAAGTTTTGCAAAGCAGCCAGTCGTGCTCTCACTTAGTGGTAGGTGATGCTTTTCCTGATGACCCAGCACTATATATACTTAAGCACGCGGCATGCCATGCACTTCTTTGCAGGGGTGATCTGGAGAGGCTGGGAGGTGGCTGCACTCAGAGCTAGTCTGAGTTCTCAAATCTGTATTCAATTGCTAGCTAGGCTAGTTACTTAGAGAGAAAAAGATATTTGTTCTTTATATGGCTACTGTGCCAGGGAGAGAATCTGCTAGCAGTGGCATTTTGTATAATTCACCCTCTGGGCTAGGTTGCAAGCATCATTTGGGTGTTGTGGGTGGGAGAGATATATTCAATTTTTAGCTAGTTGCTAGAATTTCCATTGAAAAATATATTTCATCGATTTTCCTGCTATGCCAACAAGTCCAGCTTTTTTAACTGCATTTGTTTATTGAACTCAGTCTCTCTATGCACTGGGCATCAGTGCCAGTGGGCAATGGGTAGTTTAGCAGATTCAAGTATATTAATGGGACAGTCTGTGCAGTGAAATCCCCAGTGTGCCCCTTTTATAGTTACAAAGCTCTGTGTGTGCACACACATTACATTAGTGCATATCAAGGCACTGTGCCAGTGGGCACTGGGTAGTTTAGCAGAATCAGTATATTATTGGGACAGTCTGTACAGCCAAATCCCCAGTGGTCCTCTTTTGTAGTTAGAAGCTCGGTGTGTGCACACACATTACATTAGTGCATATCAAGGCACTGTGCCAGTGGCAGCCAGTAGGCATTAGGCAGTGATATTAAATCCATAATGTCAGGGGAAAGCTAGATTTATTTATTTATTTAACATTTGTTATATACCAAAATTCTAGCAACAATGTTGCTAATCATTTCGGTTTACATATAACATTGGAGTGACTTAACATGTGAGTCTTACATGTGTCTAGATGTGGTCAAGTGATTGGGTCTGGCAGAGGAGGCACTTCAAAAGGCCCTAGTGCCAGTCCCTCAATTAACGTTAAAAAGGGACCTGTTGCAATCTAAACTCTTTGGAGGGGCAGGCAGCTCCATCCAGAAAAAAATGAAATCTAAACATAATGCATCATCCACCACCTGTTTCTGATCCTATAGTTTTGGAGGTGAGGGAAGTGGAGGCTGAGTCATGCCAGACAAAATGTCGACACCCAAAAGCAGCAGTGGGATAGCAGTCTCGACTTAGCATTGACAATGTAGTGCAGGCACTGTTTGCTTCTGATTCAGATGAATAATTATCTTGTGTGGGATTCTCATCAGAAATGGAAGAAGTAATAGCTGACGAAGTTTAGAAGGATCAGTTACTCCTGTCTTAGCCTCCACTTCAGTGCAGCAGGAAGAGATTAAACTGATGATGATGAGGAGGAGGAGATAGCAGTCAGCGCAGGCACAGAGGGTGACTGACGCCCTTGGCATTGATTCTCAGGGTGCACCCACTACTTCAGCTCCAGTGCCACGAAAGACATCTGCGATCTGGAGCCACTTTAAAGTGACACGGATGACCCGCGTTTTGCTCGTGTATTACTGTGGCAGGGCTATTAGCAGAGGCAAGCAAATGGGACATCTATCTAATTTTGGCATGGTGCATCATATGAAGAAGCAACACCCAACAACAGTACTGCCATCTGGGGATGGTGGCAGTACCAGTCAGGGGACCCTTCGAAGCAGAGTAAAGTGGTTGAAAAGGAGCAGAGTCAGCCCACGCCCTCATCCCCTTCTAGCAGTCAGGTGGCAGGCCAGCAAACTCCCTGACATGTGGAGTTAGGTGGTCCTGTGGCTTTTTTTTAGTAAAATACAGAGAGAATAGCATCCCAGCCTGCTGACATTATCAAAGCAGTGGGTGTGGGCCACTCTCCCCATATGGTACTCCTAGAACTATACTTTATTGGTCCCTCAGGAGAACTGAATGATATGCTTTTTTGGAGGTTTGCCTATGAGTTGAGGGCACCATTCCTCCTTCAGGTCTTCTTTGATTGTGGTTTGAATCAAACAAGGGCTAAAAAGGTTGGAGAAGGACCATAGTGGCTAATTTTAAGGACCGGTGGGTGTAAAAACCATGAGATAAGCATCCTGGGCTGGGCGCACACGCACGATGCAAGAGATTTTTAATAAAGGCCCTCCAGGGCCGAGCTTTATCTCCCAGTACAACACAGAAAGAAGCAGCTAAACAAAAAGTGGGTGGGGCCAGGGGCGGGCCGGGGGCAGCGCTATTAGGTGCTGAACTGAGCACTGGGATTGGTCCGGCATGAGCACCCTGCCTGCTGCATGGCAGGCGCGGGTAAGTCTTGAAAAACAAAAAATTAGATTAGTTAGAGGGGTCTTAGGGGGTTGGGTAGGATAGAGGGAAAAAGGGAGCAAGGTTTAGCTCGTGGGTTTGGGAAAGTTCCCATCCCAGTCCGCTACTTTATTGGTATGGAATGGCAGGGGAACTGGGTGGAATGGCCGTCCGTCACTGTGCGCATCTTGCAAAAAACCCCTCCCTTAGCACACTTGTGTAGGAACTGCGTGCACATGTGCGCCGGTTTGGGTGTTGGGGCTTTGCACGTCCTATTTATGGCAGCAGCGCAAAACTTTCCCCACATTTTTTACCTCTGTTTTTGGTAACTGCAGCCATTCTTTCTCCATCTCATTCATTTGTAACAGTGTGTTGAATTGTCACATAGTAATGTGCATTCGTTTTGCACAGATGTGAAAATCGAGATAATGAGGCCAGTTTTGGTTCATTCTAAATTAAACTGAAAATGATCTCTCATGAAAATACCTGAAAGTTTTGGGGTATATTTGTTTTGTATTAAACATTTTTCAAAAAGGCATCCCTCAGAAACTTCCAATCCCCTCTCAAACCCAACACATCCCCAGGGGCAAAGGTTTACCCAGCTGTATTAAGTCAGACTGAGCAGCTGGAGCCAAGGTGGGTCCGTTCGACACCCCTTCTCTTTCAAGCAAATCTCAGGGCCCAGGCCTATCTGGTTGGACTGAGCTGGCTCAGCCAGCTTACCGCAGATCTTTTCCACTCCCAGAAACATGTGCCAGGGTTGGGAGTCTCCTTTCTGAGCACCCATTTACCAGGGCCGGTGCAAGGGTATTAGGTGCCCTAGGTGAACCTTGCACCTGCCTCCCTCCCCCTGTCCAGATCCAGGCCCCAACATAATTCACTCAGACAGGCCCCCTCTCTTACACACACACACACTTAAGTTCCTTGTCTCATTCATACATGCATCCTTACACAGGCTCCCTCCTTCTCTCTCAGTAAAAGCATTGCTTTCTCATACATACACAATCCCTCTCACTCACACACAGAGGGGCCATTCATGGTCCGCCAAGACTCTGCTTCTCTTGGCCGCGGGCAAGTTGGGTCCGCCAAGTCTCTGCCGCTTGCAGCCAGCTGAGTCTCTACTCCTTTCAGCCATGAGTGGGATAGGCACTGCTCGTGGCCCCATATGGATGCTGTTTGCCGCTCCCTAATGGTTGGCGTCCTAGGTGATCACCTAGTGGGACACGTTGGCCCTGCCACTTACCCCTTTCAAGATAAAACTGAAGCCACTCGCTCCTGCCCTACATGCCAGCACTGAAGATATATCACTTCGGCACCAGCCTCAGGGCTTTGCTCCTTTTCTTCATTTTTATCTGGACTTACAGGAAAGAGCTAAGTGGGGCCAGAGATGTTGGTTCCCAGTTCCAGCACATAGTTCCTGGGGAATGAGAGGGGCCTGGCTTAGCTCTGATGGACAGATCCAGGTCCTGGGATTTGCTTGAAGAGGCTGGAGGGAACTGGGGGACCTTGGCTTGGCTATGGCTCAGCCCTGCTTAACCCGGCCAGGAATGTCTTGGTGAGTGGGAGTGGGGTTGGAGGAACTCAGAGAGGCCCATTTTGTTTTGGGGAAGTATTTTGGAGATTAATGTGGGGTTTTTTTTTGGTTCAGGAAACAAACCAAACTCAAAAACATTAATCAAACGGAAAAATCAATGCCCCCTCATTCCCCAAAATTAAAAATAAACCAACCCAAACATTTTTGAGCTGCACATCTGTATTGTCACAGTGGTGAGTAACCTGTGCCCATGTGACTGTTGTATTCAAACGGAGTGTTTACAGGTTTGGTGGTTGGAATTGTGGCATTGGAGTGTGGCCAGGGAGCAGCTTCACAAGCAGTGGCATCCCCAGGAGCAGTGTAAAGGAGATCAGATCATCATCTAAACTGCAAGACTCTTACCATTGGTGTATGATGGCAAGGCCCTGACATGTGGCAGGTTTCTATTAGATCAGTATCTGTACCCTCTTTGGGGCTGTAGGTGGGCAATTTGCTGGTTATGGCAGCAGGTTGCACCAAGGCCAGGAGGGTGGGGTATCTGAAGAGTACTTTTCATGTTAATGTTGTGTTTTGGGGTTGAATTGTTACAGAATATTAATAAACTGAGGGTCTAACCACCCATCATTGTTTATTGTAAAGACAGAGCATGGGAGATGGGGCCTGGAGGCCCTATATGCCATACCATTGAATGTAACTGTAACACCACAATAAGTAATTGGATTGATACAGACCATTCCTGCTTTAATTTTTGTTCACTATTTACTAAAAAGGAGACCAATGAAAGAAAGTGTACTGTCTTAAATTTTGTCTTTAATGGTTCTGTTTTTCTTAATATATGTTAAAACGTTTGATTTTAGATTATGTGGAGAAAACACATGACATATCATATGCATAAAGGCAAATAAAGATAGATATATATTATTAAAATAATCCATCTTTTGGTATTATGAATACCAATGTCACAAAATATTTAGTATCCATTATTTATAGTCATGTACACTCTGCTTTATATTTAATAGTTGTACTGCTGAAGTCCAGGGAGGACAAATTCGACCTTTCCAATGAGGCATTTGTTAGTCAAAACATTGTTGAATCAATCTTTCATATGCCAAAAGGGGAATAAAAACAAGGTACTGAAAATCACTGAGGTACAGTAAAGAAAAACAAATGAGAAAACTTAGAAAGAAGGAAAACTTTCACACTATTAATGTGGCCTAGAAGAAGAAATACTTTCCAAACAAAAAACAAATCTGAAGATACATTTTTAGTAGCAAGATTATGCCAAATATTCAGGTATCTTTGAGTTTACCAGTTTGTTGTATTATAACTTACTTTTCTGTTTGTGTCTCAGAAATAGTTCTGGGTGAAAGTGTGGTATATACATTTTATTTATTTAGAAATGTATATTCAGCACCATAAGCAAAACTATCAGAGCATTAAAGGCATCCACTAAAAATATAAAAGCAAAAAAAAAACCACAAAAAAAAAACTTTAAACCCCTGCAACCCTCTCAAGCACAAAGGAACAGGAAAGCCTTAACATGTTTTCGGGATTTTTGATAGTTACTTTCTGACAGCAATGCAATTGGTAACATATTCCATAGTAGTAAAATCTCATTTATGAAAATGCTGCAACTGAAAAATAATCCCAATGAAGTGAATTTATGGGATGGAGTTATGCAGTAACATGCACTAATGTGATGCAGGGCGAGATGAACCTTTGCAACTTTGAAGTTTATAAACTGAGAAACAAGGGGACTGAATCACTGAATTGAGGCTATTAAAAAAAAAAAAAAGACAAAAAGATTAGCATAGAGAGTTAATAAATGCACTCCACTAGCAGTCCCCCCCCCCCCCACCCCAATAATACACAGAGACATTTTATGGTATGAAAATAGGCCACAGTTTATTATATATAACCTGAGCCCTTACAATCAACAAATTTAACCTTGAACATAACTGGCCTCTCCCCCTTTTCCTTTTATCCCCCTTTGTCCTCCACCACCTTGTTCCCCCAGTGGTGAAGATCAGCACCTCCCCCCCCCCCCTACTCCACCTCAAATTTTAGCCTCACAGTTTACCGGCCATCCTGTGTAGCAGGTAGGAGCAATGGCGGATGGCGCCATCTTTAAACATGGCAAGGGCCATCCATTGCTCTTACCATGTGACAGGAGCCGGCCAATGGCACCGGTAGCCCCTGTCACATGGTAAGGGCAAAGGGCCATTGGCGCCATTTTGTTTACTGGCAGCCAATGGCCCGAGACCGGGAGATCGCTCCCGGGAACCCCGGTGGACCACCAGGTATTTAAAGAAAGTTTTGGAGGGGGATTCTAAAGAATTCGATTTTAAGGGTCAGAGCTCGGGCGCAGCCGATTAAAACACAGCCGATTAAAGCGCTACGAAATGGAACGCTATGAATCGCGGGAATGAAAATTTCCCACGATTCATGTATGATTCCGATTCTGGCTACGATTCCGGACCCGATTCACATCCCTAGTGGGTAATGTAACTTTGTCAGTCTGTCTCACCTACAGCTCAGCGCTGGGAGCCTGCATCCAGGACTTCCTTTAATACCTCACGCAGCCTACCATCTACGCAAGTGTGGGACTGGTCTCCTCTGCTGAGGACCCCTGGACTACTTGTACTGGATTACCTCACTGCTGCCACCTCCTGGGCAGTATCTCCAAGCTGTATAATAAATACAAATCTCTGTATTGTGTGTATAGAGTCTAGCCTAGTACTGCGGTTCCTCACGGAGCTCCACCCCATCGGAGTGGCCATCGCCATAGTACCAACAGGATAAACATCCTGCACGAGACTAAATGCAAAATTGAATCTTTATGGGTAGAAATCCCCTTGTCGGGGAAGACTATAGTGATAGGGGTATACTACCATCCACCTGGTCAAGATGGTGAGACGGACAGTGAAATGCTAAGAGAAATTAGGGAAGCTAACCAAATTGGTAGTGCAGTAATAATGGGAGACTTCAATTACCCCAATATTGACTGGGTAAATGTATCATCGGGTCACGCTAGAGAGATAACGTTCCTGGATGGAATAAATGATAGCTTTATGGAACAATTGGTTCAGGAACTAGCTTAGGCGCTGCCTCCTGCCATGTTCTACAGGTACCTTAGGGTGCGTGCCCCGCGGCCCTCATTCTTATTTCCTCATTGTCGCATTCCTCAGGGGCATCCCCCTGTGATGATGTCACGCTGCTCGGATATTTAAGCCTACAGTTTATTGCTAGCCGTTGGGTTAGCAAGGGGAATTCTTTCGGATGGGATTTGCTCTCCGTACTCAGCTACTCTGCCTTTCCAACTTCTATTGGACTCTTTCTGCTAACGGGGTACCCGCTCCTTGGGGGCCTCTTTTGCTTCTTTCAGGTCGCTATAGGGGTAACCTGTACTCGCTCCTCGAGGGCCCATGTTCCCTGACCCGCTGCCTGCATCCATCTCCTTTTCTACTTGGAAGAATTCGCTACAGACACCATCAGTGAGTCCTACTATCATCCACTCCTCAGAGCTATCTCCCTGGAACCAGATACTCGCTCCTTGAGGGCCTACCTCCGTTCCAGCGCCAGTGCCATCTTCTACGTGGAACCGCTGTGTGAGTACTTTACCAACGAGTCTCTCTGCTTCCAGGGATCTGGTACTTGCTCCTCGAGGGCCATCTCTCCCTATCTTGGGGCTTCTCCATACTTGGGACTCTGTGAATGTTCTATTATACTCATTTTCTCAGTTCTCTCCACTACAGCACTGCTACTGGAGGAACCTCTGCTCCATCGCCCTGAGGAATACTAGCCCAGCCGGGCTACATCTTCTACTCACTTCTTCCACCTCTGGTGGCTTCTCACTGTCTCAAGCTGAGCCTGGCCTGTGGCCCCTCACGGGACTTCCACCATGGGCATGGTCAGCTGCCACAGTGTCCAAGGGTCCACCCAAACCTTACTAATTATAACACCCCTGCCGTAGAAGCAGAGAGCAGCACTGTATATATATTCAAAGTGATGTATCAGGCTTAATTAGTTTAGGGTAGTAACCACCATAATAAGCAAGCTAACCCCACGTTTATTTGTTTATTACCCAGATTGTGAAGTTCGGTCCTTTTTGGTTGTTATCTGAATGCAAATCCTCTTTTCCACATTTCCTTTTGCCGTTGAAGCAGAGAGAAATGTTGGGGTTGCATTAACCGTGCAAGGGATTTTTTGAGTAAGGGTAGTAATCACCAGGTAGTAGTTAACACTCCAACAAGCTACCCCCATGGCTCAGATTAGCTCTACTCTTCATTCCCATCCTCTAGCCTTTATGGATCCACAGTGTTTATCCCATGCCGCTTTGAAATCCTTCACAGTTTTAGTCTTCACCACTTCCTCCAGAAAGGCATTCTAGGCATCCACCACCCTCTCAGTGAAGAAATACTTCCTGACATTGGTTCTGAGTCTTCCTCCATGGAGCTTCAAAGCATGATCCCTAGGTTCTACTGATTTTTTTCCATTGTAAAAGATTTGTTGTTGACCTTGAATATTAAAACCTTTCAAGTATCTGAAAGTCTGTATCATATCACCTCTGCTCCTCCTCTCCTCCAGGGTGTACATATTTAGGTTCTTTACTCTCCTCAAAAGTCATTTTATGAAGACCATCCACCTTTTTGGTCGCCCTTCTCTGGACTGCCTCCATCCTGTCTCTGTTCCTTTGGAGATACGGTCTCCAGAACTGAACGCAGTACTCCAGGTGGGGCCTCACCAAGGCCCTGTACAAGGGGATCATCACTTCCTTTCTTTTACTAGATATTTCTCTCTCTATGCAGCCCACCATTCTTCTGGCTTTAGCTATCGCCTTGTCACATTGTTTCGCCGACTTCAGGTCGTTAGACACTATCACCCCAAGGTCTCTCTCATGCTCCGTGCACATCAGTCCTTCACCTTCCATCAAATACAATTCTTTTGGATTTTCATTCCCCATATGCATGACTCTGCACTTCTTGGCATTGAATCTCAGCTGCCATATTTTCAACCACTCATCCAGCTTCCTTAAATCCCGTTACACCTACCAATTGCCCTCTAACACCCTCTACTCCATCCACAACACCCCCATAGTATTCTACTGCCCTCATATTGCCTTCTACCACCCCTATCTCCACTCCTGACCCCTTATGGCCTCCCTAAACCCTATCCCACCCCCAATCCAGCACCCTTATTATCTCCTATTGCCCCCTACCACTCCCTACCCCCATGATACCACTATTGTACCCAATTACCAATCACTCTGTATTCCAACCCCAACCTTCCTAAGGCCACTTATTGCCTTCATTGCTCCAGAACTTTCTATCCCCATCCTAACCCTTCTATGGCACCCCAATGTTCTCCTACCCCCCCCCCCCACCACACACACACACACTCTCAACCACCTTATGGCTCCCTGATAGCTTCATAACCATCCACACCAAACCCCCCCCCCCCCCCCCCCCAATGGACCCCTTATTGCCCACCATTGCCCACTATCACTCCTTACTTCCACCCAACTTCATATTTTATGTATTTACCCTTCTTGGGTATGAAGCAGGTATGCTAAATCAGGCTTGCAGGTCTCTCCAGGTCATCCTAAAGTGTCTGTTATGGCAGCAGATCCTCTGATAGGATGCCAGATTATGGATGACCTGGTGGTAAAGTTGGGCTGGTATGCTGAAGGGGGTCCATCTTGGAATGAGCCTGCCCTGGAAGAACCGGAAATTCATGCTCATGCAGAGAAAATATATGTGTACTTTTGCAATTTTGCAAAAATGTGCACACGTATGAATTCACATATATGCAAACATGTGCACAAGGAATTCATGTATGCACATATGTTTTCTATGAAAGATATGCATATTTTATAATCTGCATGTGTGTATATGCACAGATTATAAAATATGAATGGACATTTGAGTGGCACCATATATATGCACATTTCTCTGAAAGTTATTCTCCCTGTGTTTAAAGGAGTTTGGGTTTTTTTTATTCTATTGTAGGCTCTTGTTAATAAAAAACAAATGTAGTAGAGCTACCATATCTAAACAACATTAACTCCCTGGATTCAAAAAGCAACTACCTTACTTATGATGGCATTTATTACAGTAGGCACTATCACATACCTACTTGGAGGTACAGATTAGAAAACAAAACTAGATTGCTATATACCTATACACAACAATTAAAACTTGACAGTAGACCTCATCTTGGTAACACAGACAGACCTTCACCAAATACAGACTAAGAGATTACAAATTAGAAATTGAAGCATACAGACAAAAACTAAAAGAAAATCCTAAGAAAGCAGACTCTGCATGCATTGTATCGCTGGAGAAACAGAAATACATTTCTTCCTGTACTGTGAAAAATAAAAAGATGTAAGAGATATACATTTCCTAACACTGACACAGAAATCTCTACATAAGCCTTGGGGAACAAGAAAAACAGAAGCCAAGCCATAGCAGGAAAAAATGTAAACTGCAACCAGGCCGAAATATAATAAGGTAATTTTCAGTGAGCTGGCTAGGTGCAAGGTACGTGGATACTTTTGTACCTTCATAATTAGTAGTGAATTTTCGAAGATAAAGTACATTGGATGATTTTTACTGATCAAGCCTCTACAGAGGCCATAACTATAGTCCCAAATAGCCTGTTCTTAAATCCTGTTTGTCAAAGTGAACATTTTGACTGTATGCTTCCTGCTTACTGGCATCTGTCACAGTTTGATTAAGGACATGAGTGTCATTATTTATCTGTCTCCAAGTGCATCATATTTTTCCACATTTCCCAATCTTTTTCATTTCTTTATACCTTTAAAAAATGCTTTATACACAACAGTATCAGCTTGTACTAAAGTGGAATATATTTTCAAATTTTATTATGGGTGACTTACCAAACGTATTATGTGGAAAAAATGGTCTATATTGTGACCATAGATGTGATATGTACTAAGTTAACAATAATGATATACAAAACTATTTCACAATATCTTGACCATCTTAATGCACAACATTAGTTATTAGAGATGTGAATCGTGTGCCAGATCGTCTTAACGATCAGGTTCGGCTGGGGGGGGGGGGGGGGGGGAATCTGATCGTTAAGATATGTGAATTGGAATCGTTTCCGATTCCAATTCACATCGCTAATTTTTTTTTTAGGGAGGCCTGCGCCGCTAAAAAAAACCACCCGACCCTTTAAATCGACCCCCCCAAAACCTTTTAACATTACCTGGTGGTCCAGGGGGGCCTCGGGGGACGATTTCCCGTTCCCAGGCATCAGCTGCGCTAAAATAAATGGCACCGATGCCCCTTTGCCATTACCATGTGACAGGGTATCCGTGCCATTGGCCGACCCCTGTCACATGGTAGGAGCACTGGATGGCCGGCCATCTTTACTCATCAGCCCCTATTATACTATACTCTATAATAGGGGCTGATGAGTAAAGATGGCCGGCGCCATTTTTAAAGATGGCGCCGGCCATCCAGTGCTCCTACCATGTGACAGGGGCCGGCCAATGGCACGGATACCCTGTCACACGGGAAATAGTCCCCCGAGGCCCCCCTGGACCACCAGGTAACGTTAAAAGGTTTTGGGGGGGGGCGGGAGGGTGGGGGAGGCTAAGGGGGATCGCTTTAAAGGGTTGGTGGGGTTTATTTTTTATTGGGCATCAGCGCCATTTTAATTAGTGGCAACCAAAATGGTGCCGATGGCCTGAGAGCGGAGATTGCGCTGGGACCCCCCCCCCCATTGGACCACCAGGTAATTTAGTAACATTTTGGGGGGGTTCGGGAGGGTGGGGGAGGTAAGGAATGGTTTAAAGGGTCGGGGTGGGTTTTAGGGTTGCTTTAGTGTGCCGGTTTCCCGCCCTCCCCCAAATAATTCCCGTGCCCTATTTAACGATTTAGGACGATTTATGACAATAAATCGGGGGCATTTGTATTGTATCATGCACTCTGACGATTTAGGAAGATTTTAAAATTATCTGACAATAATTTTAATCGTTCAAAAACGATTCATATCCCTAATAGTTATTACATGACACTCTTTATCATGCAGCAAAACTACATATTGTATTTTGTATGGATGAGCATTCGTTTGCAGCGTATTGGCAATCCACAACATATACGTCCCTATCTATTGTATTTGTGGGTTCACAAAACTGGATTGCAATCCCCCACAAATACAAACATATCATTAGTTTCATTCTTTGGCTTGCAGTGATTTCTTAGTGGCTGTTTGAAATAGAAGATAGAAAAAACCAGCCCGTTCCTATGAGTCATAGTGACCTCACAGCCCTATCATAGAGTGGGTCAGACAGGTTTGGCAAGGAGACCAGAATGCAACCTATCAGAGCTAAGCATTTTTTGTAATTCCAGCCAATTGCCGCTCTCAGTGCTCTGTGACGCTGTTCCTGATGACGCAGCACTATTTATACGTGAAGCATGCGGCATGCCACGCACTTTCTTGGCGGGGATGCTGGGGAGGGTGGTCCGGGAAGGTGGCTGAACTCAGAGCTAGTCTGAGTGTATCAAATCTTTATTCAATTGCTAGCTACTTCGATAGAAAAAGATATTCGTTCGATTTGGCTGCAGTGCCATCTAGCCCTGTTTTTTTTTACGCACTTTTTTAAATATGAACTGAGACGGTCTCTCTGTCAGTGCCACTGAGAGAAGCTGCTAGCATAGCAGAGGCATTTTGCTTCTTATTTTACCCTCTGGGGTAGGTTGCAAGCAGTATTTGGGTGTTGTGGGTGGGAGATATATTCAATTCTAGCTAGTTTGGTAGAATTGCCATTGAAACGATATTTCATCGATTTTGCTGCTGGCCAGGGCTTTTTATTAACTGGCATAACTGCAGTTTTTGTTTTTTTAATTGAACTCCATTGTCTCTCTGTGCTCTTTTAATCCAAGAAGGCAGTGCACTGGGCATCAGTACAGTGGGCACTGGGTAGTTTTGCAGAATCACGTATATTGGGACAGTGGTAGTCTCTGAAGGCAAATCCCCAGTGGGCCCTTTTGTAGTTACAACTTTTTGTGTGCACATACATTACATTAGTGCACACTCAGGCACTGTGCCTGTGGGCAGACAGTTTTCCAGACTCACGCATATTGGGACATCGGTGGTCTCGAAGCCAAATCGCCTAGTGGGGCCTCTTTTAGAAATAATTATTTTAATTGAAAACCCTAGTAGGCACTGACATTAAATCCATATTGTCAGGGTAAGCTAGACGTGGTCAAGTGATTGGGACTGGGAGAGGAGGCACCCTCAAAAGCGAGTGACAGTCCCCCCATTAAAGTTAAAAAGGACCTGTTCCAATCTGGAGGGGCAGGCAGTTCCATCTGGAAAAAAATGAAATCTAAAGATGATGCATCGCCACCACCTGTTTCTGACACTGTAGTTTTGGAGGTGAGGAAAGGGGAGGCTGACACATTCAAGACAAAAGGGCGAGACCCAAAAGCAGCAGTGCGACAGCAGACTCGACTTAGCCTTGAAAATGTAGCGCAGGCAACTGTTTACTTTCTGATTCCGATGAAGAATCATCTTGTGTGGGATTCTCATCATCTGAAAAGGAAGAAGTAATAGCTGATGAAGTTTAGGAGGATTCGTTAGTCCTGCCATAGCCTCCACTTCAGTGCTGGAGGGGAGAGATGAAACTGATGATGATGAGGAGGAAGAGCAGTCGGCGCAGGCACAGAGTGTGACTGATGCCCTGGCATTACTTCTCAGGGTGCACCCACTACTTCAGCTCCAGTGCCAGATTCCACCCCAAAGGCTATAGAGAAGGGATCACAAAAGACATCTGTGATCTGGAGCCACTTTAAAGTGATGTAGGACCCATGTTTTGCTCAGTGTAATTACTGTTCCAGGGCTATTAGCAGAGGCAAGCAATGGGACATCTATCTAATTTTGGGCATGATGCATCATATGAAGAGGCAACACCCCAAAACAGTACTGCCATCTGGGGATGGTGGCAGTATCAGTCAGGGGACCCCTTTTTCCAGGCAGTGTAAAGTGGTTGAAAAGGAGCAGAGTCACCCCATGCCCTCAGCCCCTTCTAGCAGTCAGGTGGAAGGCCAGCAGCCCCTGCCATGTGTCAGAAGCAACAACCCACCATGGAGGAAATGGAGTGGTCTGCGGTATCACTATCCCGGGATAGGAGGCAGGCAGCCTCAAACGTTGTAACCAGGAACATTGGGGAAATGATTGCTCTTGATGACCAGCCCTTGAAGATAGTGGACAATGTGGGTTTCAAGCATTTTCCAAATTACAAAGTTCCCTCCAGAACCACATTTAGCAGAAAGGTCATCCCCAGCCTGTACAAGCAGTTTTCACAGTCTCATCCAAGCACTGCTAGCTAAGGCACAGGGGAGTGTGCATTTCACCTGCAATATCTTGACCACCATGAATACTGCATACTCTTACCTCTCCCTGACAGCACACTGGTGGGACCTGGCTGAGGTAGGGGCAGGCAGCAGCTCTATTAGAGAACAAGTATCCATGTGGAGGTGGGCTTTACTGAACACCCATCTGACAGACAAAGTCCATACCGCAACCAATATTCTAGCATGCATCAGAGAGACGTTGGAGGGCTGGCAACTACTCCAGCGAGACAGGAATCCTCTGGCAGGGTTCTTTGTAACAGACAATGGTGCAAACATGGTAACGATAATAACCGACGGGCGCTTTCAGAACATCCAATGTTTTGCACACTCTCTGCACCTGGTAGTGAAGTCAGCTCTAGGGTTGGAGTGCAATCACCAAGAGAATGAATACCTGCATACATTAATACACAAGCCCAGGACATAGCAGCACACTTCCACAGAAGTGTGAAGGCAGGGCAGGTTCTCCGACAAAAGCAGACTGATTTGAAGATGCCTCTCAAGCGTCTCATTCAAGACATTGCCACCCAGTGGAATTCCCCCTTTATGATGCTGCAGAGGTTAGTGGAGCTGCAGACAACCCCTTCATGAACTTCTGGTTCAATGGACATAGGTGTGCAGAATCCCTAGGGCACCATGATTGGTTAGTCATGAGTCAGCTGGTAAAAATCCTGCAGCCCTTCAAGGATGTCACAGAGGAGCTGAGTTCCAGAAGTGCCAACTTGGCTGACATCATCCCTATAGTTAATTTCCTGGATGAAAATTTGGAGGGCTTTAAACAGGAAGAGGGAATGATAGCTGAGGTGCTGCATTGTCTGGACTTTTTGCAGCAGCAGGTGCAAGAGAGATGAAGGCCTTTAACAGAAGACCACACATACATGCTCGCCACAGTCTGCGATCCCCGTGTGAAAGGGAAACTCGCCCTACAGTCCAATTGTCTCTCATTTGTGAAGGACCTACTGTTACTAAAAGTCCGTGAACAAGAGCACCATAGGCAGAGATAGATTAGGCATGAAGCAAGAGGAGGAAACAGCGGGCACTTCAGAGAGTTGTGCTAGCCCAAGCAGAAGCAGCACTCTGTCACTGACAGCTATAACCTCCTCCTCCTCCTCCTCCTCCACTTCAGTATGCCAAAAGAATGTTGCCCATAAAGAATCATCTGTTCTGCTATCGTCTAGAGAGAAAGCAGCTGGCATGAGTGATTCTCAGCCCACCCAAGCAAAGGAGACACCAGCACAACTATCAGTTACATAGTATCTCTCAGAGCACATAGAGGACATGCAGAGAGATCTGCTGGCATATTGGGTACACAAGTCCACTGTTTGGCCACACCTAGCCAAAGTGGTTCAACGATATCTGTCATGTCATCAATCAGTGTGCCCAGTGAACGTGTATTTTCAATGACAGGGGATATCATGAGTCCTCAGTGCTCAAGGGCTGGCACCAGAGTTGATGGAAATGCTAATGTTTTTGAAAATAAATCTGCCTTTGCTTGGGTTTTCCAAATTTTTCCTGTGAATGTCAAGATGAATAAAAGCAATTGAAAGCCTTGCAGCAGCTCCAACTGCCTCCTATGCTCCAGATAATGTCAGCACATGTACCTGACCTGAAATACTGTACCAGTCTGTCCACTGTCTAGGCCTTACGTCCCTACAAGGGCCTGACCTGAAAAGCAGTGCCTGTCCATCCACTGTCCAGGCCGTACGTCCCTACATGTGTTTGACCTCGAATGCTGTGCCTTTCCGTCCAGACCTTATGTCCCTAAAAGGGCTTGACCTCTAATGCTGTGTCTGTCCATACACATTTGGAATGTAAGAATATAAAAAGCTGACTTCAGTTGTTTAGAGCTTGCATATTTCCTATGCCTAATAGTTTTCTTGACCTTCATAATATGGGCCAGTTCAAGAAATCTTTCTAAGGTGCCAACAGTAATGTTTCTAGTACTATGGAAAACTGGTAGTTGTTGCACTCTAGTTCATCCTCTGTGTTCCCATAGTTTACAGAGGCACTGTAGTGCACAAAGTCAACATAGGTCGACATTGTAGATTTGGATTTGAGTAGCGGTTTTCTTATTTCTGAGAGTTCTTCCTGTTCCTTTGTCATCAGCTGAGGTGCATAAGTATAGTTAATAGCTTCTGGGTATTTACAAGGACTTGACCTCTAATGCTTTGCCTGCCCATCCAGACTTTACATCCCTATGAGGGCTTGACCATTAACGTTGTGCCTGTCCATCCAGGCTTTATGTCTCTACAAGGGTTTGACCTCTAATGCTGTGCCTGTCCTTCCAGGCCTTATGTCCTTACAAGGGCTTGACCTCTAATGCTGTGACTGTCCGTCTAGGATTTACATCTCTACAAGGGTTTGACCTCGAATGCTGTGCCTGTCCGTCCAGGCCTTATGTCCCTAAAAGGGCTTGACCTCTATCCTCGATTGCTGTGCCTGTCCGTCCAGGCTTTACATCTCTACAAGGGTTTTACCTCGAATGCTGTGCCTGTCTGTCCAGGCTTTACATCCCTACAAGGGCTTGACCTCTAATGCTGTGCCTATCCATCCAGGCCTTATGTCCCTACAAGGGTTTAACCTCTAACGCTGAGCTTGTCCATCCAGGCTTTACGTCTCTACAAGGGTTTGACCTCGATTGCTGTGCCTGTCCTTCAAGGCCTTATTTCCCTAAAAGGGCTTGACCTCTGTCCTTGAATGCTGTGCATGCCTGTCCATCCAGGCTTTATGTCCCTATGAGGGCTTGACCTCTATCCACAATTGCTGTGCCTGTCCGTCCAGGATTTACATCTCTACAAGGGTTTGAACTCGAATGCTGTGCCTGTCCATCCAGGCCTTATGTCCCTAAAAGGGCTTGACCTCTATCCTCGAATGCTGTGCCTGTCTGTCCAGGGCTTATGTCTTTAAAAGGGCTTGACCTCAAATGCTGTGCCTATCCATCCACATTTGGAATGTAAGAACATAAAACGCTGACTTCAGATGTTTGGAGCTTGCATATTTCATATGCCTAATAGTTTTCCTGACCTTCATAATATGGGCCATGTTCCCGAAATCTTTTTTAGGTGCCAACAGTAATGTTTCTATTATTAAGGAAAACTGTCAGTAGTTGCACTCTAGTTCATCCTCTGTGTTCCCATAGTTTACAGAGGCACTGTAGGGTACAAAGTTAACCTAGATCGATATTGTAGATTTGGGCAGGAGATGACATCAGCGCTTCTTTTGGTCCTAACAGCTGAACCCTCGTTGCAAAGGGTAACCTAGGCCTCTGGCAATTCAAAATACTAATCCTTCACAGCTTGGATCCTTCAATAAAACAAACAATTTTCTTTTCATATCAGGGCAGAGAAGAGAACTTCCTCCATCTTGTTCATAAAGTCATGATCTGTTTGCACATGCTTAAATCCTAACAATTTGTACCATTATACATTCTTGGGGTCAACCCATTCCGTGGAGCCCTTTCCTGCTCAAAGGATAGGGAACTCTCCCTGGTGTAGCAGCCTTTCTCTTAGCACCGGTTGACCCATGTTGAACCACTATTCACATGGCATCCTCCTGCACATCGCCACTATTTGAAGGCTCGTGCTCCACTCTAGGGGCCAACCCATTCCGGGGAGCCCTTCCCTGCTCAAAGGAAAGGGAACTCTCCCCTGGGTGTAGCCAGCCTGTATCTATCCTCTGACCCATGTTGAACCACTGTTCGCATGCACCCTCCTCCGCCTCAACCTTGAAAATTCTCATTTGTATATCTGCTATGTCCACCAGATTTTAAAAGACCAGCACGAGCTCACTAGATGCCAAGGGAAACACAATGAAGGAGGAACATAGCAAGCAGAATGAATAGCACCAACACACTGAGGAACCATGATAGTGGCAAGAACACCACAAGGAGTTGAGTGAGTCATCTGGTGTATGGCAGCAAGGCAGAGTGGCAGAAAGCTGATAGGGGCAAGACCGGCTGGCATATGTCATTTTCTCTCCTCATTGGCAAAGTATTTATCACAGTTTCATATATTTATAGTGTTAAAGATTACTGGTTTCAATGGATCTGGCCTCTTTAAAAGAGACATTCAGTTACTCGACAGATTATGTTTCTAATGTTCTTCAGGAACAGTGCCTTTTGGGTGAAGACACTTTACGGACACCATCGGATTTAGAATCACAGCTCCTTGAGTTAAAAAAAAGCTAATTAGATCTGAGCTTCATTCTGCTACAATGGTGCAATATTTACACCAACAAATAATACCAAGGGGTCTTCAGATGACCAAGGCGCCGTTTCTCTTTCAGGAAGATGATACATTTATGGCTAAGTGGATCCCCATTTTAAATAAATGTTCAATAGATCTAATGGTGCTTATTGTGTTGCAGTTCTGGCTGCAAGCATCGCAACCAGACCCTTACCTCCGTGTTCCTGAACCTGTTCTCGCTTTCGTCGGCCTAGTTCCTGGCCTGTTCGGCTGCGTCCCTGTGAGGGCCGCGCCGCTGGGAAGCCTTCTATGGATGCCCTGTCTCTAGGCATGCATGAGCGCCACTTGGGCTCTTTTCTAAGCCATTTCCCGCCAGTGGTGACTCCGCCCAAATCCTGATGTCAGACGCCGCGGCCTTGATAAGCCAGCCACGGTCACCCAGTCTTTGCCTTGCAACGGGCTTACCTACCGGATCCCTGTTGCGCTGTACCCCAGAGCGACCTGTCTTGCTATTCGCTCCGTTCCTTCTACAGTACCTGCTTGGTTCCTGCTTGCCTGCTACAGTACCTGCCTGGTTCCTGTTTACCTGCTACAGTACCTGCTTGGTTCCTGTTTACCTGCTGCCAGTGTATCAATGCAGCTCTGGTGCTGTAGCATCTGCCGGGCCATCCCGGGAAGATCCGAGGAAGCGGACACATCCGCCGGCCACGGTCACCCAGTCTTTGCCTTGCAACGGGCTTACCTACCGGATCCCTGTTGCGCTGTGCCCCGGAGCGACCTGTCTTGCTATTCGCTCTGTTCCTGCTACAGTACCTGCTTGGTTCCTGCTTGCCTGCTACAGTACCTGCCTGGTTCCTGTTTACCTGCTACAGTACCTGCTTGGTTCCTGCCTGCCTGCTGCAGTTCCTGCCTGGTTCCAGCACCCAAGTCCTGCTACAGTTCTTGCCTGGATCCAGAACCCGAACCCTATTACAGTACTGACCTACTGTCTTAGTCTAGTTCCAGTTCCCTGTCCTGATCCACTATCGCCTAAGTCCCAGTGGCCAGGCCCCTACGGGCTCCTCCCGGGGTGGGGGGGGGGCTTCGGCTTTCAAGGGTGAAGTAACCTAAGTCCCAGGGGTTGGGGTCCTACAGGCTCCTCCCGGGGGAGTACCAGCTTCCAGGGTGAAGAGTACCTCTCATCCAGCCTGAACATCTACCTCCCAGCCTGCCAGTTACTAGAGACATTGACCATCTTTTCCTAGTCTCCTGCAGATCGGCTCAAGGGTCCACTAAACTGAGACTCCCACAACATGTTGAATGTACTAAATCATCTGTTTTGGAAACTACTGCCAGTATTGAAGCTTTACGTGTTACCATCAAAGAGGAATATTCGATTGAACATTTTGACAGGATAATTGAAAAACATAATATGGCTCTTGAAGAATTTTGCTCCACCCTAAAACAAGTGAAAATAAAAAAATTAAATAGAGATGAAAATGACTACGCTACTAACAATGTTTATAAGTGGCTTAACAAAGAAGAGAAATCTACACCTTATAAAGTAACTTTTGAAGATTGTAGTAGTGATAGTTCAGATGGATCTGATGGCAATAGTTCTCATAAAACATATGGTAAAGGATTTCAATCATCCAGTTCTCAGTCTTTTTTAGGTTGCAGATGAAGAGGATGCCGCCAGCAAAGGAACTTTCGCTCCCAGTTGAGAGATCCGATATCACAGGCCCGTTACGAGTGGGAGGGCCCACAGTCTCAATCAAAAACGAAGTTGGATCAATAGTAGTTAATTTATCCCATACTACATTATCTGAAGATGAAGAGCAAATTCTCAATTTAGGTTTATCATTCGTACCATATACTAGACATGATCCCTTTAATAGTAGGATCTCTTTATTTCAATTCATTAGAAAATTACAAATGAAATTGTTTTGTTCCACGAATGACATCCCTCAAGATACCCTCTCCATTGTGTGACCTAAATCACGTTGGTCTCCATCTTGTCCATTGGATCCTCATATAGCCACTTTTAGAGATTTGATGTTGCATGACATTGAATCTATAGAATCCACTACATGTAGCGGTTTTGTCAATTTTTCGTCATCTATGAAGTCAGCCTTGCAATCTTTATCTATTAATCGTGAGATTATTATAAAGCCTGCAGATAAGGGTGGCAGCATTGTCATTCAAGATAAAACCGAGTATGTGCAAAGTTTACTGAATTAAATGATTTAAAATATTACCAATTATTGGAAGAGGACCCGACAAAGATGTTACAGGATCAAATTGGTTGTATATTGATGGAAAAGAAAACACCTTTTCTCACTAAGAAGGAACGTCAATTTCTCAATGTATCTCACCCGCGAACACCATTATTATATGGTGTCCCTAAGGTCCATAAAACACTCGAGAATCCTCCATTAAGACCTATTATTTTGAGTAATGGATCTTTACTTGAGCCTTTGGCGATCTTCCTTGACAAAATCCTTCAACCGTACCTTAAAAAAACAAATTCATACGTACAGGATACAACTCATGTTTTGACCAAACTTCAGGAAGTGGTATTTACCATCAACACATGTGTACCTTGTATCAATGGACATCATTTCTTTATACACAAATGTATCACATATAGTAGCTCTTGACGTGTTGAGAGAAACTTTGTCATCTTCAATTCATCGGATTCCAGTTTCATTCCTTTTAAGCATTGCCCGGTTTGTTTTTCAAAACAACTATTTTTCTTTTGACAATAAGATGTATCTACAGATACACGGTATCCTAATGGGGTCATCAGTGGCCCCATCGGTGGCTAATTTAGTTATGAACCGGTTGGAGTCAATGATTATTTACAAGTCACCATTTTTTCATAAAGTTTGTTTCTGGATCCGGTATATTGATGACTTATTACTTTTCTGGAATTCCACTTTTCAACATCTACAGTCATTCCTTGAATGGTTAAATACTAGGGATGTGAATCATGTGATTGATCATCTTAACGATCGATTTTGCCTGGGGGGGGGGAATCTGATCGTCTTAGTTTTTTAGGTTAAAAAATTGTTTTATCGGGGGAGGGGGAGGGCGGGAAAACCGGCACACCAAAACAACCCTAAAACCCACCCCGACCCTTTAAAAGAAATCCCCCACCCTCCCGAACCCCCCCCCTCCAAATGTTTTAAATTACCTGGGGTCCAGTGGGGGGTCCCGGCACGATCTCCCGCTCTCGGGCCATGGCTGCGTTAAGAGAAATGGCGCCGTGGCCCTTTGCCCTTATCATATGATTAGCTTGCCTCTACGTAAGTAAGTTTGAGGAAGATTTCATTTACACATCCTCATGGGCACCCTTTATATTTACATGGTTAAGGTACATTGATGACGTCTTTTTAGTATGGACGGGTTCTGACATTCAATTTTATATGTTTTATGATTGGCTTAATTCAAGTAACAAACATTTGCAATTTAATTTCATGATTGATCCCAGGTCCATTGCTTTTCTAGATGTCACTATTTCAGTTGACAATGAAACTTTCAGTACATCCATTTTTCGAAAAATTACAGATAGAAACACATTGTTAAGATTCGATAGCCATCATCCCACTCCTTTAAGGTCAAATATTCCAACAGGCCAATTACTCAGGTTAAGATGGATCTGTTCTACCTGTGATGAGTTTGTTATCGAAGCTAAGCAGATGATAGCAAGGTTTCAGGAGTGTGGGTACCCCCGTCAAATTCTTCATAGAGCTTTTAAAAGAGCTCTATATGCCAATCGTGAATATTTATTCTTACCGCAAACCAGATCATCTGATGATTGCTTCAATTGCGTTCTTCCTTTTTCCACCCACATATATCGCGTTACCACTATTATTAAACAGTACTGGCCAATGTTGTCAATACATAAGATTTTTGATGTTCCAATCCGTTTCTAATTTCGTCGGGGTCACAATCTCAAAGATGTTCTAGTACACGCCCAATTTATGGATTCTACTGTAACTGAAGTAACACAATTTTTAGGTCATGGTCCATGCGGACACTGCTCAGTGTGCTCCTAGACGTCCAATTTAATTATTTTTGAACATCCTGGGTCACATGTTCAATACAAATTGAATTTTACCTCAACATGTCAAACCAAAGGTGTGATCTATATAATTGTATGTCCGTGTGCAAAATTATATGTGGGCAAGACGTCTCGCCCAATTCGAACTCGCATTATCGAACATCGTTCGAATATCAAAAATAGCAGGGAAACAGCTCCCTTAGTTACACACTGGACCTCTATGGGACACACTGAATCCGTTATAAAATTCTATGTTATCGATGTAGTTATGCCACCATCACGGGGAGGTTGTTTTTCTGATATACTAGCACAAAGGGAGCAAAAATTGATTTTTAAATTACATAGTCTCACGCCTGAGGGACTTAACAATGAAATCGAGTGGCAATACTTTCTTTAAAAGATTGCTGCTGTTCCCTTGGGCGTGCTTAATTTTGATTGGCTGGGAGTTACCATGGTAACCTCTTCGGCTTGGTTGGATTTTGGCGCCAAATTTGACACTTTAAATATTGGGTAATGCCGGCGTTCTTGGCTCTCCTTGCCGAAACTGCCGCCTAAGACGCTGAAATTTAAAGGTACCCTAATTTTTATTTATTCTGTTTTAACATGCGATCAGAACCTCTCACAAGTATTTAGACTCTAAAGATGTTATAAGGTCCATATTGAAAGCTGATGTATCTCGATTAATTTATTTTAATTGTATTGAAGGAAGTTTGTTTGAGATCCGCACAATTTACTAACCATATTTATGATTTGTTCTGTAATTTGTTGCTATTCTTAGGTTAGTAGCTCATAATATTGAAGTTCTGATTTTTTGTGTCCAATTGGTGCTTAATAACTTGACAAATTCCGTCTTAATTTTTGTTCAAAAACATTTTTCGTTTTTGCTTTATTTTACCGATGCCTTGCATAAGCACTGTTTTTCTCTCTGTGGTTTTAAAATATAAAAACTTTTACCTATATGGTATATTACATTTATTGTTCTGACAACATAGGATCTACTGTTGTAATCAGTCCCTAACTTTAAGTATTAATAGTTTTTTTCTTTAATTCTAGTTTGAATGCCACAAAGAATATACTGTGTCCCCCGACGCAGCCGCGTTTGGCGAAACACGGGTCCGTGTCGGGGGACCCTGTGTTGAATAAATTCTGTACCTTTTGAGCAATGGAGTTGCCAATTTGATGAATAAAAATATTTGCATATTTAAAATTTGGAATCTCTGGGACTGACTTAATTTTCCTGCATCCCCGTGGTGACTTAAATATCGATTGTGGAGAGCAGTACTCGCTCCTTTGGACGTTTACATATAAATACAACAGTATATCGGAAAACTGTTGAGAGGAATAATTTCCTTCGTTATCAGAGCTTTCATCCAAGAGTATTTAAAAACGGATTGCCTGTGAGCCAGTTTTTTTGCCTACGGCATATCTGCTCTTCAGTAATGGATTTTAAACATCAGGCAGTAAATTTGGCATGGCAATTTTTTGAAAGAGGATACCCAAATCAAATAGTGCGTGCAGCATACAAGCGAGCACTATATTCTCCGAGAGACTCATTACTCATGTATCGATCAAAAAATACATCTGCACAGGATGTCTATGTGTTACAACATACAAATTGTTCTTCTGTCATAGTTCAAAGTATCCACAAACACTGGCATATTCTTCAACTGCATCCTGTGTTTTTAGACCCACCATTAATTTCTTTCCAGCAAGGTCCTAATATTAAGAACCAAATTGTGAGAGCAGCATTGCCAGATACTAGCCATCATAACATCAAAGGCAAACATGTACAATGTGGACAGTGTGATTTTTGTCAAAATTCAATGACAGGCAGTGAATGGATATACCCGACTACTGGAGTAGTATATCAAAAGAAATATTTTACTGATTGTAATTCCAAAAATGTTGTTTATCTCATTCAGGGTAGTTGCCCCTTTTTATATGTGGGACGCACTTCAAGAGCAATGATAATTCGACTCGGAGAACATCGTAACCATTTAAATACAGGAACCATTGAAGCCCCAATGGTTAAACATTGCCAGCAAGCACATCATACTTTTTCTGACCTACAATGGACGATTTTGGAATTGGTTCCCCCTAACATCAGGGGAGGTGATAATTTTGCTTTTCTAAATTTTAAAGAACAGAAATGGATTTTCGATTTACACACAGAATCACCTAAAGGCATGAATGATACTATTGAATGGGCAACTTTGCTTTGATCGGTTTTCCATCGGTTGAATCAAATGCTTCCTTTTAATTGGCTGTTTTACAGGCCACACGTAAGCTTTTAAACAGTCTCTTTAAAGATGGTGGATCCGGATCTTGTAATGCCACTTCCAAAAGGTTTTTGGTCTCCTTAGTTCCAGATGCAAATGTAAGAACTTGTTTAAGTGCATTTTTTGAACAAACATTTCTGACATGTATGTTTCTTCGCAGAAGCTTACAGCCCCTGATGAAGGTCGCGAAACACCAGCGGTGTCGGGTGTTGTTTCATAAGCGTTGTGTTTCAAGAATGGCTTCTGTTTAAGTCTAACTCGGGCAGCCCAGCTTTACATTTTTCTAGACAGTTTCCAGAAACATTGTTGAAAGAAGATTGGCGAGAGCCAGGATTTGCCTATGGACATTCTCTTGACTAAGCTAAGTTGAAAAAACCTTTTCCTTGCATTATTCTTTACAAGAAAAGTAAAGTTGATTCCAAGCAAAGTATAAAATTTAAAAAAAATAGTGAAGCATATAATTACGGTGTGGCATGAGTATATGACGTTATTAAGATCCCGTGATTATAAATTAACTTGAGCTTAACACTTAAGTTTTCTTAGTGTTTTTGAACATTTAAACGCTTACGCGGTATATATGTAAGGTATGCTCAGATATATGAGGGTTTAATTCGTCATAAAACTCTTCATAAGTGATTTTCTCTCCTCATTGTCAAAGTATTTATCACATATAATACCAGTTTCATATATTTATAGTGTCAAAAACAAGAGATGGCACATGCTCTCCAAATTTCAATTGCTTCTGCTTTGGGCTACTTTCCACTCTTGCCATTTTGCTGGTAAATAGTATCTTTTCAGTTTAGGGGCAGGACTACCTTTTTATCACTGCTGAAAGTTAAAACTGTTGAAAAGGCTGGGGAGGGAATGGCATCCTTGGCTAGGATAGAGGATTTGCTGCAGAACCATCCCACCCTAGTAGCAGTGATTTAAAACACAGTTCTGCCCTAAACAGAACATAGACTGGCAGTGACATGATGGAATTTGAAGTGCCTACTGGGGATACTCTACCACCATTCACAGTCTACTGTGTGCAAAAATGTTTATGTCACACACACACACACACACACACACACACACACACACACACACACATAAATATATACAGTGTATGTGTGAACTCTGCAGAGCACCCTACCCAAAAAAACTGGCAAAAAGTTAAACAGAACCAACAAAGTTGGCATCCTGGCAAGACTCTTCTTAGTTTATTTTTATTTATTTAAAATAATTTTTTCTCAACACTAATATCAGAGGCTCAAGGAGGCCATGGGGCTGGATGAGGTACATCCCAGGATACAAAGGGAGCACAGAGATGTGCTAGCGGGTTCATTAAAAGATCTGTTCAATAGATACTTTGAAACAGGAGGAGTGCCACAAGATTGGAGATAAGCAATTGTTATGCTTCACATTGGTGGTAGCAGGGAAGAGGCTATTAATTACAGGCCAGTTAGCCTTACCTAAGTGGCGGAAAAATTAATGGAGACACTGCTGAAAGAAAGGAGAGTGTACTATCTACCATCTGGGGGATTCTTGATTCAAGGCAACATGGTTTCACCAAAGGAAGGTCCTGTCAAATGAATCTGATTGCTTGTTTGATTTGGAGAATATGTAGTGCCATTGAATCGAAGTGCACAAGTGACAGGCCGGCCAATGGCACGGATACCCTGTCACATGGTAAGGGCAAAGGGCCATCGGCGCCATTTTTATTACTGGTAGCCGATGGCCCGAGAGCGGGAGATCGCTCCCGGGACCCCCATTGGACCAACAAGTACCTGTAAAAGATTTTGGGGGGGGTGGGGGAAGCTAAGGGATTAGTTTTAAAAGGTCAGAGTGGCTTTCCGGTTCCGATTCACATCTCTATTTATTTGTGATAAGGTAAACAAGTATTTCCTTTGTGTGATGAAGGAATTATTATTTTAGGAAACTAATGTACCTTCTGTGATATATTACCATTGTGGAAACCTAAGTAGGTGCCAATGTGACAGAATAGATTTCAATTTCATTGACTGACAGAAGACATCAGGTAATGGTAAATAAAACCTACCGATGACATTCAGTTCTACATACCATGCACCATTTCCATTGAAAATCCAGTACGGACACTGGCATCACACATGAAGGCTATCCAACCTGAACTATCCAATCCTAGACTATCTCTAAACACTAAAATAACTGAAATCATTTTGTTAAGAAGAAATCCTCCAATAATCACCCTATAGACACTTGACCTGGGTAATTTCAATATCACACCCTGAGACCAAGTACGGAACAGATTGATGAGAACCTAACTATAGAAAAACACGTAAACAAATTAATCAAATCAGGCTATGCTAAACTGCGATTACTACATAGACTGAAACCTTAGCTGACTTGTGTAAACTTTTGTACAGTACTACAAATCCTCATTTTTTTTCAAACTTAGACCACTGCAACTGTCTTCTACTAAAGGTCTTATTAAAAAAAACTACAACTACAACAAAATGCTGCAGCAAGACTCCTAACAGGATCCAGGAAATCTGATCACATCTCACAATCACTGATAGCTCTGCACTGACTACCGATACAATCATGAACCATTACAAAGTCTTAACATTAATACACTCCTCTCTCCATTCTGAGGGGCAGATTTTAAGAGCCCTGCTCGCGTAAATCCGCCCGGATTTACGCGAGCAGGGCCCTGCGCGCCGGTGCGCCTATGTTCAATAGGCCTACCGGCGCGCGCAGAGCCCCGGGACTCGCGTAAGTCCCGGGGTTTTCCGAGGGAGGCGTGTCGGGGGCGGGGCCGAGCAGCTCGCCGTTTTCGGGGCGGGACGTGGCGTTTCGGGGGCGGGCCTGGGGGCGTGGTTTCGGCCCGGGGCGGTCCGGGGGCGTGGCCGTGCCCTCTGGAACCGCCTCCCGGGTTGCGTCTAGGCGCGCCAGTGGCCCGCTGGCACACGGGGATTTACTTCTCCCTCTGGGAGGCGTAAATCCCCCAACAAAGGTAGGGGGGGGGGTTTAGAAAGGGCTGGGGGGGTGGGTTAGGTAGAGGAAGGGAGGGGAAGGTGAGGGGAGGGCGTTAGCGAATTCCCTCCGAAGCCGCTCCAATTTCGGAGCGGCCTCGGAGGGAAAGGAGGCAGGCTGCGCGGCTCGGCGTGCACCGGCTACACGAAATCGGTAGCCTTGCGCGTGCCGATCCAGGATTTTAGTGGATATGCGCAGCTACACGCGTATCTACTAAAATCCTGCGTACTTTTGTTGGCGCCTGGAGCGCCAACAAAAGTACGCCAACGCGCCGTTTTTGAAAATCTACCCCTGACAACACTGGCCTGGTAGGTGTGGCACTACAACCATATAAGCCGCAGAGATCACTAAGATCTCATAATAAAGGATTACTAGCTGTGCCATCATTACAGAACACATACATGACAAAAATAAGAGACCATATGTTCTCCATAGCTGGCCCTACACTTTGGAACTCTCTACCTGAAACTCAACGTTTGACTATTGAAACAAAGAAATTCAGATGTGACCTCAAAACGTGGTTATTTCAAAATGACTATAATCTACCTTAACCTTCCAAAATCATTACTTGCTACTACATGGACAAACTCAATATGAATCTATCTAAAGAACTCATCACCTCTTTCTTTCCAACCCACCCAAAATAAATGTATCAGAAACATCTTCTCTAAACTTCCTTCTTTACATCCCTCTAGCACCTTTTGTTTTAATTGCTCCCTCACCCCTACTAACCCATCCCTTCATATCTCTCCTTCACCTGGCCACCTCAGTCAATGTATGTGTCTTATTCCTAAATTGTATGAAATATGATCACATCAAGTGAATGTAATTGATTCATATAATATTTATGTCATGATGTAAACCACTGTGATCTTCACTTGGAATGATGGCATATAAAATGGGTCAGCGCATGCAAGGGGGTGCACAATAGTGCACCCTACGTGCGCCGAGCCCTTGGGGAGACCTGTTGGCTTTCCCCGTTCCCTCCAATACTGCTCCAAAATCGAAGCGACCTCGGCGGGAACTTTCCTTCCACGCCCCACCTTCCACTCTCTTCCTCTACCTAACCCGCCCCACAGCCCTACCTAAACTCGCCCCCCTAACCTTTATTTTATAAGTTGTGCCTGCCTCTGGGCAGGCGTAGGTTGCAAGTGCCAGCCGATAGCTGGCCCACGATCCCGGGCACAGCGGGAAATGGCTGCTGTGCCTGGAGGATCTGGCCCTGCCCTGGACCGCCCTGGACTGCCCCCAGACCACCCCGCCCCACACATGCCCCGCCCATTCCCACCCCTTTTTTCAAGCCCCGGGACTTTCACTTGTCACGGAGCTTTACACTCGCCGCCAGGCTTTTTGAAAATAGGCCCGGCATGCGTAACCCCCCCTATGCGCGTAAATCCTCTTGGATTTACGCACTATGGGGCGGATTTTAAAACAATACGCAAGCTGGTACTTTTGTTCACGCCACCGGCGCGAACAAAAGTACACCAGATTTTATAAGATACGCGCGTAGCTGCGAGTATCTTATAAAATCCGGGGTCGGCGCGCGCAAGGGGGTGCACATTTGTGCAACCTGCACGTGCCAAGCCCAGCGCGGCCTGCCTGTTCCCTCCGAGGCCGCTCCGATTTCGGAGGGAACAGTTCTTCGCCCTCCCCCAACCTTCCCCTCCCTTCCCCTACCTAACCCACCCCCCCGGCCCTATCTAAACCCCCCCTTACCTTTGTCGGCAAAGTTACGCCTGCTGAAAGCAGGCGTAACTTTGCACACATCGCCGGTAGCCCTGCTCCGTCCTCCGGTCCCGGGGGCGTGGTCTGGAGGCCTCGACCATGCCCCCGGGCCGGTGCCATGCCCCCGGGCCCGCCCCCGAAACGCCGCGGCACGCCCCCGAAACACTGCGTCGTTTCGGGAACGCCCCCGGACACGCCCCCTCCCTCCCCGCTTCGAAAGCCCCGGGACTTACGCTCATCCCGGGGCTTTACGCGCGCTGGCAGCCTATGCAAATTAGGCGGGCTGGCGCGTGAGGGCCCTGCGCACGTAAATCCTGCCGGATTTACGTGCGCAGGGGTTTTAAAATCCGCCCCATAGGGTTTTGAAAATCTGTCCCCACGGTTTTAACAACTGACTTAACCTGTGGTTGAGATTCCGCACTGTCTGAGCAATAGGAATTCTGTTGCCATCAAACTCAAAATCAGACGGGGAAATTGAAAGCAGACTCGATTATGATTAGTTCAGTTTTTTATACATTTGTCAGTAGCTTGTTCTGAAATGGACATCATTTTGTTGCTCTCAAGTGTAAAGCTAATAATCAAATTTATATGTCCATGGGGAACTGAATGAGATGAAAAATTGAAGGTATTCAGCATAAATTTTATAATTTATGCCAATACAGGAAAATATCTTACACAGCAGGGAAAGGCATATATAAGAAAAGGGTTGCTAATAATGATGAATCTTGAGGAACTCCTGTATTGGCAGGTTTCGAAACTTAAGCTATGTTTCCCATTTGAATCTTTTGGGACCTGTTTGTCAGATATGAAGTGAACCATTGTAGAACAGTTCCAGATAGGCCAAAGGCATTTAACTTAGCTTGAGGGATTTCATGATCTATTATGTCAAAATCAGTGAATAAATCAAGAAGGACCATCACATAAATGGTTCCTCTGTCTAAATCATGAATGATGGTATCTAAACTCGATAATAATAAAAATCTCTGTAGAAAACCCCTTTGAAACCCAAACTGACAGTAATCTAATAATCTTTACTTGACTGTCTGCAAACCTCACCGCACTACATTAGATACTTAAAGAATCTCTACACTCCTACCCTCTCCTAGTGAACAGAGAAAGTACAGTGCCACTGACTTTACTTTCTTACAGTGAGTGAGACCACAGAAGCAAAGAAGATCAGAAATAGTCCTTTACCAGTGCCAAAGCCAACCTTTCTAAAGATGTTTTTCACCTCTCAAGGAGCTTATCAAAAACAGAACCTTCTCTCCTACAAAAGAAATAGAGACTTTCTTGCACATACTCAGACCTTACAGTGGGAGGACATCAGCTTCAATTGATCCAGATAGCAGCTATAGGCAAGTTCAAAAGATGCTTCACAGTGATTTGTCCTTCATCTGGTCTCCTTGCCAATTTGTTCTGCCTCGGCTCCCAGGAAGATATGTTGTCACATAGGAAAATGTTGGTTCTATAATTACCTGTACTTATTTCTAGGAGTGTGCATTCATTTGCAAAATATTGGCAATCCGCAACATACAGGTCCATATTCGTTGCATTTGTGGGTTTGCGAAACGTATCGCGATCCCCCACGAATAAAATATATCATATGCTTTATTCTTTTGGTGTACTCACAGTGATTTCTAAGCAGCCATTTGAAAGAGGAGAACACCATTTGGGTGTATCCATAGCCAAGAACCAGCCCCTTCCTGTGAGTCATCAGTGACATCACAGCCCTGTCATAGAGTGGGTTGGACAGGTTGGCAAGGAGACCAGAATGCAATGTATCAGCGGTAAGAATTTTGGCAATGCAGCCAATCGCGATCTCACTCAGTGGTTGGTGAAGCTTTTGCTGATGACCCAGCACTATATATACTTAAGCACGCGGCGTGCCATGCACTTTCTTTGCAGGGGTGGTCTGGAGAATTGGTCTGTGGAAGGTGGCTGCACTCAGAGCTAGTCTGAGTTCTCAAATCTGTATTCAATTGCTAGCTAGGCTAGTTCTTTAATAGAAAAACATATTTGTTCTGGATTTGGCTGCATTTGGCTGCAGTGCCAGCTACTAGCCCTGTTTTTTTTACTACAAATATTCTTATTAATCTGAGACGGTTTCTCTCTGTCACTGAGAGAAGCTGCTAGTACTAGCAGTGGCATTTTGCTGCTTATTTTACCCTCTGGGGTCGGTTGCAAGTAGCATTTGAGTGTTGTGGGTGGGAGATATATTCAATTTCCAGCTAGTTTGACAGAATTGCTATTGAAAAAGATATTTCATCGATTTTGTTGCTGTGCCAAGCAAGGGTTTTTTGTTAACTGCAGTTTTTTTTTTTTATTGAACTCACTGTCTCTCTGTGCTCTTTTAATAAAAGAAGGCAATGCACTGGGCATCAGTGATAATGGGCACTGGGCACTGGGCATTTTTGCAGACTCACATATATTGGGACAGCGGTGCTCTGTGAAGCCAAATCCCCAGTAGGCCTCTTTTATAGTGACAAGCTTGGTGTGTGCACATACATTACATTAGTGCACATCAAGGCACTGTGCCTGTGGGCAGCCAGTTTTGCAGACTCACGTATATTGGGACAGCGGCGCTCTGTGAAGCCAAATCCCCAATGGGCCTCTTTTGGAAATAAATCTTTTAATTGAAATCCCTAGTAGGCAGTGACATTAAATCAATAATGTCAGGGAAAGCTAGACGTGGTTGGGTGATTGGGACTGGGAGAGGAGACACCTCAAAAGGGAGTGCCAGTCTCCCATTAAAGTTAAAAAGGGACCTGTTGCAATCTAAAATCTTTGGAGGGGCAGGCAGTTCCATCTGGAAAAAAATGAAATCTAAAATTGAAGCATCGCTGCCACCTGTTTCTGGCCCTGCAGATTTGGAGGTGAGGGAAGGGGAAGCTGAGTCATGAAAGACAAAATGTCAACACCCAAAAGCAGCAGTGGGACAGCAGTCTCGACTTAGCATTGACAATGTAGCGCAGGCACTGTTTACTTCTGATTCCGATGAAGAATCATATTGTGTGGGATTCTCATCAGAAACAGAAGAAGTAATAGCTGACGAAGTTTTAGGAGGATTCATTAGTCCTGTCTTAGCCTCCACTTCAGTGCAGCAGGGGAGAGATGAAACTGATGATGAGGAGGAGGAAGAACAGTCAGCGCAGGCACAGAGTGTGACTGATGCCCTTGGCACTGCTTCTCAGGGTGCACCCACTACTTCAGCTCCAATGCCAGCATCCACCCCCAAGGCTATACTGAAGGGAGGATCATGAAAGACATCTGTGATCTGTAGCCACTTTAAAGTGATGGAGGACCCGTGTTTTGCTCTATGTAATTACTGTGGCAGGGCTATTAACAGAGGCAAGCAAATGAAACATCTATCTAATTTTGGCATGACGCATCATATGAAGAGGCAACATCCAACAACAGTACTGCCATCTGGGGATGGTGGCAGTACCAGTCAGGGGACCCCTTTTTCCAGGCAGCGTAATGTGGTTGAAAAGGAGCAGAGTCACCCCACAACCTCAGCCCCTTCTAGCAGTAGGTGGCAGGCCAGCAGCCCCCTTCCATGTGTCAGAAGCGACAACCCACCATGGAGGAAATGGTGTGGTGTGCGGTATCACTATCCCGGGGTAGGAGGCAGGCAGCCTCAAAAGTTGTAACCAGGAGCATTGGGGAAATGATTACCCTTGATGACCAGCCCTTGCAGATAGTGGAGAATGTGGGTTTCAAGCATTTTCTGAAGGTCGTACTTCCAAATTACAAAGTTCCCTCCAGAACCACATTTAGCAGAAAGGTCATCCCCAGCCTGTACAAGCAGTGTTGCAGTTGGATCCAAGCGCTGCTAGCTAAGGCAGAGGGGAGTGTGCATTTCACCTGTGTTATCTGGACCACCATGAATGCTGAACACTCTTACCTCTCCCTGACAGCACACTGGTGGGACCTGGCTGAGGCAGGGGCAGCAACAGTTCTATTAGTGAACAAGTATCAGGGTGGAGGTAGGCTTTACTGCACACCCACCTGATGCTCCAGGTCCATACTGCAGCAAATATTCTAGCATTCATCAGACAGATGCTGGAGGGCTGGCAACTACACCAGTGAGACAGAATCCTGAGGCAGGGTTCTTTGTCACAGACAATGGTGCAAATGTGGTTAAGGAAATAACCGAGGGGCGCATTCAGAACATTCGATGTTTTGCACACACTCTGCACCCGGTAGTGAAGTCAGCTCTGGGGTTGGAGTCCAAGCACCAAGAGAAAGAATACCTGCAGAACTTAATATACAAGTGCAGGGACATAGCAGGGCACTCCACAGAAGTGTGAAGGCGGGACAGGTTCTCCAACAAAAGCAGACTGATTTGGAGATGCCTCACAAGCGTCTCATTTAAGACATTGCCACCCGGTGGAATTCCACCTATATGATGCTGTAGAGGTTAGAAGAGCTGCAGACACCCCTTCATGAACTTTCTGGTTCAATAGACATAGGTGTGCAGAATCCCCTAGGGCATCATGATTGGTTAGTCATGAGTCAGTTGGTATAAATCCTGAAGCTCTTCAAGGATGTCACGGAGGAGCTGAGTTCCAGAAGTGCCACCTTGGCTGACATCATCCCTATAGTTAATTTCCTGGATGAAAATTTGGAGGCCTTTAAACAGAAGAGGGAATGACAGTTGAGGTGATGCATTGTCTGGACGTTTTCCAGCAGCAGATGCAAGACAGATTAAGGCCTTTAACAGAAGACCACACATACAAGCTCGCCACAGTCTGTGATCTCCGTGTGAAAGGGAAACTCACCCTACAGTCCAATTGTCTCTCATTTGTGAAGGACCTGCTGTTACTAAAAGTCCATGAACAGGAGCGCCATAGGCAGATTAGACGTGAAGCTGAGGAGGAAACAGCGGTCACTTCAGAGGGTTGTGCTAGCCCAAGCAAGAGAAGCACTCTGTTGGCGACAACTAGTACCTCCTCCTCCTCCACTTCAGTACACCAAAGGCATGTTGCCCATGCAGAATCATCTGTTCTGCTATGGGCTAGAGAGAAAGCAGCTGGCATGAATGACTCTGAGGCCACCCAAGCAAAGGAGACACCAGCACAACTGTCAGTGACACGGTATCTCTCAGATCCCACAGAGGACATGCAGACAGATCCACTGGCATATTGGATACACAAGTCCACTGTCTGGCCACATCTAGCCAAAGTGTCTCAGTGATATATGTCATGTCCACCAACCAGTGTGCCCAGTGAAACTGTATTTTCAATGACAGGGGATATCATGAGCCCTCACCGCTCAACCTGGCACTAGAGTTGATGGAAATGCTAGTGTTTTTTAAAATAAACCTGCCTTTGCTTGGGTTTCCAAATGTTCCCTGTAAATGGCAAGATGAATAAAGGCATTTGAAAGCCTTGCAGCAGCTCCAACTGCCTCCTATGCTCCAGATAATATAAGCACTGCAGCACATGTACCAGACCTGAAACGCTGTGCCTGTCCGTCCACTGTCCAGGCCGTACATCCCTACAAGGGCCTGACCTCTAAAATTGAGCCTGTCCAGCCACATTTGGAATGTAAGAACATAAAAAGCTGACTTAAGATGTTTGGAGCTTGCATATTTCATATGCTCAATAGTTTTCATGACCTTTATAATATGGGCCCTGTTCCCTAAATCTTTCTTAGGTGCTAACAGTAATATTTCTAGTACTATCGAAAACTGGTGTTAGTTGCACTCTAGTTCATCCTCTGTGTTCCCATTGTTTACAGATGCACTGTGTAAACTACAAAGTCAATATTGGTTGATATTGTAGATTGGGACTTGAGTAGCGTTTTTCTTATTTGTGAGAGCTCTTCATGTTCCTTTGTCATCAGCTAAAGTTCATAAGAACAGTTAATAGCTTCTGGGCATTCACAAATAATCTCCAGCTCAGTTCTTGCTTCACAAATGGCAGTCTCTATTGCTATAAAGGCATCCTCTGTTGAAATCCTTCAGAAATCTTTCAGAAATGAAAAAGATGCCATTTTCTTCTGGCAGTAAACCAGTTCAGGAAGAAGTGACAGATCAAACCACAACATATCTGCACAAAGAAAATCCTCTAATGCTCTGCCTGTCCGTCTAGGCTTTTCGCCCCTATGAGGGCTTGACCTCTAATGCTGTGCCTGTCCGTCCAGGCCCTATGTCCCTAAAAGTGTTTGACCTCTAATGCTGTGCCTGTCCATCCAGGGTTTACGTCTCTACGAGGGTTTGACCTCTACTGCTGTGCCTGTCCATCCAGGCCTTATGTCCCTAAAACTGTTTGACCTCTAACACTGTGCCTGACCATCCAGGAGCCCTTTCCTGATCAAAGGAAAGGGAACTGTCCCCGGGATAGCCATTCAGCCTTTCTCTTATTACCTGTTGACCCATGTTAAACTGCTGTTCACAGTGAGACCTCCTCCATATCGCCATGTTTTGAAAGCTCGTGCTCCACTCTAGGGGCCAACCCATTGCGGGGAGCCCTTTCCTATTCAAAGGAAACGTAACTCTCCCCATGTGTAGCCAGCCTATCTCTTAACAGCCACCGACCCATGTTGAACCGCTGTTTACATGGAAACCTCCTCCGCCTCTGCCATAAATATTCTCATTTGTATGTCCACCAGATTTTAAAAGACCAGCGAGAGCTCCCTAGACGCCAATGGAAATATCCCACTCTAGGGCGAACCCAATCTAGGGAGCCCTTTACTGCTCAAAGGAAAGGGAACTCTCCCTGGGGCCAGCCTGTCTTGCCCCTATCAAAACCACTACCTCTGCTCTGCCAGCCTGTCTTGCCCCTATCAGCTTTCTGCCACTCTGCATATACCAGATGACTCACTCAACTCCTTGTGGTGTTCTTGCCACTATCATGGTTCCTCAGTGTGTTGGTACTAGTCTTTCTGCTTGCTATGTTCCCCCTTCATTGTGCTGTAGGATGTTGATGCCACTTGTCTTGGCACTTTGCCTGTTATGCTGCCTTCGAGGGTTCATGCATCTGTTAACGGTGCTCTCTTTTAAAGCTGTGGTGTGTTTTTGACACTCTCGCTGCTGCTTTGTAGGGATGTGCAGACCAAAAGTTTAAGTTCATAAGTCCATAAGTCGAAAGGGGGTCCCATTTGCGGTCAATATGGACATATGGAGAATTCCATAAGTTGAGTCTATGTCCATATGTGCAAATAAAAATTTAAACCCCTCACCCGCCTTAATCCCCCCCCCAAGACTTACCAAAACTCCCTGGTGGTCCAGCGGGGTCAGGACGCCATTCCTGAACTCCTTTGCAAGGAGCACGTGACTTCGGCGTCACGTCGGAGTGACGCGGCGTCACGTGATTCCCCTCGGGTTCGCTCCCGGACCCCTCGTTGGGCTCAAAAGGAACTTTTGGCCAGCTTGGGGGGGCCTGCTTGGGGGGGTCAGGAGGCCCCCCCAAGCAGGCCAAAAGTTCCTTTTGAGCCCAACGAGGGGTCCGGGAGCGAACCCGAGGGGAATCACGTGACGCCGCGTCACTCTGACGTGGCACCGACGTCACGTGATTCCCCACGCGTCCGCTTCCGGACCCTCACGGAACTTTTGGCCAGCTTTGGTAAGTCTTGGGGGGGGGATTAAGGAGGGTGAGGGGTTTAAATTTTTATTTAGATCAACAATCGTGATTTCCAACGTATTCAACATAGCTATGTTGAATAAGTTGGAAATCCGATCGTTTAAGCCTCATCTTTTTTTTAAGTGAAAAAAAAAAAAAAAGTTGCGTTTTCCATTTAAGTTCAAAACGAATGCACACCCCTACTGCTTTGCGCCTCTGTTAAAGCACTCTTGCCACTTCTGGTACCCTTGCCCCTTTACAGTGCCTTAGGCTATTCATGCCACTTTGGTGCCACTTTGCCACAGTCTAAGTACCTTGGAGCCCTTTTCTTGTTCTGATGATTGCTCCTCGGAAATTACCTCAAAAATAGGCTGCAAATACTTTCCCCATTGACTTTTATGGGAATCAGAAAATGAATAAAACTTATAAACGGATCAGGTTTTTTCCCCATTGAACGAATGCAAGGTATATGGGTCCCGACAAATACAAATACCGAATCGGATGAATCCGTCCCTTCTGCACATCCCTACTTATTTGTTTGTTCAGTGCTCAAAGCACAGCCACAGACTTGAATGAGCCATAAATTTGAATGGGAAACAAAATTGAATGAGATACATTTTTTGTTTAAATTTGTGGTCATCCTGCATTTATTTGGGGGGTATATTTCCTATTTTAAAAATATGTGAGGTCCATATTCAGACATAGCCAACTAATAGGGTCATTTATCAAAATGCGCTAAGGCGTTTTCGCATGCGTTAAGGGTTTAGCGCATGCGAAATGCACCATTTAACGCACGCAAAAATGCCTTTAACGCATGTGATAGCACCATATCTTATGGTATGATGCAAATCCGAGAAAGAGGAGGTGTTAGGGGCGGGAGTGGGCTGGTTTACCATTTGTGCAATATTCTCGCAACCTAGCTAGATGTTACCCAGGTAGAGAGTCCTTCAAGTTAGGTTGAGAGAACATTGCACAAATATCATCTTTGAGTGAGTTTCCTCACTCTGAGGGACATCAAATCTTCACAAGAGAACACTGTTCTGTTTGTATGTCTCACTTTGAATGGCAAAGTGGCCCCTAACCCCTACACTAATACCTAAACCTCACCTTGAGTTACTAGGTGGGCCTCCCATAGAGATATAAATACCTATCTATGGTGTGGGTATTATGGTTAGGCACTCTCTCTCTCTCATTTTCTCTCTTTCTCCCTCTTCAAAACCACTAAAACAGGCCTTTGAAACACATCACAAAATGCAATGAACTCTTAACACAACCTATCACATGGCTTAACACTACTGAAAAAGGTGTAGCTAAAATCAGCATTAAAGCTGTGCAATAGGACCACCAAAATGGTTAGCCCATCCCTAATTCCTCCTCTTTTTCAGATTTGCATCGCACCATACATTATGGTGCTATCGCATGTGTTAACGGCACTTTCCGCATGCAAAAACACCTTATAGCATTTTGATAAATGACCCCCTAAGTTAGCTGGGATATTTAATGGTGCAGCTGTGCCACTAAATATACTTAGAAAAATTTAAAATTAAGCAGATAAGAGACTAACTTTAGACCTGCTGAATATCACTACTTATCTGGCTAAGTTGACTTCTTTTTTTATCCAGCTAGATGTCTGGATATCAAAACTTGCCATTGCCATAAGAATTTAAAAAGAAATAAATGGACGGCCAGCGCCCTCCAGAACTTGGCGGTGAATTGAACCTCTGTCAGAAAAAAATGTGTTTAGAATAACAATATTATCTGTATATTATAGGGAAGTCAGGAGGCAAGCACATAAGCAGATTATACAGGAATTCTTTAATCATTCAACAAAAGCCACATAGCAACATGAACCTTTTACTATTGGCCAACCACTTCTTAGGTTCGGAGAGTGAATCTAAATACTGCCTTAACTGCTCCACTTCTGAAAAAACATATCTATTATTTTGATACACAACTATGCATCTACAGGGAAATCTCAAGTAGAACTTGTCTCCTCTTGTAATTACTTCATTTTTCATCTGTAGAAAAAGTTTTCTCTTTAATTGCATCATTTGGGTTATGTCTGGAAATATTCTAATCTGTTTTCCATACAATTGAAGCTGTTGTTTCCGAAAGTACAATAGAAGTACCAAATCTCTATCAGATACCTTTGTAAATGAGACTATCGCTCTCATTTCTATATTTGTTTCAAAAGATTTTTCTATTATGTCCAATAGATTATCAATTGACTTCGAATCTTGATCTTTTATATCCAATTTTGATGGTAAATATAATATTTTTGATACTGCTGGAATTGTTGTCTAAATTGGAATTAATATCCTTTCTGTATTTTGCTGTAAACTTTGTTTCAATGTTATTTTGTGTGAAATCTATAAAAATAAAATAAATAAAATAAAATATAATAAAAAAGAAACAATGTGTTTAGGCATGCCGTGCAGGTGGAATATATGCCGTATGAACAGCTTGGCAAGTTCTGGGGCAGATGGTAGTCTGGGTAATGCCACGAAGTGCACCATTTTTGAGAAGCAGTCCACAGTGACCCATATAGTATTGTTCCCACTTGAAGGCAGTAAATCAATGATTTACTGCCTTCAAGTGGTCGTTGCAAACGAATGCACACCCCTATTGCTCGCTATCAAGCTTGCATTTGAGGAATGGCGCCCCTGGCTAGAAGATGCACAACAACAGATAACAGTGTTCACTTATCATAAGAATTTGGAATATCTACACCATGAGCAGAGACTCAACCGTCACCAAGCCCGATGGTCATTATTCTTCAACCGATTTGATTTCTTGCTCAAATACCATCCTGCTGGTCACCCCTGGGGTCTCCTACAGCCTCCTACAGTCTCCTACAGCCGTTACTTGTTCCGGACGAACCATGGATGCAATGTGCATCCATGGTTCGTCCGGAACAAGTAACGGCTGTAGGAGACCCAGGGGCGACCAGCAGGAGGCTTTTGTCTGGCGCAGGTAGCGCAGGATTCAACGTACGCTTGAACATCTTTTTTCATAGACGGCCACAAATAAAAGCATTTTAGGGTGGCAAGAGTATGGGCCTGTCCAGGATGGCTAACTAACCGGGAGTCATGAGCCCAGTTCAGAGGTTTCTTCCGTAGTGTCTGAGAAACCACTGTTTTACCAGCTGGAACAGAATGGGTAGCAGCCAGAAATATCTTCTCTGGATTGACTATGTGACGGGGTGCATCAGGGACATCTTCAGGTGTAAAGGAGCATGAGATGGTGTCTGCCCAGACATTTTTATCAGCAGGATGGTATTTGAGCAAGAAATCAAATCTGTTGAAGAATAATGACCATCGGGCTTGGTGACGTTTGAGTCTCTGCTCATGGTGTAGATATTCCAAATTCTTATGATAAGTGAACACTGTTATCTGGTGTTGTGCATCTTCTAGCCAGGGGCGCCATTCCTCAAATGTAAGCTTGATAGCGAGCAATAGGGGTGTGCATTCGTTTGCAACGTATTTGCAATCCACAACTTATAGGGTCATATTTGTTGTATTCATGGGGAAACGAAACGTATCGCGATTCCCACGAATACAACAAATCTTCACCGAATTATTTGGCCATCTAAAGGAGCGAATTTAAACAAAACCCCCACCCTCCTGACCCCCCCAAGACTTACCAAAACTCCCTGGTGGCCCAGTGGGGGTCCGCTAGCCATCTACTGCACTCACGCTGTCAGCTGCCGGTATTCAAAATGGCACCGACAGCCCCTGTGACATAGTAAGGGCAAAGGCTATCGGTGCCATTTTGATTACTGGCAGCCGACGGCCTGAGTGCAGGAGATCGCTTCAGAACCCCCACTGGACCACCAGGGACTTTTGGCAAGTTTTGGGGCGGTCAGCAGGGTCCCCCAAGACTTGCTAAAAGTCCCTGGTGGTCCAGCAGGGGTCCGGGAGTGACCTCCTGCACTCGGGCTGTCGGCTGCCAGTAATCAAAATGGCGCCGATAGCCTTTGCCCTTACTATGTCACAGGGGCTACCGGTGTCATTGGTCAGCCCCTGTCACATGGTAGTAGCACAAGATGGCGCCGGCCATCCATTGCTCCTACCATGTGACAGTGGCCGACCAATGGCACCGGTAGCCCCAAAACTCCCTGGTGGCCCAGTGGGGGTCCGCTAGCCATCTACTGCACTCACGCTGTCAGCTGCCGGTATTCAAAATGGCACTGACAGCCCCTGTGACATAGTAAGGGCAAAGGCTATCGGCGCCATTTTGAATACCGGCAGCCAACGGCATGAGTGCAGGAGATGGCTCCTGGACCCTCCGCTGGACCACCAGGGAGTTTTGGTAAGTCTTGGAGGGGTCAGGAGGGTGGGAGGTTGTAGTTAATTAAATTTTAGCTGGGAAACAAATAAGAATGAACGCATGAACGTATCGGGGGCTCCCCTTGCCGAATGCAACATATCTGCCCCCCGACGAATACGAATACCGAATGCAACGTATGCCGTCCCTCTGCACATCCCTAGTGAGTTGTCCTCTCCTGGAGTTTCATTTCATGATCCAAAGTTCTACTGATTTCTTTTCAACAGAAAAGGTTTGAATTTTTGTGCATCATTAAAAATCTTTCAGGCATCTGAAGGTCTTTATCAATTGGAGTTTATCCAGATAAGTGATGCACAATTACTAAACTCGTATATTTTCCATCTAATTTTAAAAATATACACATGGAGATTTTATCTGCATAATTAACATGCATTTACCCCCCACCCCACCCCATAAGTTGGCATTAAGGGGCAGATCTTAAAACCTGCGCGCAGGCGTAGATTTGTTTGTGCAACTCGACGCAAACAAATCTACACCCAATTTTATAACATGCACATGCAGCCGTGCGCATGTGATAAAATCCAGGGTCGGCGCGTGCAAGGTGGTGCACAATTGTGCAACTTGCGCGCCGAGCCGTGCAGCATTCCTCCGTTCCCTCCGAGGCCACTCTGAAATCGAAGTGGCCTCAGAGGGAACTTTCCTTCCACCTCCACCCACCTTCCCCTCCCGTCCCCTACCTAACCCACCCCCCAGCCCTACCTAAACCCCCCCTTACCTTTGTCGGAGAAGTTGTGCCTGCCTCATGGCAGGCGTAGCTTACACGCGCCGGGCAACAGCTGGCCCGCGATCCCAGGCACAGTGGCAAATGGCCGCTGTGCCTGGAGGCTCTTGCCATGCCCCCGCCCCACCCCCGGACTGCCCCGGAACACCCCCACCCCACCCCTTTTTGCAAGCCCCTAGACATACGCGTGTCCCAGGGCTTGCACGCGCCGCCAAGCCTATGCAAGAAAGGCTCGGCGTGCGCAGGGGCAGGTTTTCGGGGTTACACACGTATGTTTCGTGCGTAACCCTTTGAAAATCTGCCCTGAATGTGCAAGTTGGTGAAATGTTCTAACATGCATGTAGCAATGAAATTTCCAGTTTTACCAATTATTCTACCAGTTTTCCTAGTCCATCTGCAGGTCAATGAAACCCTCCTGACTCTTCAGCATCAACTACACTCAGTTAACCCAGACACTCCTATCCAATCAATATTTCACTTTTAAGGTCACTTACTCCAGATATTAAGCAGGAGTAAATATGCGCGAATAAGCTGCCAAATTTACATGCACAACCTGCCTAGAAAATAGCAACTCACTCACATAAATGTTGGCCCCATCCAGAATGCCTCTGGCCTGTCCTTTTTTTGCACATGCAAATTTACTCATGCACCCTTACTTACATGTGTATTTTGAGATTTATAAAATAGCATATATGCAAGTATTTACTATTTACACACCCGTGTGCTAATTTTCATGCACACAAGTCTTTGAAAATTTACCTTAATGCTTCCCAGATGATATTCCATCAGCTGGTTTCTTGCTTCTGTTTTGTTCACTCCATGAACTTTTTATGAACTATTCCTCTTCTTCCCTCTGCTGTCTCCATAACATCATTACTGCATGGCAGAATGTGATGGGAGGACTGAGCTGATGTTTCACCTTGAATATGGGTCTGTTATGTAGCATACAAAGGGGACCGATGCAATAAAGTTGCATAGAAAGTAGACGCTGAACAGTCAGCGCCCGCTCTCTTAATGCACCCCAGACATCCCCAAGGGGGGCGCCATGCAATATTTAAATGAGGGGGTCGCATCCTTGGTAATGCAAACCCAATCGGTTTTCGTGACTGGCATACGGCAGTAAGAGAAACCGACAATGAGTTTATCGGCGTCGGTTTACCTTACCAGTGGACAGCCAGAAAAACCGACGCCGATAAATCCAGCATTGGTTTTCATTACCGTTTGTCGCTGAAAACCAACGCCGAGTTTATCGGCATTGGTTTTCCTGGCTGTTCATCGGTTTTCGTGATGGGTCCAACTATCAATTTTTTTTTTTTACTTTTATTTCTTTTATTTTTCATCTTTTTTTCATGCACATAGCTATTAACACTTGCTCCTGGCAGGCGTTAAACGTTGACAGTTAAATGTGCATCTGAGACGCACATTTTTTTTTTGCATCAGGTGTGAATGCCTAATAGCCTCATTCACATGCATTTGCATGTGAAGAGCGCTATTAGATTCACTCTGTGTTGGACGCGCGTTGAATTTACGCTAATCCCCTTATTGCATTAGGGGATTGATTAACGCCTATTCTACCCACGTCCAACTGCAGGTTAACAGTGCGCACGGCTCAACGCACTATATTGCATCGGCCCCAAAGAGTCCCGAGGGGTGCATCGCTAGAGAAGAGAGAGAGTTGAGAGACTTTGTTTATAGTGGATTGAGCTTTTACCATTAACTGAACAGAAATTAGTAATGACTGGGAATAAGTATTTCTTTAATAATATGAATGAAATATATTCTCAAAGAATATGGGATCTTGAATAAATGTATTAACTGTAATATTTTAGTATGACTTCACCTCAGTTATATTGATGAAACAACTAATAGTTTTATAGGTGTTTATAAATTATAAAGTGTTTTCTGTTACATTTGGCTGCTTGTGGACATCCCCACAAGCCGCTGCATTCACCCTGACACCAGCAGCATCTGGACTCCTCCTCCACGGCAGACGCCATCAGCCTCCTCTCAATTGCAGCAAAGTTGCCGGCAGAAACAATTACATTTATTGTCTCTCCATAGGCGCATGCATGCCTGTCATGTATTTTAAAGAGCCCACGGCGGAAAACTGGTTGTGACGCCTCTTGATGACATCACCATTTCAGCCCTATTAAAGGGCCTTCCTGATGTACCTACCTTGCCTCAGCAACAGGTCTCCTGCATTGTTGGTGTCGTGGGTGTTGCTGCTTCCTGTTTGTTGCTGCTTTACCTCATCTCACCAGCCCAGCCTGCCTTATTTCTCCAGCCCAGTCTGCCTTATTTCTCCAGCCCAACCTAGCCTCTTCTCTCCAACCCAGCCTTGCCTCGTCTATCCAGCCCAGCCTTGCCTTATCTCTCCAGTCTGTTGAGCATTCTTGATCCAGTTCCTTGTGCCTACCTACCTGCTCTCCTGAGTCAGTTCCGTCTCTCGTTTATCAGCCTTCCCTTGGACTGACTTCTGGCTTTGACCCTTGCCTGAACCTTGACCATTCCTATTTGCTGTCCACCTCTGACCCTTGCCTGGACATTGACCATTCTTGTTTGCTGCCTGCCTCTGATGCTTTCCTGGACATTGATCATTCTTGTTTGCCGCCTGCCCCTGATGCAAGCCCAGCCCTGGACCTATACATACACCATGTCCACAGATACTCTCATCTGCTGGCTCCCAAAACCCAAGGGCTCAACCCAAAGTGAAAGAGGCTGGTTTCAGTGAAGCTCCTGTTCAATATCTTCCCTGCAAAGCTCCACCAGCTGTTAGTATTGGTGAAGGTCTATGGGACCTACCTGTAGGGTGAGCCAACCTCATTCCAGCATCAAGAGTCCACAAACCTTATATGTACCGTGTATTAATTTCTCATGATTTGTATTATTATTATTATTATTATTATGCAGACTGTAGTGATGTGCATTCATTTTAGATAAATTAGACAATTTCAACAAAATTGTCTAATTTGCCATGGTTCAGTAGCGCCGACATACAAAGGGAATTTTGTACCCTTATATAGCACCGTCCTATTGTGTCTCAATCACACATAGGCACACATACGCTCTTGCTCTCTCTCTCTCTCACATATAGACATGCTCTCACACATACAGGTTCTCAATCACACACTTACATACATGCTATCTCGCACACACAAAGGAACTTAATCACACACAGGCTCTCAATCACACACATATGATCTCAATCCCACACAATTGCTTTCTTTCGCATAAACAGGTTCTCAGTCACACACTTGGACACATGTGCTCTCTTTCTCATACACACAGCTCTCAGTCACATACTCTTACACATACAGGCTCTCAATCACACACTTGCATACATGCTGTCTCTCTCTCTCTCCTCTCTTTTTCTCTCTCTCTCTCACACACACAGGGTCTCAAACACACATGCTTTCTCACTCGCTCACTTTCTCGCTCTCTTTCCTTCCACCGATGAGCAACTAGCGGCAGCAGTAACCTCCTCTCCTTATAACCCTTGCGGCCTTGAGAAAGGAAATCCCATTAGCATGGGGGCTGAGATTGCTCCAGGCCTCTTTGCTCTTCTCCTCTGGGCTGATGCTGCATGTATTTGTACCCTAGAATAGTCTCTTCTGCCTGTGTGTAGTCACTGCACACTAGGGATGTGCAGAGGGACGCCATACGTTGCATTCATGATTCGGATTCGTCGGGGAGCAGATACGTTGCATTCGGCTGTATGGCGCCCCGATGCGTTAATACGGCTATTTCTATTCGTGTCCCAGCTAAATTAAAATTAACTACATCCCCCCACCCTCCTGACTCCCCCAAGACTTACCAAAACTCCCTGGTGGTCCACCAGGGGGGGTCCGGGACCCATCCCCTGCACTCTCACACCCTCGGTGCCGGTTTCATCATGCGCCGATAGCCTTTGTCACAGGGGCTACCGGTGCCATTGGTCAGCCCCTGTCACAATGGTCATCAGCGCCATCAGCCAGTGCTCCTACCATGTGACAAGGGCTGACCAATGGCACCGGTAGCCCCTGTGACTTAGTGAGGGCAAAGGCGATCGGCGCCATTTTGAATACTGGCAGCAGATCGCCTTTGCGATGTCACAGGGGCCAACCGTCGGTACCTGTGACATAGTGAGGGCAAAGATGATCGGCGCCATTTTGAGTATTGGCATCGGACGGCCGACGTGCAGGAGGTCGCTCCCGGACCCCCGCTGGACTTTGGCAAGTCTTGTGGTGGTCAGGAGGCCCCCCCCCCAAGCTGGCCAAAAGTCCCTGGGGGTCCCAGAGCGACCTCCCTGCATTGCCGGCCGTTCGATGCCAGTACTCAAAATGGCGCCGATTAGCCTTTGCCCATACTATGTCACAGGGGCTACCAGTGCCATTGATCAGCCCTGTCACATGGTAGTGAGCACAAGATGGCGCCGATGACCATGTGACAGGGGCTGACCAATGGCACCGGTAGCCCCTATGACAAAGGCTATTGGCACCATGATGAAACCGGCACCGAGGGTGTGAGAGTGCAGAGGATGGGTCCCGGACCCCCCGCTGGACCACCAGGAAGTTTTGGTAAGTTTTGGGGGGGTCAGGAGGGTGGGGGGTTTGTTTAAATTTTTATTTAGGTGGCCGTATAATTCGGCGAATATTCGTGTATTCGTGGGGAATCGCGATACGTTTCGCTTCCCCACGAATACAACAATAGTGCAGTATACGTTGCGGATCGCCAATACGGCGAAAATGAATGCAGACCCCTACTGCACACCACTTCCTCTTCCGGGCCACAGGGACAGGAAGAAAAAAGCATGCTACTAGGCTGCTGGCTTCAGCTCTCCTGCTGTGTTCCGTCTGGCTATCAGCATTTCAAGCCATAGCAGAGGAAGAGTTATGTCTTGCTGGGCAAGGGGAGCAGCTGGGCCAGCAGGAGACTGGAAAGTGTGGCGGGCTCATCCTGCCTGTGCTTGGCAACTCACTGGTGTGTCGTGACATACCAGTTGAGAACCGCTGGCTTGTATATAAGGGTGCCCTGGACCATCAGTCTTAGGCCACAAGGCCACACCCATCCTCCTATATACACAAACATACAATAACAGCAAAATGCACACCAATTGATGGAGGTCAAAGGCTGAAGTTTTATTATAACAACATAAGTTGCAGAGATAAAATACGCAAGTTTATACAGCCACCCCAACCAAGATTGCTGTCTTACCTGAATCTTTTTTTAGGACAGATAGGTATCAATATATTTTCATGATGAGTTAATGAATGGTTTCCTCTCCTCCTTTTATATGACCTGACTTTCAGAGTAACCAGATGACCTCACCTATGCATATCAACGATATAAGCATATTCCATTTCTATTCACAATTTCTGAAAACGACGAAACATACCATGTTGTCAAAATATTTTAAAGAAGAAATATAATTCCAGTGGTGAATATCACTATTGAACATAAAAATGAATTCTGTAACTTTGTTGGACTTAATGATGCTACAAGTAACAAAATATGATGAATAATATCTGAGTCGTAGTACTGCATAAGACAGCTAGCAATTATTGGAATAAAATGAAAGCTATTGTTTTGAAAAAACCTTAGTGAGTGCAAAGAAAAATTGAATTAATAATTCTTCTTTTTTTCTTTTTTAGGAGAACCTGAAGGTTACATTAAAATAAAGTTGATTAAAAGGCATTTATATTTTTTCTTTGCAAGGTATAATTTGAAAGCATAAGCATTTAAGCTCAAGAATATGTTTTAATTCTAGCATCATCCGCAATTATGTTCTAAGACTGTCATGTATTAAAGGAATAAGTTTTTAATAAACTAAACTATAGCCAAGGAAGTGAAAGTATGTTTTTATGAAGAAGATAAAATCATTGGAAATAAACTTATCCAGCTAACTTAACTCATATATTCAGCGGCACAGCTGTGCCGCTGATTATACCCAATTATCTTAAACAATCCAGATAAGACAGCCCTATGGTTTAATCAGACTTAGCCAGATAAGTTATCTGGCTGAATTTGAATAGCCAAGATAGCCAGATAACGTATCTGGCTATGTAGACTCCTCCCTGGAATGACCTCTCCCTGCCCACCAGCTAACTATTTAGCTAGGTAAATAGTTATCTGGCTAAGTGGCAGCTGTTCAGTAGGGACAGATATTCAGTCACTGCTACTTATCCAGATAAGTTTCATGGCACAGATTTTCATTATCCAATACAAACACTAGGATAAACTACTTGACAAAACAATTCTAAGATCACAAATTGATGATGTAGAGGGCCTAAAAGATTCTCTACCAGAAGGATTGATCCACTGCTTTTGGGACGGGAACATAGGGAGTCATTAACTGTAGTTATGGGTTTTGTCTCCCTCATGTGGGAGATTCAGTTGGTGTGCTCTATGTAACGTTTTCTGGTCACAGGCCCTTCCCACATCCAGCACATCACCTTCACAAAGGCACTGGATTCCCTGACACCACCGTCACAGCCCTGATCCTGACGCACCACACCTATGGCATGAATACTCACTCCTTCCCCAGTCTTAAAGCCTCCAGTCTTAAAGGCCCTGTGGATGGAAAGGAAGATGCTGCACTCTTTAATGACATTGGTATAATGGGGTATATAAACCCTCACCATGCCTCCAGCTGATATCTTTGCAGTGAGTTTCCTGCTATGCCTAGCTGCTGCAGTATATATTGCATGCTGCTTTTCTGTTCCTGATTCCAGCCTTGACATCTCCTGCCATTCCTTGATCTCTGTTGTCTTTCCCTAACCCTCTGTGTCTTGCCTTGGCTTTCTTGTCTACCTCATTTTGTTTTACATAGAAACATAGAAATGGCAGCAGAAAAGAAGCAAATGATCCATCTAGTCTGCCCACCAAGCTTATGCAAGCTTATGGTATGGAATGCTTCTTTTTTATGTGGCTAAATCATTGCTGGATAGCTACTTAATACAATTTAGCAGGATAAGTGGTTCAATATACCACATTTGCTATTTAGTCAGATATCTTTTGAGTTATCTATCTAAATAAGTTTGAATATGGATTCCATTATAAACATTTTTATAACATTTTAATTTCTGGATGTTCTAGTCATCAGTTGCTTTGAAATTCTTATTCTTTCGATTAGTATGGTTTTACTTTTGTGATTGATGTTTTCTAGTTTTTCATCCTAGACGGTTAAAGGAAAATATCCCCATTGGACAGTTTTTGCAGCTACGCCATTTATGCACTACAGTCGGTGATTATAAGTTTAAAGCGCAGGATTTAACCAGTAGGTTTCTAGCCCAGGGTTATAAACGAAAGATCATTAGATATGCATATAAACGTGCTTTGTACGCGATTAGGGAAAATTTATTGATCACTGGACAGAAGGTTCCCATTACAAGAATGGTTTGTATACTACCTTTTTCCCATTTAGCCACTGGTATTAAATCAATTATTTGTCAACATTGGTCGATTCTCTGTAATGAAAGGGTGTTTCAGGATTATCCAATTTTTGCTTTTAAAAAGAATCGATCCCTACGAGATATGTTAACTTCTTCAATGATGATTGAGACAAAGGAGAAGGTGGAACAAGTGGACCAATACAAGTGTGGTAATTGTGGGATATGCCCATATGTATGGGAGGTATCCTCTGTTCAAATACCATCAAATGGAGTAAAATATTATATATCTAGGAGATTTGACTGTAGGACTATGCAGGTGATATATTTAATAACATGTGTTGTGGAGTGCTAGGAGAGCGATCCCACTCCTGGGTGATGTGTGTCCTTGGGCCACGGCTCGACCCCAGAGGGCTCTGAAGAGGTGCTGCGGGAGGCGTGGCATGCCCAAGCATGGGCTGGACGGGAGCAGGGCTGGAGTGACATGGAAGACAGGCCCTCCTCCGGACCTGCATGCTTCGGAAGACCCAACAACGCAATGTTGGTCTTGTGAACAGTCCTCCGACCGTTCCTAGCCCTTTCGGACCTGCCGCAGGGTACGGCACGAAGCGGCAGGCCGGATGGAGGCCAGGGCAGCGAAGCGAGACTGGAACATGGATTCAGACGAGACTCAGGAACGACGTAGACTCAGGCACAGACATGGACTCAGGACGAGGTGCAGGATGCATAGACGTGGACTCAGGACGAGGTGCTGGATGCACAGAGGTGGAGTCAGGAATGAGGGCTGAAGGAAGACATGGGCACTGTCCCTCAGGGCGCCCTACTCAGACCACCGCGGGACTGAGTCGCGGACCACCCTGCCTCATGCGTGCCCTACTCAGCCCTGGAAGGCTGGTCGCGGACCACACTGAGAGCGGGAGAGCACAGGAAAGAGGAAGCAGGTTGCTGCACTCCAGGCAGCTCAAGGCAAGGATATGCTGCACTCCAGGCAGCTCTAGGCAGGTTAAAGCATCAGGATCAGGAACAAGGATTAAGACAGACCTCGGTGCTGGAACAAGGACATCTGGAACAGCGGGAACATCAGGACTGGAACACGGATACTGGAACAGGAGACACACCTCAGGGCTGGAACATGGACATCTGGAACAGCAGGAACATCAGGACTGGATCAAGAGACAGACCTTGGGACTGGAATGGCAGGAAGACATCGGAAGACATCAGGACTGGACGAGGAGCTCCGACAGGTAACAAGAAACACAGGACCTTGCAAAAGTGCTGGAACACGGACGACTTCCTGGAGCGAAGGATCTCAGGAGTGACCAACTCCTTGCGAAGGCAAAGACAGACTGAAGCTGAGCCCTTTAGTAGGCTGAGGTGGACAACGCCCAGGGAGGGGTCAGCAGGGGGCCACACCTGGCTGGCCCTTGAAGAGGAGCAGAGAGGCGCGCGCCCGCGCCCTAGGAGCTGGAGAGAAGAGCTGGAAGCTGGTGGCGTCCTCAGCCACGTGGAAGGCCAGGGAAGCAGTGGAGCAGCCCTGGGCTGGAGCTGGGTGAAGGCAGGTCAGTGGAGCAGCTCCCAGCTGCAAGGACAGAAGCAGGAAGAAGCAGAGAGAGAGGTAAGGCTGGCTGCAGGCACCGGCAGAGAGAACAGAGAGCTGTAGCAGGCTGCAGGCACTGGCAGGGACGGCTTCCCAGCCAGGCAAGGACCCGGGCTGAGCAGGCACCGGCAGAGACGGCCTGCTGACTGGAGGTCCCGGGATTGCAGCAGCACGTCGGGGGAAGGCAGAGAACAGAGGAGCCAACCGCATGGCAAGAGCTGCGGGGACAGCCCCAGCTGATTCAGGGAGAAAGAGAAGCAGCAGCAGCGTCAGCAGCCCGGCTGGCTGTCTGTGAGAAGGTAAGAGCCTGCCCACGCTTCTTGCGGGCAGGAGCATAACAACATGTTCTTGTGGATTATTCTATATCGGGCAGACTAAGAGATCAATTAAAGTTAGGATTACTGAACATTTGAGTAATATTCGTACTTGGAAGGAAAATGCCCCTAGTACATTGGTATCAAAAGAGACATAAAATTCAGGATTTTTGTGTACTCAACCAGTGTTAAAGCGTGGGGGAAACATCTCTAGAATATTGTTACAAAAGGAACAAAGACACATTTTTCAATGGGGTACTGTGGAGCCAAAGGGATTAAATCAGGAGGTTGACTGGATTGTGTTTATTTGACTAAATGAAGCTGATCAGGACTGAGACAAACAGATTTAGGGGTGTGACACAAGTGGTTGATACGTAGGGGGAGATCCATTTGAGGGATATTTAAAGAGGGTGTGGATTCTTCAAATGCGCAACCATGGCGTTTTTGAATGAAGGAACAAACGGAGGATGAGAAATTCTTGGTAAAATGTGCGGAGTGAAACCTGTAAGGTCAGTAATTTGTAGTTGAGTTTTTGTTTAAAATAATGCTGGTGTATTTTGTTTAAGTATTTGAATGGTTATATTTTTATCGTTCAAGTCTGGAATGAGGACGGTGTTTCTGATACTTCTGCAGTAATCAGGCAGTATTGTGAAGTTGTTGGAGAACATGGTTGGTGAACTTAGAATAAAATAAGCTGATAGTATCATTGGTTTAAGGTGAGTGGGGGTGAATAGGCAGTATGGGATATATATTGGTGGAAATGTTGTGACCTGACATATACATAAATAGATGTGTTTTTGAATAATATTGAAATTTAGTTTTAATAGCTGGTTGAATAAATGAAAAAATTATTTAAAAAATGTTTATAAAGTGATTTGTCGGGTTGTAAGGAATTAGGTGATATAATTAATTTTTGGTATATAATTTTTATGATAAGAATAGGTAGTCAAGATCGGTATACTCATCGCGAGTGGAAGTTAGAAATTCCCTATATGTGCAGGAAGGAAAGAGCAACGGTTTGATCCCCTGACGAAACCTGGGTGAAACAAGAGCTTCTTGTCGGGAGTATGGGAGTAGGAGTACTTTGAAGTGAGAGGGTCTTGAACCAATAGGAATATTTTTCAATCAATACAAGGGGAAGTTCTGTTTTGATAGAATAATAATAGGTTAAGTGTATATTGAGAATGAACAAGTAAACATTGTGTGGATTTTAATTGCTGTACAATATATGTTATGTATTGATATTGTTAGTATGAGTGTGGAATGTGAATGTATGTATATGTGGAATATGGTGCAATGTATGTGTAAATTGTATTAATATTTTTAAATTTGTTACAAATAAAAATTAGTGATAATATACAGGTATTTTGTTGATGATTATATATCTAATACACACGCATAGAGCTCTTACCCACTCACAAACACATACACACTCAGGGCCGGGGGCCTCTCTCTTTAGCTAACAGTGGGATGAAGTCCAATGGCAACCACCGCAAACTCCCTCTCTCTTCAGCCTCCTTGATATGGTCTCTGTGGTTGCTTGTCGAGCCACTTTTATTCTTCATCCACCAGAGGGATAAGGTCTACTAGTGGTCAATGGATCCTTCCTTTCTTTGGGCCTCTGGCATAGGCCCTGCGGTTGCCTGCTGGATTAAGGGGTGGGTGTCAGCAGGAATTGAGTTTCTCCAAACGTTATCTCCTGCTACTGCAGAGACGATCTTGTGATAAGAGCTGTGAGACTGGCCAAGCAGCAGGAGATTACGTTAATTTAAACACGACTCCTGCTGCTGACTTTGAGGGAGGGGGGCAGTAGGGAGGTGTGCTGCCACTGATCTAATCAGGTAGGGGTTTGGTTTATCTCTGTTCAATCCAATTTATAAAATTGGGGTGGCATTTACCATTCCATAGTGAAGCCTATAGGCTGGAGTTCACTGAATTCCTTGAAGGTCCTGACTGCATGCCAGTGAATCTACTTCTAAAACCTATATCAGGCCCTTGATGGCTTGGAGTCTAGCCTACTACCCAACACATACCATCCAGACACAGAGGCTATCTCCAAACACCTATCATTAGCAAAGCACCATGCTGTAAAGGACTACTGTTCAGAAGTTTACTTATTTCTGGGAACTTATCTATGGCCTTGTCACCCTCTATAGCACATAGGTATCCCAGTCATAGGAACACTTCTCATCAGCTCCACCTCTCCCAGAAATGCTATGCCCTCTAACATTTTGTATGATACTGCACATCATGGAGCACACCAGCTGATGGCTTGAAACACACTATTTGCTCTGTTCACAGATCCCTCCAGCACAGAGGGAGAGAGAGAGCAAGGGCACCCAGTCCCTCTTGATGCTACAGCAACTGTGCCCACTGCAGGGGAGCAGCAGCCACTACCACCACAACAACCATCATTACTGAACTCTGCAATAGCACAGCAGCCACTGTCCCCCCAAAGAGGACCTAGACCCATACAGTCACCTACACCTCACCCCTTCTACTATGGCATCTTCCCTATATTTCCCCAGGACCTCAGGATGAAAGCCCTAGGCTATTGATGGGTGAGGAAGGCAACCAGATCACTGGAGACCTTCTCCTTGAATCTGAACTGCACTGATTGACTTCAGAGGCAGCCTCGGTGGATGAAGCACCTGCTCATAGCCCAGAGGCTTGGTCTCTGTCAGCTATTGGCCAAGCAGCCCAAAGAATGGATGAGGAATTTTGCAGGGTGTGAGCTGATATCGGCAGGCTAGTGGAGGTGGTGCAGTGCCTCACCCAGGGACTCAAGAGGTCTCCACAGCTGCTCTTGAGCTGAAGGGCATGATGCCCCCAGCCCCCTAAGAAAATGAGGACCTTGCCTCTCGAGGTTCCTGGGCCCTTTAATTAGATGTAAGTAGTTTAATCCCTAGTTTTTCCCACCCTTTTCATTTTATTATTTGTATATATATTTTTTTAATTTTACTTTTATTCATTTTCAATAATTACATCATAGAAATTTGACATACCAATATACATTCTCTTAATTGGCATTAATATTAATACAGAAATTATTCTTTCTATATATTTTCAACTTAATGAATATATTTTTTAAGTATTATTAGTAATTGGGGCATGTAAAAACACGGATGAGGAAAAAAACTACTTAACAATCCTTACAACATTAACACACTGGTGATATCTGTGAATTTTACATATAATGCAACAATCAGTTACAACCTGGGGGTGACCATCCGAAAACTTCCACAAATCTATTGGTTCAAAGAACACATACTTATTAACTTTATATGTTAATATACATTTACATGGATATTTAACTATACATTTTCCACCTCATTTTTCTAATTCAGCTTTCATTGAAATAAATTTCCTCCTTCTCTTCTGTATGGTTCTTGATAGGTCTGGGTAAATACAAACTTTTGCTCCATAAAACAATTTTAACCTGTTACGCATGAAATACTTGAATACCAAATCTCTGTAGGTTATAGAGATGTGAATCGTGTCCTCGATCGTCTTAACGATCGATTTCGGCTGGGAGGGGGGGAGGGAATCGTATTGTTGCCGTTTGGGGGGGTAAAATATTGTGAAAAATCGTAAGAAAAAATCGTAAAAAAATCGAAAAAAAAACGTAAAATCGCAAAACCGGCACATTAAAACCCCCTAAAACCCACCCCCGACCCTTTAAATTAAATCCCCCACCCTCCCGAACCCCCCCCCCAAATGACTTAAATAACCTGCGGTCCAGCGGCGGTCCGGAACGGCAGCGGTCCGGAACGGGCTCCTGCTCCTGAATCTTGTTGTCTTCGGCGGCGCCATTTTCCAAAATGGCGCCGAAAAATGGCGGCGGCCATAGACGAACACGATTGGACGGCAGGAGGTCCTTACGGACCCCCGCTGGACTTTTGGCAAGTCTTGTGGGGGTCAGAAGGCCCCCCCCAAGCTGGCCAAAAGTTCCTGGAGGTCCAGCGGGGGTCAGGGAGCGATTTCCCGCCGCAAATCGTTTTCGTACGGAAAATGGCGCCGGCAGGAGATCGACTGCAGGAGGTCGTTCAGCGAGGCGCCGGAACCCTCGCTGAACGACCTCCTGCAGTCGATCTCCTGCCGGCGCCATTTTCCGTACGAAAACGATTTGCGGCGGGAAATCGCTCCCTGACCCCCGCTGGACCTCCAGGAACTTTTGGCCAGCTTGGGGGGGGCCTCCTGACCCCCACAAGACTTGCCAAAAGTCCAGCGGGGGTCCAGAAGGACCTCCTGCCGTCCAATCGTGTTCGTCTATGGCTGCCGCCATTTTTCGGCGCCGTTCCGGACCGCCGCTGGACCCGCAGGTTATTTAAGTCATTTGGGGGGGGGGTTCGGGAGGGTGGGGGATTTAATTTAAAGGGTCGGGGGTGGGTTTTAGGGGGTTTTAGTGTGCCGGCTCACGATTCTAATGATTTATAACGATAAATCGTTAGAATCTCTATTGTATTGTGTTCCATAACGGTTTAAGACGATATTAAAATTATCGGACGATAATTTTAATCATCCTAAAACGATTCACATCCCTAGTAGGTTATCAATGTAAAGGAGGCAAATAAGGTTCTTCTATCCGCAATCATAGTCTCAGAGGATAATTCCAAAAATTGAGACAAATTCAAGTTATCCTAAATCTGCGAGGTTTGTTGTTTTTTAATTTTCATTGCCTCTTTCTGGTAGAAATTATATCTGGTTAAACACAGGGAGTATTTCCTTAGGCAATCCTAAAATTTGAGTGAGGTACTTTTTAAAAATCTCCAAAGGAGATATCATCTCTGAATAAGGAAAGTTCAAAATGCATAGGTTTGAGTATTTCCCCATATTCTCCAAACTTTCAATGTTCTTTATATCATCCACTCTGAGTATTTCATTTTGGTTCACCTCTAATTTCCCCACTCTGGACGATAATTGCTCTAGTTTTGCCTCTTGTTCTTTAGAAGAAGTATCTATTTTATGGAAAAGTTGATTCATTTCTAAAGTCATCAAATTTATCACTGCCTCTAGATCTTTCAAGTCCCCCCACAGTAAGTCAAGGGTTATCACCTTAGGCTTCTCAATTTGAGCAAAAGATTCCATAAGTGTTGTGTGGCATTGTGGACCCTTGGTCGCAATGGAGATGACTCTGCCTATGGGGAGGGGCCCCGTAGGCAACCACTGTGATAGGCTAAACTCAGTTAGCAGACACAGTATGGATAGAGGCTTTATTATACTGCTTATATATAGATGGTATTGCAGGAAGTTGAGGCACTGATCCCAGAAGGGCCAGTAAGTTCAACAGGCTCAGAAGTGAAGTCTCACCAAGATGTTTCACGATGGCGGAAGCCCGCAGTATGTGTGACGTCGCAGCTGGTGGGTGGAGCTGGAGCACTGGATCGTAGAGGTACTCACAGGAATAATGGTGTCTTCCTGATGGTGTAAAGTAGGGACCAAAGGTCCGTGGTGCAGAAATAATGGGTGGTAGGCCCCCGAGGAGCGAGTACCCGATGATCCTATATCCTGAAATGAAGAAGAGAGAGAAAGACACTTGAGGAGCAGTTGTCTAGTTAGAGAGGACACCGAAGGGTAGTTGGAAGCGAGAGACCCCCAAGGAGCGGGTATCTTGAGCTTCTACTGGAGCGAAGCCCTTGGAAAAAGTAGCATCTAAGCGTGCAGCTTAGAGCGGGTCAGAGTAGCTTAAACCAAAGTCCTTGCTAACCCAAGGTGTAATAAATTGCAGGAAGACCTTGTGAGACTGGAAAATTGAGCATCCAAATGGCAGATGAAATTTAATGTGGATAAGTGCAAGATGATGCATATAGGGAAAAATAACCCATACTATAGTTACACAATGTTGGGTTCCATATTAGGTGCTACAACCCAAGAAAGAGATCTAAGCGTCATAGTGGATAATATATTGAAATCGTCGGTTCAGAGTGCTGCGGCAGTCAAAAAAGCAAACAGAATGTTGGGAATTATTAGAAAGGGAATGGTGAATAAAACGGAAAATATCATAATGCCTCTGTATTGCTCCATGATGAGACTGCACCTTGAATACTGTGTACAATTCTGGTCACCGCATCTCAAAAAGATATAATTGCGATGGAGAAGGTACAGAGAAGGGCTACCAAAATGATAAGGGGAATGGAACAGCTCCCCTATGAGGAAAGACTAAAGAGGTTAGGACTTTTCAGCTTGGAGAAGAGACGACTGAGGGGGGATATGATAGAGATGTTTAAAATCATGAGAGGTCTAGAACGGGTAGATGTGAATCGGTTACTCTTTCGGATAATAGAAAGACTAGGGGGCACTCCATGAAGTTAGCATGTGGCACATTTAAAACTAATCCGAGAAAGTTCTTTTTTACTCAACACACAATTAAACTCTGGAATTTGTTGCCAGAGGATGTGGTTAGTGCAGTTAGTATAGCTGTGTTTAAAAAAGGATTGGATAAGTTCTTGGAGGAGAAGTCCATTACCTGCTATTAAGTTCACTTAGGGGTAGATTTTCAAACAGGGCGCCCTCGCGTACTTTTGTAGGCGCATCAGGCGCAAACAAAAGTACGCTGGATTTTAGTAGATACGCGCGGAGCCGCGCGTATCTGCTAAAATCCTGGATCAGCGCGCGCAAGGCTACCGATTTCGTGAAGCCGGCGCGCGCTGAGCCGCGCAGCCTACCTCTGTTCCCTCCGAGGCCGCTCCGAAATCGGAGCGGCCTCGGAGGGAATTCATTAACGCCCTCCCCTCACCTTCCCCTCCCTTCCTCTACCTAACCCACTCCCCCGGCCCTGTCTAAACCCCCCCTACCTTTGTTGGGGGATTTACGCCTCCC